>NW_019211457.1:14227742-14412819 GCF_002443255.2 Varroa destructor | reverse complement strand
ATATAGGAAAGGACAGGCGCCACATCGTGGTCTGCTTCATAAGGGCTCATTGGTATGATTTTTTTCTGGTATGCAATAGTTACTGAACGATAGCCCCTGATTAAGTACGTATTTCAATCACACGGACTTTAGTTCGTCCATTTTGAAGGTGCTTCTTCTGTCATTTTGCAGCTACAAAGAATAATTCTTTCTGTTTTCATATTTTCTTGCGTCTTTTTACTTCCTGTAACCGGTAGCCGTATCAACGATATTGGGAGCTGAATATAGCGGACTCTTCTCTAGCGTCTCTTTTTAGGGCCTCGCGTGTCTCGCTCATTGTAGCCAGGTTTCTAAGTTTCAAATTTAGTCGACTCGATGAACACACTGTCCGTTTAACTGCCAACGCAATTTGAATCTTCTACTTTGCCTCACATCTGCCCCTCGTCCCACATTTGCATTGTGTCTCTGTTTGCCGCTGAACATTTGCTTGCTTCACCAGCGAAATTATTCCATGAAAATCCACTTAGTCTAAATGCTTTTCTCGTTATCATATTTTTACGAGTCCTATACATGCGACTTCTTCAACACTAGCTTCTTGTCGTTCAACTTTCTTCAACTTAAACGTCGATCTCGTTTTATTTGATATATGGTACAATGCATATGTACAGAGTCAGTTATTTCCTATTACTTTTTAAGTTGTTACATGCAACAAAACCGGTCGTGATCTGCGAAGTTCAAATCGATCTTTTGTAAGGTAACTGCCTATTCTCGTCGGGCATTTTCAAAATGCTCTTGACTCTTACTTTCATCTGCGAGATGAGCTTCTCGTCTGTCAAGCGGTTTTTGGAAGCATTTGCACCTGTCTACCGCGGCTGTGGCGACCCGGAGACCTCATTTAGATCGAATGTTCAGGGTCTAACACTGCTTACTGCGGCTCAAATTTGTTAGATAAGTTCGTTGTCTCCACTGCCAATTTCTATTCGCCGAATGAAAATTAACCTGGCCCGTCTAGACGTCAACTTTTTTCTTTGGAACAGAACTCGTAGAAAGTTTCCTGCACGCAAAACTCCCTTTGTGTGACTGTTTTTGTACCGCATCATGAATTTGTCTTTAACATCTTGTTTGTTCGTTTTACAAAGCCCGTCATATGTTTTTAGGGTGACTCCAACCAAAAAATTCGCTGCCTTTACTTCCACGATCGGCTCATGTGTATGCGGGACTGTGGGTGGATGCAATCTATCTAATTATTAACAACCCAAGTTGTAAAGTCAGTTAATTTCGAGCGCCACACGTAATTTTGCCAGTCTTCAGACCACAATTCTTCTCGCTTTTTGAGCGTTTTCTCGCTCATCGGTTCACCGAATCGTGCGCCAAACTATTTTGCGCCCACCGCAACGACGGTCCATGTTAGTTACTGCCACCGTAGTCGGCGTTAGTGATACTTCCCACCGATGAGTTGAGCGCAGGAAACGAATCTTGCAGTTGTGGGACTGCAAGACTTGGCTCCTCCCCACACTTAATCATGTCCACACGAATTTTGGATAAACAGAGCAAGGGGTGCCTATAGCAACGCGGCTAGGGTAGAGTTATAGTGGAAATGAATGATATTATTCGTACTGCTAGTGACAAAGCTACCTCTAATACTAATGAATTCAGTAGTGTTGGTAATAATAGAGCATGAGAAATTTCAGAGTACCTGCAGTGAGTAACACAGACGCTACTATAGTTGGCACCAGCAAGGAAGGAAACGAGTTATATGAACAAAGCACCTACTAATGTCAGTTTTTCTCGTTCTCATCGCTACTTTGTCGTTGTCACTAGCAAAAACAGCTCCGTCTGTCTATGATACAAAATTAGACCAGTACAGACCACCTGTTACCTCTGTTTGCCATGACCGTTTGGCCCGGATATAGGCTCCATCCAGAAATTGTAAAAAGAAATGTGCACTATGCGCACCGGCAAAAAGAAACAGAGAGAAACAGGCTCAAACAGAAGGTTTAAAGTCGAACAGTAAGTTCACGGCTTGTAAATTAATAAAGCCGTTCCAACAGTTTAAAATTGGACCCCCAGCGGAATCGTATTTTAGCCATCGCCACAGACGGCGAAGGGCAATACGCTACCGACTAAGACAAAACGGATTAGGGACCGAGCAAATCGGAGCGTCTTCAAGAAGACTTCGCTAAACCAATGAAAACCGTCCAAGCGCTCGTGAATAATTCAGTACCGGAGATTTCTTCTCCATAGCTTAGCACACAAAATGCAAACAAAATGAAATCAGTTCATAATCGTACGGAACTTCGATGTTAAGCACTGTCAGTAATCAGTATAATTGGTAGCATAAAACTGCTTTCAGTAATGTATTTTGCCCGTAGGGACTATCGTTTACGTTCCCTAGTGGGTACGCATATCGCAACTGATGTCTATTGCGTATCTTTTTCGTTCTTGCTTTTGTTTGTATACTATCATTGCTGGCAAGGAGCTGCGAAGCTCTGGATCGTTGCACTATATTTTACATATTGTAATAATGTATTGAAGCAACATTACGTGCTCGACGATTCCTTACGCGGCCGCCCAGGAAGCCTAGTGGATACAAGACTTGACAGTGCAATAAATACACGCGTACGAGATTTATAAATCAAAACGTTTTTTTTTTTCTGTGTAAACCATGTGAAATGCAATCTTGTCCCTGATACAATGATGTGCTCGTTCGAAAATAGCCACAGCTGTTGTGCGAAAGGGATAGGTCTCTATGGCTACATGAACGGGTTCTCGTGTCCGTCTAATAAAATTCCTACCTCAAGAACCTCTAAAAGTCTAGAGGAATATATAGTGGGTAAATATAGAGCATGGTCAAGCGGTCGATTTAAGAATAAATCCTAAGACCCCCTAGATCCTAAGGCCCAGTGCACTGTAGTGGACCTACACCTTTCACGTAACTCAAATGCGTTCCTGTCGTTAGTTTTATGGGTCTATTTGTATGTGACTTAACTTTACCCTCAGCTTTTTTCGTATGATCCCATCTTAAAGTGCTACGGATGTAGGTGCCACAGTTTTTGATTTTTGCTGCTTTACTTCCGTTCGCCTTTTCCCGCCTTCCACTCTCACCATCTGAGGTTTATCCCGTTCTCTGATAGGAAAAAACAAATAATTATAATATTAGCCGCCACAACTTATTTTAACCCAAACTATTGCTCCGAGGTTTACCGAGCCACCCCTGTTCCGCTAACCCAAATACTTCAGTTATTTTCACGAGTGTAGCTTGTTTAGTGACTTTGACAGCAGTAGCAGCGAAAGGTCTTTTTCCCATGCTGTTATTTTTGTTTCTTCTGATAATAATGGTTTTTACGATGGACAGAGAAAACGCGACATGACATCTTCAGCAGCACGGAACCGTCTTGTCACGTGTTTCTCGTGCGCGAGGGACGCATGTGCGCCGCCGTGTTTCATAAAGTCATAGTTTCGTAGAAGTGATGGTGCCTCAGGCTGCGCTACATTTCGGTCACAGACTGTCGCTAACGGCAGCAGCTTGTTGCTGTTTCGGTATCACACGTTATTGCCATGTTGAATCGGAAGGTTTATAACTCAGCGCGTTCCCCACCGCCATGGCCAGTTAGAGCCAGAGGTAGGCCTAAGGCCAACGGATACGCGGCGTACCATGTCAAGACAGCAGCTTGCGGTTCGTGTAGGCATTATTAAAGATGATGACAGAATAACAGAATAGCATCGAGTGTATTGATGCAGTTTTCTACAGCGTTCCTTCGGTTCGGTGCTTACGTATAGCAGGCAACGCTGGCCGTTTTGGGTCTGGCTGTCGGACTCCGATTAGCGGCGACGTGACGTATTAATATTTGCTCGTACAACATGTTTGAAGTTGATGTGAGCCTATTGCAATAACAGTATAGCAGTAATTAAAGTATCGCTAGTTATGGTTAGCGTAGGCTATGACGGAGGAAGTTATGTTGATGGTGATGATATTTGAATCAGATAACTCCACAAATGGCGGCGGTACTAGTAGGAAAAGTGGTAGTAGGAAAAAGAAGAATTCGAGGAGTCAAGAAGCGACCAAGTTCGTGCATCGGTGGATCTGTTATAACTAGCTGCGATGTAGTGTCTGTGAGACAATTTCTATAAGAAATATTATTTTTTTGTATCATTCCGTATTGTGGTTTGCTTTTTTTTTGCTGGGTTGACTTGCACAAGGAGCAGTTTTCGTACAGGAAGGATATTCGAAAACGACAGAACTCTGAACCGTTTGTTTCGTTAACGCGTCTTGAGCATCGATAGCACAAATATTTTTCGGGCAGGGCAAAATTGTAAAATATGGCGGATTTTCGCAAAAGTTTTACTCACCTTCGACGTGTTTCGACACGTCTGAACAAAACACTGCAACAATTTTAGCACGTCTACCATTGCCAGATCTCGGCCTTCGGCTTTTAAATCTGCCGTCGTTCTCCACTACAATAACGGTTCGTGCTATAATGTACAGGCATATGCAGTGTGTGCACATGAAGAACCCTTTCGGCGGAAAGGCAACTTCCAACTGTCTGTCCCTATTCTCATAATGATCCGTCTTCAGCAGTGTACTGAACTTTGGGACAACGTAAAATAATCTATCGTGCGAAACCCGGTTCGTAGACATATCCTGTTTTGAGTTGGAGTTAACTGAATTAATGCTTAACAGCGATACGAAGCTTGAATTAGGAAACATCGTTTGCGTAAACACGTATCGAGCATACATCGTGAAAATGGACGATTTTTAGATGTATGTACTAGAGCTGATGCCTGTATGCCGGTGGGATCGCATGGATAAGGCCTTCCTTTATCAAACATCCATGAAACATACGATGCCATCTTTCAGTTGTAGGTATTGATTACAGCCGATTATATTATACAATGATGACTACTTTTATCACTGCAATGCCACCCGCTTAAGTGAATAATTATATTCTTTTACCCAAGCATCATTGAACTGAACATACAAACCTACGATCTGCTTTGACAGATGCTATGTATATATAAGGTTATACAAGAAAACCCTTTCCAACGGAAAACCATCAATATTTTTCAGATTGATAATACCTTACGAGGAAAGGGCATTAATAAATGTAGTCATGTAAGAACAGCTTGATAACTGCTCGTTTTTAGCAGCCGACGTATGTGCACAAAAACTTCGTCGTCCTCGCCGTTTTTTCCGCTACATGCTTTGCTACAATGTCCTTAAATCGCCTAGTTTCCTTTGTCGTAACGCACAACAACCTTCATTGATGCTAAAATGACGTTTCGCTAATCTTACATAAATGACACCGTTTTCTCGAAGACATTTACCGCGTGCGCTGTTACTGCGGTTATCGGACTTCAACCTGCAAGGCACACGGTATCGCTTAAGTTGTCAGAATAAAGCAGGTGATGGAGAAAAGGGTTAAGTTAAAGTTCGTATTAACCCAACAGACGGCAAACTAACAATCAGATCGTGACACAACGTTCTGCATTGTAATCATTCGACGGAGGCGACAGGTGTGGACTACACTACAAAAGGGCTTTCAATCTGAGTATTAGTTCCAGATCGAAATGATAAAAACTTCGACTTTGGCTTTGGCTTTGGGCCGACGATGGGCACGTCCACTGTGAGCTTACGAAAGAGTTTACGAAGGTGATTCTACTGCTGGAAAAACCTAGTAGCTTCAATCCATTAGTCTGGCTACCTTACAGTCTTACAATGGGCGTAAAACCGGTGGTTTTCGGAGCTTTCAGGCCAGGCTCACTGCTGGCAGATACGTTTGGGTGGACGACGAAAAAGACCTAATGTACCTTTAGCCTCGCGCTGACTTGGTCCGATTTGGCGCCTGCCTATCCACGCTACAGAGACGTTGCCGAAGGTGCCATTGCCAAGTATCTGTTCTTGAACTCTAGAAGGTCACATGGCGAAATAGTGTATGTGTGTATGTGTATAGTCGAAAATACACTCAAAGCCCCTTCTTTTTAAAACTAGGCATTTTCTATCGGTATAGACCTTAGCATTCAAGGTATGTTGATCTGGGTTAAAATCAGAACTAAACAACACAAGGTGATTGTCGGCGAATACAGTAAAAACCATCTCCGACGAAAGAAATACGCACGCGATCCTGCTTATTCAATTATATACATCGCTGCATTGCGCTAAACGAGATGCGTGTGAAAATGTTATCGAATGTCGTTTACCTACCCATCTTTAAAAAAATTATTTACCCATCAGCAACGCATATAATTATGGTTGTACCGGCATTAGCTACGTTTTAGGTAGGATGGTCGTATGGGATATTAAAAGTGAATAAAGCAACTGGGAGTTCTGACTTTTTGTAAGACGTATAACGTAATAACTTGCAGCGTAAGTTCTTCATTACACGGTTGACTTGATTATCTACGGTCGCTTCGCATTATCATTGTTCAACGAAAGGGCGGCGGCTATTCCTGAAAGGTTCAGATCACAAGCGTAGTTCACATTAGTTTGCGTAGATACTTCCACACGAAAAGGAGTTGTTATTTTTTCCTTCGGACTATTCTAATTCTCCCGCCACCTATCACGCTAACTATGGCGGAAAATGCGTTGGAGATTTGCTACGGACACAAGACAACGTGTCAGCATCAGTGGGGTGCGTCGTAAAATTCGCTGGTGGTCGATTTGACCGTCTGGATATTCACAATGAGACACAAGATAATTTACTAACTGCTTTACGCGGTTCACATAACGCGTTTTTATCATTGTTCTTGCTGTCGCTGTTAATAGGGTCTATAAGGAGATGCTATACGCAATGAAAAACAAACATATATATATATATATATATATTGTTTATGCTAAGAGAAAGCTATTTGACAGTAAAATAATGGTAGTCTTCGCGTCTAAAAGAAAAAAGAGTTTTCTGTAAAAAGTTCCAGGACAGGCGTTTGTCCTTATTATACTGCTGATGCGAGGTTGCCTGCAGCTTCTTTTCGGGCTGTAGCAGATGTCAGCATGCTGTTGCCACAAAGACTAGACGCGCTTGAATTGACAATTTTGTGTCGTTTATTTTTAAGGCTGTCTTTATATGATAATGGTACTTCCATTAAATTTTTTCCAAAGAGATATAGGGAAATCCTTTGCAGACGTATTTACTCAGTGTAACTTTGTAATGTAAATTCACTCGGTTCATAGCTTTGATTTCGGGTGTAAACCGCTCAAAAGAAACCCTCTTTAGCTCACATGCTACTTTCTGTTGTCAGAATACCGATTTAATCTGAAATGGCTTTTTGCACTGTTTTGGTGGATCTTCGCGCTCCTTAAGTATAATCCCGCTTGCGATCTTTCACGATATCTCATGATAATTTCCCTAAGGTGGTGTAAAGACGCATAGATACTAATGACTACGGAGTTCAAGCAACGATCAGAAACAGTAGGGGCCCGTTCTGAGCGGAGATCTTTGTTCATACTGCGGAGGCAAATCCCGATGTTTACCCTATGTTTCTTCACATATTCACGTTTATCTGGAATAGATTTTCTCCCAGGATCACCCGTGAAATCTAATGAAAACACTTTCAAGCATGACCGACAGCGCGCCAAAGTTTCTTTATATGTGCTAACTTTATAAGTGAGTGTAAGTAGCGAAACGAATTAAGATTCAGAAGCGGAAGAGGCAACATGAAATTCTTGTTTTTGTGCTCTGTTGTAGCTTCATATCACTTTTGTAATAGTTTGTATACATGCAATGTGTGTTTCATTTGCTGAGTCAGCAGCGTTCGTCCTGCGATGGATTAACGCTAGACAAGCAACAGCAAAGACGCACCTCGTTTCGTGCTGGGAACCAGCTGTCTGTCTGACGAAACCTAACGGCCTGCCTAACGACGACATCGGACGTAAAACTGGAAACACAGAGACATGAACAACAACCGATTGGTCATGTCTATACGAAGTAACTGTCTTGATACTTCTAGGAGAGTACAATAGCAGAACAACAAGTGGCAGTAATACGTATAGTATCGTAGTATCTTAGTGGCCACGCAGCCAGAGGCTGCACCAGACTCGGTTATACCAGTCGTTCGTCCACGTCGAATGTGCAGATCAACCAGAAGAGATCTGAGATGTTGGCCAAAACAGCTACAAGAGTAGCGGCGGGAACGTATTAAGTTTACGTTGATGCGTGTAAAAGGTAAATGGTGCATCGCATTCCATTAGCGAGTCTGTCATTTTCCTGAGTTGAAAATAAGATATTACAGTTGCCATTACCGGCGCGCTAACGGCAATAGGCTCGAAAAAACGGGGTGTCGCTGTCGAGAAGCTCTAGTCTATGTAAGAACAACCATGTAACATTATTCGACTATATAAGTGTAATGGTGACAGCATTGACTGGCAGTACTTTTATTCGCTGAATTGTGTAGCTGCCGTAAACATTATAGCTTCGAGTCGGAAGCATCGGGTAACTCCTGTTGTTGCTATTCATGAACCCTACTGAGCCCAATTGGGTTTATCGAATTAGCTACCAAAAATAGCCCTAATAAGATGCTTTATGGCGGCATTTAGAAGAAACTCGAGGCGCGAATTTTCATAACAAGAAATCGGAGAGTTGGGTTTATGAACATTGCGTAGGCTAATTGATGGCTCTCCCCGATCGGTTTGATCTGGCACCTTTTCCTGGACATTAATGATCAGGATGGACTAATGAATCGAATGGACAGAGCGAGGCAGTTGCGTCCTCTAATGCTGTTATGTCTGCCGTAGACTATCCATATTATTTATAATCACGAGTTCTTGCTCTCGATTTGGCGAACAAACATGTTACTTAGAAACAATACTTAAAGGGAACATTTTACGACTACGATTTAAACGTTCTATACTGTAGTTTGTGAACGACGCGGATTTGTATTTGCTTTTTGTTGCAGTAATTGTTTTCTTGCCTTTTATATTCATCGTGTTCACCTTTTGGTATGATTAGATAATCCCTAAATCTAGCTTCATCTGTGACTATAGCCAAGTCATACGGACCATATAGGTTTGCATATGTACCTACTAATAATACCGACCTTATTATAACCTCTTTTGCAATGTACCAGGAGAACGCCAATCGAGACAGCTGTATCGCAGCAACTGCCTTTTCATGGATCGTATTGGCCACGCCTGTGTTTGTCCTTGGTTTGTTCGGTCTGTTAATACATATTGTTATTGATAAAACTGGCTAGCCTATTTATTTTGTTCCTGAGACGTTCAAGACGTCATTCTTTTTTAGATTCTGTTGTTCTTTCATTAGTATTTATCTTTTTCTTTTGACATTCTACTTCCTTTGAAACTAAAACAGGAGTTTTTTCCCCAAAAATCAACCCTACATTTGTCATTTCTAATTGACATTTATTTTTTCATTATTTTTTTAAAAATTCACTCAAACAACCATTCGAAATGCAATTTCATTCTATTGTTACGCAGACAAACGGATACGCGCTATCGCAATTGTTACCTAAAAATATCCGCTTTCCGTATGGGTCTATGTGTTGAATTTTCATTCAACTCGTCAAAGTCTATTGATTGGCGTTAAGAACGTCCCTCTTTTACACAGAACGTCATGTTAAGTTTTTACACTTGAAATGGCATTTTCGAGCCGAGAGCTGTGATTTACGTACGTACTGCGTTTCAATTTAGCCCATCGAGACCATTCCACTGGTACCAAGAAATACCTCCCCATTCCCACCTCCCACCTAGATCTCCAGGTGAGGAATATACATTCCATATATTTCAAGTGAAAAAAATAGGACAATTTGGCCTTTTTGATATCTATGTAGAAAAATACATTGTGTTTTTATTCAACTAGTTGACGACTAGTAAACAGTTGACGTCAACGAAGTAGTACTTTGCGTAGAAAAAATGCTTTCATTATTCTGTTAGTTCTCTAAAAAAAATAATTTTTTATATTTTTCGAAAATTCTTCAATAAAAATGTTCGTGGTGTCAACTTTTCAATTGACACTTATTAGAACTTCATTTGAAAAAGCAGTCGAAAGTAACGCATTTTCATTTTCAGTAAGAATAATTTTCTAACAGGCCTGGGACCATATTCATGCCAAAATATTAATTTTACAGTATAAACGTGTATTGTATAGCATGTTGATTCAGCTCGGCTTTTCGACCTTTTAATTGATATCAAGAATGATCCTCCACCCTCCTACATTGACCTTCATGTAAATATTCCGCTACCATTTTGTCTGTAGAACGCCACATCGTCCAAATGAGAATCTGTACATCTGTATTTCCTCCTCGATCAAATATCCCAGGATTTTGTTTGTATTGAAGAGTAGAAGGGATTGTCCTTGGGGAAAAACCTCAGAAGTTGTGTCACGTGTTAGTTAACAACAAAGTCAAAAGCAGTGACGATGTCATGATGACGTTGTAAAAGATCGAAGACAGGGTTGCTAACAATAGTTCCTAGGCTGAGTACTTGATTTTTCCGTCACATTGTTATGTTGAGCATGATACTGAATCGACTCTATTCGAGGTCGTTTGTTATACATTATTATTCTTACACAAGCATGTCTCAGTTTAAGTTAGTTCATCCACTTGTCTCATTATGGAGAACACAGTTTAAAATCAGCGCTAGCTAGTCGTTTTATGTTTAATACGTCGGTAAAAGCTTCGAAACTTCAAAATTATGGTGTTCCTTTCATACGCACTATAAAGATATTCTCCCTTTGCATAGGCACTTAAACATGAGTAATGAATTTGTACGTATAACATCAGGTTAGCCGTTTAGATAATCAACGATTTACGTTTAGATAATTAACGATTTTAAAGAGACGAAAAACACTAAAATAAGTCCCCGTGTTTTGGAAAACCATATATGACAGCAGGCATACCGTTTGGGTCCTATTTCTTAAAGTGAATCAAGATCACTTTTTTTTACAGTACGTTACAGATAAGTGAACATCTTAGCTTGGATAGATGGGACGATTATCGAGATATGTGTATGAAACATAACACGACGTTTATGGTTAGTAACAGACCCAGTGTTGAATCAGTCCAGTCTCTGCTTCTTTTTTCTCATTGGAAAAATGATTCAGCTGCCAAAATGGGCTTCTGTTGTGGGACTTTTCGATGAACAGTCAGTAAAAATACGATTAAACGAGTGTCTACGGCGGATCTTCGACCTCATTACGACGCTTACAATAGTTATTGATAGATATATGGGCTGCCATCTGCAAAAACGGCTTAGTAATTAACGTCATGAAAATTAATTACCTAATCTTGGCACATTTGCGGACGCGTTGTTTATGAAACTGCAGTCCCTCTCATATCTCACACTGGGAATGGACCCCAGATCGCATTGTTTCTTTTGTGATTATTGGTCTAGTTGTATTGGTATTTGCGACACAGGTACTGTGAAGCAAGAAAATGGATTAAAACTCAGCAAATAGATATAAAAACGTACTGCTTAAATTTCGTACAAAAAACTCGGAAAAATTAGCTAGCGCAACAACATCGCAATAGGTTTGAGTGGTTATCGATTTTATTCTGTTGCTCTGGCTAACCGGACTCACATCGTTTATTTATGTTCCAACTCCAAGTAATCAACACGCGCTTAGTGTCTCGTACTAAGCTACTGAACGATTTCATTTAGCTATCGGCCTTATTACTAAGATCACATCCCTAATGTACGTGCTTTTGTGCGACGTGAATTTTCAAAATTTCGCGTATTACTTTAATTGAATCTAAGCTAAATTGGCTCTACTGGACTTTTCATAGCTTTCTTCCAGTCAACGTCTTTTTAAGCCTTTCTTTAAAGTTGAGTTTCCTCGTCGGCGGGGGCACGAGATCAGCTTCTATCTGCGATGATTTCTGTTCGTCATCCCGTAAGGAATCTTCACTGCGCTTCACTGCAAGAACTTTGCCTATCAAAACCGAGAACGAACGATTCTCCTCTAGATCCGTAGGAACCCTTTCTATCGATGAGTACCATTGGTGGAGCTTTCGTACTAGTCGTAGCTGTATCTCGCCCTCACTTGCCAACTCCTTGAACACATCTGCGAGCGACTGGACATCCGCTAAACAATCTTTCAATAGAAAATCCGGATCCTCCAGCAAACCCTTTATATTCGTTTGAATAAAATTTTTTACCTCCTTGGCTATCTCGTCGAGACAAAACTTTGTCGCGATTGCGTACACTTGTACACAGTTCGAACCGTAAAGACCAAGTGGCTTTCCCGTATAAATGTATTCCAAAATTTGGTCTAGCGTTGACAACATTACGTCGACTCGTAAACTTTTCGCATTCTTATGGGTGCGCAGCTGTTCTCTGAAGTATGGTGAGTAAGTCTTCAATACACATCGGTGGACGAACTTTCGTGGGGGATTTTCTTGGTCCTTTGCTTTCCGAGTACACACCAACTCGACACAGTCTTCTAAAAAGTCTTCATCCAGTGGTGACTGATTAGCTTCTTGCTGGGAACTTTTAATAATAGACCACAATTGGTCACCGATATGACAAGCGTTCTTCAGCTCATCGGCCACTTTACGTGATTGAACTATGTTTTTTTTATTTCTACGATTCTTCCAAAAACTAAACGCCATAGCTGGGAACTGAAGAGGCTTGATTTATAGCTTGTAAACGATTTGGCAATAAGCGTATAACGAGGGCGTTTCCGTCTAATGAGAAGTGCTTTTGTTCAGATCACTATTTGATCAGAACCACACATCAATCAGTATTCAAGCTTAACAATAGCGCGGAACTCGTTTCATGCGTGCACGCAGAACAGAAGTGTGCTACGCGATTCTGTGCACCATCACACGTTAATGGTGCTCTGGCAGAGGATTGTCGTCTCAGGGGAAAAAAGTCTCTCACCAATTGACCAACCTCTTTCTATATCTCTGTCCGTAGAAATTATCGTATAAATGACAACACCGTAACGCATAGGCGAAGTTTCTAGACCAACAGCCAGTTAAACAACTATGGACATAAAACTATCGATTCGAAAATCGCTTACTTTGAGAGTGAGAATGATCGTATGCCGGGTAATATGTCTGCAAAGCAGACGGCATTTTTTGAACTAGTGGCGACGTCTGGACTATGAAGGACATAAATAAAAATGAGAAATCACTACTAAATGAACGAAGAAAGAGAAATGGATAAAATTTGAAGGAACTGGGAGAACTTTTCCTCGTGAGGAAGTCCGTGGGACGCGCCGGCTGACTGTTACGTGAGGGAAGTTTTTTTCTTCGTGCAGGCATTCGGAACTGCTATAATCTTATTAGCTCATGGACCACCAAAATGTCACTGCTGTCTATTTAATTGAAGAAGAACTGCATATGCTAATTAAGTTACTACTTATTCCAATTAAGAAATAAAAATACGATTTTCTCAGATCTGTCGGAAATTATATGACTAAATTAACGGAGTATTAGAATGGTTGTTAATATATAGAAATATATTCATTTATTTATTAAAAGGCTCATTTACTCTGTTAATTTCTAAATTACCCGGGAGTCCGAACACAGTGTACCGCTTTTTTAGCTTCGCGATCGTATAGTTCTTGTAACGGTCGGTGACAATAGTAAACGTCGCATGGACGATTTGTTTTTGAAAAAGGAAGATATATAAATTAATCTATCCATTTTTAGCACTCGAACGAAGTCCCTCAGGCCTATATTGCAAATATCATAAAGGTTAAAATTATGGCGTGTTAATACGTGTCGAATTTAACGCGCGTTTATGTGGAGAAATATTGACGAAGTGCCTTTGAGCGGATGGTATTCGTACAGCATCGATCATAAAAAGAACACAGGTAGCTGTGCGTGTGTGTAATAAGAGTGATAAATCCCAAGGAAAAAATGATACTATTATTGGAGTAATCGTGAAAACGCAATCTTTCCTTGATTCAGCTCCGCTCGCACGTAACGATTCTCTTGTAGTCGAGCATTCCCCTTTCCCCATACCCACAAGCTTCTTTCCGTAGGAAGATCGGCAGATAATATACTGATCACAAATTATACATGTCTGCAATATCCAAATCCGCTAGCGAGACCAGCGGAATCGTATGATAATCCTGTTCCATCTTGATAGCACTCTCTTTACTGGATAGGACCATCTGCGACAGATATATCACCTAACTATTTGAAAAATAAGCCAAAACAGCTTTATACCCCTACCTGTTCGTTATAGCAAGCTGTGGCAAGAACACCACAGGACGGTTTAGCAGAATGTGTCCAACACATATATAGTAGAGAAAGAATACGCCATCACCTCGTCAATACGACGATGGCAAATTACCGTGAAGCCACTATTCCATGTGAGGGATAAATATCATTTACGCGCAGCGCAACGTTATGTCGGTGATTATTGCTGGCAGCATCTAAAATATTGTAGATACTTTTATGAAAAAGGACCGCGTCACACTAAACATTATTCGAATTCATGTAGCATGAGATTCTAACGCAAGGTTTTACTACGTTGCATTAGCTTTTTGACGTCGTACAAGGCGAACAAAAATAGAAAAAGCAAAATAATCGTTCGTTTCGGGTAATTGATGCAATTTTCTTGCTGGCCTATTAGAGGAGTACATTTCCTAAAAACCTTTTATGTTAGGGACTAGAACGTTTACAAGGGTTCAAACTAAGAACTAGTTGATTCGTTGTTTTGTCAAATCGCTTGGTTCACTAAAGTTGATTCCGTAACAGCTATGCTGATTTGGCCTCAGGGCTGAATTGTTCATTTTAGCCGCGCGTGTTGTTGATTTTTCGTTTTGAAGGACCCACCGATCCACGATGTAAATGGAAAAACTTTTTTAGATTCTGATCTAGGACAGCATTCGTTAATCGTCGTCGCGTTTTTTTTTTAGTAATAACAATGGCCTGTTTGGTATACGCGAATTCAGTGAACTTTAGAATGATGCAGAACGTTACTCTAGGGAATCGGTATATCATTACGTAGGACACTGGCAAAAACAGATTAGATTATGTTAAAATTACTTAGCTTTAGCATTATTTATTGTTAACAATTATCGAGTAATCTTGTTTCTCTTAGCCAGTCTAAACTCTACAAGCTTTTTAAATGTAGAAAGCTGGACTTCAACTTTTTAGTTTTAGTTACGAATTTTAGTCAGCATGCGATTCTCTTGTGTATATACTCCCAAGTTGTTGTCTTACCCAGTTTGTTGTAAACGAATTAAACGATTTCACTTCATTGACGCGTTCTGAAAGCAACTACCTCAACGCTAGAGTTTATGGATCCGTTTTCGTGCTTAGTTTTGCTTAGGCAGGCGTTCACCGAGAGCAAGCCTATCATATAATACATAACGAGCTTCATGACCAGTTTATATTCGTCATCTATTCTAAACATATCGAAACATCTAAATATCTCTAAACGTATCTAGAAGCAAACCTTTTGGTGTATATACACACACAGATTATTCTCACTGGCAGCAACTTACATTGCAAGTATTTGGTCGCCTGGCTCGACCCATATAAAACGCACGGCCTGAGGAAAAGCCGAATCCATGTACCGGAGGAGGAGCTAAACGGTAAAATTAGTACGTACTTTTTTTGACGTAACCCCTTCGATTTTTTCTTTGAGAATAGCATGCGTTACTCAAAAGCTTTTAGAAGAGCAATACCTTTTGTCAGTCAGTCGCTATCAGCTGCGCATAGAGTCCCTATTAAGCAGATTTCTAAAACATGTATTAATTTAATAAACCAGAAACTTATCTTTTTCTTAATACCGGTTTGTTAAATTGACGCACATTTTAATTATACGTGCGTGTTGTTTTTGTATTTATTGGATTTTCAACTGGACGGCTTAACTATCTGGATCAAGTATTCATCTGCTCAGGCCTTTAGGCACGAATCAGTAATGAAGGAAGGTTCCCTTGTGACTCGTAAAATACTCGTTGTCGTCATCAAGTTACGTTACACACGTTAACACTGCGTTCTGAGGACAGGTAGTAGTTTTATAACAATTCTATACGATTTAGTAATTTTTGGCGTCTTTGTTTTCTGCGGTACGGACAACGCCAGACCTGATCGGAACCTGCCCTCCACTGTGATCGTATGCCACTTGCACAGCGCGTGCCATGCATCATGGATCAGCATCGAAGCACCTTCGGCGCGGTTTTCAACAGGTGTCTCAATGGGTCAGACCCATTTTAGTGTCTTGATCTAGGGCGGCTGTTTCTGCCGCAGCTTTCAAATCAGGACATTGGGGCGAACGTGCTAAAAGTTGGCGTTATCTTTAGACATCATCCAGGCATCCCTACGATTGAACGTATCTGGACCTGCGCCACCGCGCCACGGTCTGAACACTACGGAAGATACCTGCAGCGTAGACTGGATTCCATCTTAAACAGGAACGTGAGTATAAAAGTGGGTTGTGGAACTTTTAAGGAGTGTGGCAAGTTAATGATGGAACGAACGAGCTAACCACTGTTAGCTTTTGATGGCGATAGACAGAAAAATGCGTATGAATGTTGCTACACTTTGGGTGGGATATGTCTAATAGTGCCATGGAATACAGAACAACCCTTGATTTGCGCAAGTTATTCGTTATCAGCTATGAAAAATTGCACTAATAGAAAAGAACACTCAAGTTAGTGCTTTGAGTACGCGCTCCCCTCAGAACTTTCCTGTACGCTACACTGATGCTATAGTGATTGTACGAGAACCGTATAAATATTGGGCGAATTCCCTATGAAAAATAGCCTTATTTAGTTATGAATTAAAGCCGACTGGCCCAGTTTTGTTGCTGGCTGACGCGAAGGATTTCACAGCCTTTCGTTCTGATTTCAATCATAGATTGTTAATTTTACCCGTCACAGTGTATGATATAATATATCCAGTGCTTAATTATGGCAAGGCCCTCATGCCCGCTTAACGGTGCAATGTGTGTATTCATCCTTATCTTTAAGAGATTGTTTCTTCTGAGACATTACCTTTTCGCCTCATAGAAGCCCCTAAACTCATCTGATAGAGTAGTTGCGCAGCGTAACCCTGCTAAGGCTGGATATATAATCATCTGGTGAACGGTCGTCCATAAAGGGGACAATTTTTATACCAAAAAAAGATATCTTTTGGAGTCAGTTTGTGTGCCCTTGCTTTAAAAACTGCTTAGCACACACGCACACACCTACAACGAAATCTCTAAGCGAAAATGGCAAAGGGGCAAGTATATTATAAATTTTAGCGGAATAGGTTGATGGCATTCAGGAGAAATATGACTGCAAAAAAAGCACTGCTAAAGCTTGAGAAGGCTGAAGTTCATAACGCTAGAACTGAATATGCCGCAAACAAGAAATGGGGGTACGGTTGCGACCTTTATAATAATGTTATGTCAGAAAAAATGTTTAGGTAGCTAGAAAAAATCGTTGAGCGTCAACCGCGGCAGACCGAACTTTGCATGCATCGCGTTTGTGATTGCGGACCAATGCTAATTCGATGCAACAGCATTAGGTCGTGCCGTAACCTCGATCGCGTGCCGTTGTAGCGCCGCCAGCGCTGCGGTTTGCGCGGCCAAAATTTTGGCCGGTTTGAGCGTCGCCAATCGCATATATTATACGATAGACGCGACTAAATAAGGAAGCATACTTAAAAATAAAAACTCATTTAACAGAGAATTCAGTTAAAACGAATGAAGCCACCTATGTGATTTCGTTTTTTTGTTCGTATTTAGAAAGGTAACCTACAAGTTACCACTATTACGAGTGTGTAATTAAGCTAAGTGAGCACAGATGATAAACAAGTCTTCTGTGGAAGTCGCCTTGAATTTGGTTTGTAATATTTATACCGAAAATGCTGGTTTAACTAGATTGATAATAATCTACCGTGATCACAAGCCCTATAACTTCTGATAAATATAGAATATAACTTTGTCTGATACAATACTACAATGCAGAAATGAATTTTATATCACATCAATTAATATTAATCACTGAATGCTAGAAATTTTATGTCTGTTTTCAAAAATATATTGTTATGGTAGTAATTATTATGGTTAATATTACTTAATTCAATTATTTCGTGGACATATTACAAAGGTTTAGCATGGCAGGCTGTCGACATGCCCCGTAAACGATCGCAGCAATATATTTCAATTTGCTAGATTGGTAACACTGACAGAACATGGCTTGTCAGTTTATCGCGATGTAAAATAACAATCTAAACGGGGCGAACGCACGCTTCAGTCGGACTCTTGTGCGCGCACGTATTTTACGGATTAAGAAACATTTGTTCCTGCCACGGAACAGCGACTGCTCGTGTGTTTGTACGCCAGCTGAACCCAAGTCAGCTATACTTTTTTTTTATTACAGTAAAGTATTCTTCACGCTTTCTTCCTGTCGTTGATTGCGGGCCCACATAGCGAATTTTCGTTTCCTGCACTAAGCAGTTTACTGGGCGGCGCGAAGTGGGTCTGGCGAGAGCAGATGCATGACATTAGCATTGCTAAGCAGTCAACGCCAGGCTGCAGGTAGAAGCGAAAGTCCCGCTGTCGAAATATTCCTGGCCGACAAAAATGAACGGTATTCATTCACGCCTCCTTCATTTTTAAATGTATATGTATTGTGGATGTCAACAGAACGTCAACAGAAGTGCGTCCAAGAACGCAGCTGACAGCGGTAATTAGTAAAAATCACTGTCATGCTACGTTGACTCGAGGTTCTGTACTGAGAAGAGGAAAATTACATAACTATAGGTTCGATATTAGTATTGATATTTGTCTTCCAGGATCGTCATAGAAATATATCTTCAGCGTAAACATTATACTATATATATATATATATATATATATATATATATATATATAGTATAATGCTAGTAATAGAATAGTATAATAGAAGTAACATAGTTCTCATAGCACTTCGTGGTAACAGCAGTTCAGAAGTCATCAGCTATTTTCTCGAAACACCTAACAGTAGCCGTAGAGCCGAATGTGTTTCGAGTGCACCATAGGCAATTTTTTGTTGTAATGCGTGATCAGTGCCGGCTTAATAGAAGCCGAAACAATTGCACTGACTGCTATTGTATAAATCGCTCAGTAGCTCGATTCTGTACACTGAGACTACGAATTGCATTTTCAGCCGTAACAAACTCTCCTTATCCAGCAAAGCTACATAAAACTAGTTTTGCCCTCCTCCGGGGGTGCATCTTTGAATTAGCTTTTCCGTCGCTCTCTCTTTCGTATGGAAAAAATTTTCCCAAAAACAGTGAGAGCCAGCGCGAATGACGTCACGTTAATTCGTTGTATCCCGGAAATGCTTCTAACAAGGTCTCCTGAAGCTCTATTTTTTTATCTCAAGATCAAAAAGTTGCTGAAAACCGTAACTGTAGTTACTCGCTCCATTCTGACATGACTTGCCGCTTACATTACCAATATTAAAGGAAGTGAAACCCGCATCCTCCTAATGGCACTCGTACCCGCTTCGATAAACTCATTTTTAACGTACGCGTGATTTGGTGTTACCCTTTGCCTCTTTCCTCTACCACAGGCGTCAAAGCTTTTCAAAATAGAGGATTCATGTTCATAGAGGCACTTGATGGGATAAACTAGAGCACAAATATACTGACGAAACACGTTATGAAATAGGTGAATTAAAGCAGAGTGCTGCCTTCCCGGACAGTCAGAATAATGGCTGACTGTATTTATTTTATTATTATATAATAGCTATGTATTAAACAGGCTATTACTATTTTTTCGGTAATTTCCAAATTATGCTTACAGTGACAATCACGTGACTGTTCAACGTGCTTTTTTGGAGATAGAGTAAACTATATAGTGTGCAAAATGAAATACAGTATTGAACTTTAAATATTGAAAATGATAACGGATGAAAGGTTTTTTTTTTTCTAACTGCTCCTTCGAGTCCGCTATTTCGTATGCTAACAAGGGCACGCTAAAGGGTGATGTGGTGTAAGTAACTGATGTGCACCTTTTCGAGTGCGTTGCCATGGTAACCATTAACTGGCAAACAAGTGGCCAGGGTGGCTCAATTTCAGCGTTGGCAAGTATTATTACTGGAAAAAAATAACCCGGAAAATAAGAAACTGGAAACCGACAGGCAATTATTACAAAAATTGGTTTGCTATGTCGCTTCATAGTCCTGTTGGAAAAATCCAGATAAGGCCAGCACGGCTAATTACGGCCGGATTCGTAACAGAGGAGAGTCCCTGATGCTATACCTCAGAAAACAGGTGATTTCGAGGACTCGTTTATATGAAGATCGTGGTTCGAGGTGCCGTAATACAAAAAAAATGTTAGTCTTTTAATTTCGTTGTACTATGCATGCTGGCTAAGCAGCATCATTTAACTACTTTGATTTAATGAATCTTGCTAGACGAATTTCAAAACTATGACAGCATACGATGCACTCGCGCTTAATTTCAAACAATGTTCCCAAACGCCTGCGAATATTTAAACGACCCTCCACCTTGAATTGGACTGAGACAATGGTGCTGCTTCCTGCATACCTCATTATAGGCGAATTCGGAATAACACGTGTTTTCCAACAAGCCTGGACATTCCAGGTCCAGCGTACGGCATCTTTTTGCCTCCGAAACTTGCTAGACCCGAAGTCGAACGGCCGCAGTGCAACGGCATTTGCAACCTGCGCCTATATAGCTTTTAAACGAAAGAAAATTTGACATAAGCTTCATTTGAAAGAAAAATACTAGTAGTGCTGCTCTGGTTCTGCCATCCTGGCGTTTTGTACGTGTCTTTTTGGCTTGGCATATGATAATAATTAGACTATATTATTATAATTGGGTGAGCTCTTGTTTAAGAAGCGAAAACTGATTATTTGCCTTTTAAGACTTCTCGTTTACCTTGTTCTCTATGTTATGCCTATATTTTGTTCTCAAGGATGAGTATCGAAAGCTAAATTTAATTTTACTTTGCAGTATAATAATTGGCTTTCTTCCATTCTATAATACGATGTTTGTTCTGCCTTAGTGCGAAAACCGCGCATATTCTTGAGCTCACAGGTCTGTCTAAACAGCTTTAAAAAAGACTATTCTAATGAGATTGGAAAATGTACCCTGTTTGTCTATAGGACAACTATTGTCGAATATGGGTTTATTGTCGGCTGCAATAAAGCTCCATAGAAAAGAATCGTTGGTAAACTAGTCTCGTAAATTAATGTTGTATGTACACATTCAGTTGGTGCGCATATAATTAAACGCCCTTTTGGAGACATTCATAGAGTAGAAGTTCGACGGAAGTTAACGAAAAACTTTTTTCTTGCAAGTCAATCATTATTATATCAAAACAATATCAAAAAAACAGGAATCCCGGACACTGTGAGCTCAGGTGGCACATCCTGTGTCTAAGCCTAAATGTTTTGCCGACTATTTACACGTGCTTCTAAGATTTGAGATTAAGCTTACCCGCGAACCCTTAAACGAATCGTTCCTGTCACTGCGCATAGACTGGCCAAGAAGCCGAGGACTGATTTTTACCGTTACCGATTTCGGCGTGATTTCGCCCTATTGCGCCCCTGTTCGTTCCCATTGAAACCTGAGAGCAGAAGGAACTCTTGTGGAAGTGAGCGACCATAAACACAATGGTGCCAACTCCGCAGTCAAAGTACACCAAGGCAAAGGAGCAACTAGCTGTTCATACACAATAATGAAGTATATTTTTGTTTTGAGAACGGAAGGTATGCCTTAAAAACATATCTGATGACGTGGCAAATTCGACCAGAAGGGACACGTTATAGAGCTGTCGTTAAGGTTCGACAGAGGAGAAACTATTTGAACAGGCTTTATTGACAATCGATTGTTATAAGTTATGAAATGCTAAAGCCGGTATCTAGTTGAAAGCGGAAGATTTGAAAGATCCGCTTTGTCCGAAAATGGTCGCAGTCATCCATTTTTTAGTTTATCAAATTTAGTAGCAAGTAGGTTGAAACATTGTTTGTTGTTTCTTTGTGAGCATTGAAATGCGAAGCCATGGTTTACATTAGGTTTAAGTTATCACTCTATCAAAGGTGAGGACATCGTGTAGGTGCTCCGAAGAATATTGTTGACATTGGTTTTTAATATGTTGTAACGATGCTTATTATTATATAGGGGGTATTTTCTGTTGGATTCGTCGTCTGTCAGCTGGCGACCGTCTTCGACAAATGAAATTCAAATGTTGTACTATCCTGGCAGAATATGTACAACGCGAAAGACACCCAACTGATTGTTAAGAAGCATTTTCTTCTCTCTGCATACCAACTAAAGCCGCCCTTTTTGTAATGCCATCAAACGTACAAAAATCACTCTTCCGATCAGTCACACTCATCCACGTTTCATCCATACGTCACCGTTCAGACCGACGCACAGAGCCTTACGGGTCAATGGATACTCGGCTTTTACAAGCTTTGTACATGTCCCTATAATCGTATCAGGACCTGTGGCTGCGGTCCAGAAGAATCTTTAGTGACAGCTCGAAATCATCTCTACTCGGTGTTCTATGTTCTATCGCAATTAAGCGATTTCGCCTCTGACCTCTCACCTTCCAAGTAGGCGTCAGTGTCAACATCATTTATATCAGCATACTTAGCCACGATTACGAGCAGATGAAAGGCCCATTAGCAACGACTGTGCTGGCAGGGTAGCAGACGCATAGCAAATTTCATTACCGAATCTTTAGATATGAAACGTTGTCTCGCATTTGCTAACGCGCTGTCTATATTTTCGTGATTTACGATTCAGCCGGTGAAGGAACTACAGAGGAATATGTTTGGAGATGTGGACAAACCAAGGCCTATAGAGTTCTGCATGCGATGACCTTTGGCACGTCTCTTCTGCAGTGCTGACGCTGTCTGCGGCAAAGTTCGTGTTGATGCGGAGGATGGCCATCGAAGAAACGGCGTGAGTGGATGTTAAGCGCAACACGAAGTCACTTCCGATCAGGTTGGCGGCTTTAGCCTCATCCGCTGGCCAGCTTGAAGAAGTTAATTGTTCAGATTGCCTCCCCGTCACTTGTTCGGACGTGAACGGGATACATTTTGTATAACGTCATCCACATAAAATAGCCAACTATTGAAGGAGGTTGATAATGTGACGGAGGAAGGAATGCCCTCATGAAAATGTTATTTCACTTTTATATGTTTGTCTCAGAAAACCTTTTTTCATGTCGGTTCTTCGACGAAGATAGTGAAAATAATGCGGGAAGTTTTGTGCTGCAGGAGTATACAGGTGTTATATGTTATGTTTGATGATAATCCCTGGGATATAATTGGTTGGTTACAACGTCTAGCTAAGAAATCGAACGCACTCTTAAGAACCTTTCTTTATTATAGCTACAGTATGTGTGTTAGGCCGATATGACTGGTGATTTCAGACCTTCTCACATCGGTAGGCTCATTAGTATCAGATCAACGTCATGCAGTTGAAACCTTCAAGTATAGTTGTAGACCTATACTAATTTTTAGATAGACATTTGGAATTTTTCGGCTAGAAGTCTGTGTAGATCGAACTTGACTTTAAAAACAATCCATATTTACATTAGTAAAACTGGTAAAGCATTAGTCGACTTGATATTTGTAGA
Organism: Varroa destructor; assembly: GCF_002443255.2. Lineage (NCBI taxonomy): Eukaryota > Metazoa > Arthropoda > Arachnida > Mesostigmata > Varroidae > Varroa > Varroa destructor. The sequence continues at coordinate 14,389,337 of NW_019211457.1, read as the reverse complement.
TAGATAACAGTGAGCGAAACATCGATGGCTTTCTTCGATAAGTACCCCGCCCTCGATGAAAGCCAAGAGCAGCTACTTCCAATAAGTTTCAATGAAAGTAGGAGGTTCGCTGTTGTGCCCGTGCTCCCGGCAGAATTCTATTGCAATAACAATATGATGCTAGGCGGCTTAGCAGCAAAGCCGTCGCAGTCGGTCCGTGTGGGTCAAAAAGCCTCGTACCGCTGAGGTCTACCGCCAGCCCAAGAACGGAAATCTTCTTGCGATTGTATCGTAAATAAAGTGCTACTTAGCTAAAATAGGGTTATTTAATTGATGGTAGATCTAAACACTGCTGGAAGCTTCTAGAGAAGTATAGGCGGATCCTAATTCGGAATTGAAAACTTATATTACAAACAGAAGCAACCATTACAGTAAATTAATTTTACTTTTTAAGTAGCTGAAACAGGCCTTTCTACGAAAGAAGCTCTACGCGTACTAATGCAGACCATCAGACTGTTTGCACACGAACCTCGTAGAGGTAAATAGGCTGTGACATGAAAGCAGTCGAACATCCTTTGAACAGAACGAATCGATACTGAAATTTAGTGAATCAGTATCTTTTGCAAGGTTTACTTTTGTACCAGTTCGATAAGAGTCACCCGATTATCTATTTTGTATGTGGATAAACCCCTTACTAGCTTCATGCACTGTAGAACAATTTTACGGCCTAGCCGTGAAGTAATTTTTGATCATAGGGAATCTTATTATACAAGTATCTATCTTACTCTTTACTTTATCTACTATCTACCTTACACGCGCTCTTTTCTTTTCTCGATACACAAACGTAAACCTACAATCTTTAAGTAAGCGTGCGCGATATCTATTTATGCAGGTTTCATGTTTATGTCACGAGGCGCGGGGCTGACTAAAATGGTCCATTCGCTGCGTTAGTAAAAAATGGTGCTTTATCTACCAGCAGTTATTTTGGCGGGCAGTTCGGTTTCACACGTGGTAGTATCTGATGGTGGTGCATTCTATATCCGCTAACACAGTCAGTGTATGAATTTGATTGGCATTAACTATCAAAGTCGGTTTCTGTTTCTTTTGTTTTTTTTTTTTCTAGAGACTAGCATACATTTACCGTTGCAAATACATCCATTTGTGATTACACGGGCTTAAAGGTTACTCACTAGCCATTCGGTGGCGCAGGTAATTTGCATAGAATATGGTATAGTTTGATTGTTGTCGTTTCGAGTCGTCTGCTTCTATTAGCCACATAACAATATTATGAAAGAGTCAATGGCCGCTGGTTGCGAACGGATATTTTAAGCTCAGCTAAAGACGTCGATTTGTTAGAAGTTCCCTAACGAATCTTTGAATTTTTACGTCCGCTGCAACTGATACGAACCACTTCACATGGCTCGCCCCCAATACGAAACGAACTGTGTCTACGTCTAGTTCTGTCGTAGACCACCTCACGGAATGACCCTTAATTTAGTAGAAGGCCAGTGCTTATAGGTCTTTAACTAGATACGCTGTAAACGTTATGGTTATTTAACCTTTCTTGAAAGATTACGTTGAAATATCATTGTCTCATGATCTCTGTATACCGAATTTATATGCGTCTTTTCCTTGTGAAGCTAATCTATGTATTTAATCGAACCGCATTTCCTACATGAGATTATTACTATCATTGTCGTTCGAGTTCGAGTGGCGAACCGATTTGAAACAGTCGCCTACGGAAGGCAATGGCTCTACTAAAGGTTTTCTACTTAGGAAACCATGCAGCGAAAGCTGCAAGTTCATTATCATGTTTCTGAGTTGATTTCCACCTGAGAGTACTATCATCCAAAATGGTATAGCTATACTTAGAGCAGGCCATACACCCACACGGCCAATGAGTGTGTTAGGACACACAAAAAACGATGTCTGTTGTTGCTTTTCGATAGGCAAAGCTACACTGCCTTGTGCATCCTATGTAATTTATAATATAAATTGAGGTTCTACTAGAATCGAAAGTGATCTCTGTACTGTTGCTGCTTTAGGTTTGAGCTTAGGTATCAACGGACTCGTGCAGTGCCATTAAAGTAAACACAAAGGATGCGGCATCTTTCCGACTGATTCAACCGGCAGCTAAGGTGCTTGCCGAGCATCAACATAAGCTGCCTTAGGCAGGTCAAACGTATAGCACGAAACAACCTTAGGAACATGTCGTGCATAGGACGCTAGTAATAATAATAGTGATGAGGACAATAGTAATCAGACTGCTGACGGCATCATTCTAGAAGGCATGTAACAATGTGAACTCCATTGTGGTTCTTTTTCTAGAGCGGTTGCATAAAGTAGGCTTCGCCGAGAGTTAGAATGTTTCAGAAATACTGTCAGAAGCAACAGACCAGAGTGTGGTTATCGCTCGGGCCTTCAGTGAGCAATCGCACTGTAGAATCAGGCCCGTCGTGCGCTAGGTGAACTCAGAACACGAAATGCAGCACTAATACAACATGAAATCGCTAAACAATTTCGTGTGCCGGTAATGGCTTCGGAGCCTCGGTAGCTAAGGGGCCTCTGTGCCTTGTCCAGCTATCTATTTGTTACCGAAGAAATTCCCGAGAAGGTGCCCCGTTTCTAGTATAGAAGAAACAACGTAATGAGACGCATCCGAGTATCCTCTGCTTTCTTAGACGGCGAATTGAGCTGTTTTCGGATCTAGCCTGACTAGAAGTAAGAGACTCTTCGCATCTAGCCTAAGTAGACATATAAGAGGTTCCGGACAAAAACCCTATTAAATAATTTACCTTTCCTAACTAGTAACTAGTAATATTATTATTACTGATATTATTATTCTGTATAATACACTGCAGATATGCAGCTAATGTTCTATGTATATACAGTTAAGAACAACGACTTTTTGAGATAATTCTTTTTTAATTTCGGCAGTTTTTTTTTTCTTTGTAAATCAACGTCCAGATATCATTAGTCCAAGGTATGCTTCCGATATAAATAAGCAGTGTCATAGAAATATGCTCGGTGCAGTTTTTAACGGATCCTTATCACCGTTCAATATCACATTTCTACAGCGAAAACAAGGCGAACAACGTAATGGTTTTACCATGTTATAACACAATATCTGATAGATACTTACGTAGAATTTCCTTTTTTTCTATTATAGCACATTTGTTGATGGTATTTAGCGTTACATGCTTGTTGTTGCAGTGACGTTGCCTCCTATCGTTACTGTTCTTAGTCGTTAAGCCATATCTGGCCGCAACGGATGGACGCGAGTAAGCATCGATGGGTTAGTTCGGCATTAGCGGACCCAGACCTGCTGACCACAAACCAATCACTGGGGCCCACCAATGCGAATCAGACTGGCCAGTGTTAAAGGAAGGCAGCAACTGATGGTCTTTGACACTGGTGAAATGCCGCGGCTGCATAGAACTGGGGGCACCGAAATGAGGTGCCCGTTGGGTTAATAAACGTAGCGGCCGTATTGTATAATCGGCGCCTACTTTATGTTGCGTATGAAAAAAGATGAAACAGAAAGGAATGCTCATGTTATAAGATTCATAACGAAGTCCCGTCCAGTAAGGTATACTACTAAAGGCACTGCGATTTTCCTTCAGAAAAATTTTATCCTGTTAGTAATTCGTAATCTGATCGTCTGTATACCTAAAACCTATGGTTAAAATCAGCAAAAAAAAAAAAAAAGACTAACGTACGTAACACTAAACTGGCACTCTTTGCATATGTATTCTTATTGAGCGAAAAATCGTCTAATTAACTATTTGAAGCTGCCAGATAGTGCTAAGCTCAGAGTTCCTGTAAAATGGGCTCGTGCATTATTAACGAACGTTATTTCCTCTCGAACGGATGTGCCCAAAACGCAGACCAAGTTATTTTTAGTTTACGAAGTTCAACCGATCTGATTGGAACCTTCGTACTACCTCGCTTGGTAATCCACCGCTAACGACAGACGTACGATCGCGTAATAAAACAAACTTTTATTCATTGTATTATTGAAAATGTGCCGACGTGGAGAACTCCGATATGACCATTACGGAAATAGGTAGGACATTAAAACGCTTTCAGCCAGATGGATCACAGGAAATCACACGATAGATGATTTCATTCACTGGTAAGCCCAGTATAGTATCATGTAAAACTTCAGTTCACCTGATTGTAAACAACAGTACTATGCTTGTGGAGATTTGAAATGGAGACTTAAAATGATTATTTTTGATGTTCTTTTTCGTGTGCTATCATGTGAATCTACTAAATCTGTGCAGGCATAGTACTGTATGAAACCATCAGGGGTCTTGTCCTGAATCGAGTTTTACTATTCTAAAGTGGTTTTATCATTCATCGTGCACCTACCCACAAGATCCAGGTTGTGGTAAGGGTAAATTACCTTACTGTTTTGATTGCATCAATTGGGACACGCGATGCACAAACTAACAATACTTTTAAACAAACTATATATCGTCATATGTACAACACTACCAAATTTCATTTTATTACATATTTCGAGTTTTCGCGCGAAGGGCTGTGAGAGAAATGTCAAATCGCACATCTGCACGACTATTCTAATAATGCACGGTATCTAGTTAACTGGGCTGATTATTTACAGTTCTTTTTTTTAACTTTCATTTCGTTTTAGGATTTGTCCTGCAAGGTACTAGAACAATGTTGGTAGGTTCGTCTCTCTGGGGGCCTCTTCTGGTCCTCGCCGGGGTGACCGCAGTAGCCCACAGTCGTTCAGCATCTAACTTGATAGCTACAGCTATGGGCAGGGCGAGCGCAGCACTTCACGCCAGGGGTGATCACATATGTAGTTATAAGCCTCCACGGTTACAGGTAAGCGGTACACAGCAGACAAGGAGAAGTCATGTAGCTGTTATTTGGTTGATACGAACGGGCAGATTTTAAACTATTGGATTAATGTTGATTGATCACATACACCCACGAACAGATGGGAATGCAATGGACAATCAAATGGTCTCACGTCAAAGGCTTAGATGTAAATGACCCTTATGTGCAGATACCGATTGCTAATTATGGATTTACACTGAAATATTAATCACATGGCGCGTTGATGAAAAAAATCGGATAAGAAACCTTGCTGTATTAGCTTTCGTTCATATATTCAGGTCTCAATGAAACTTCATTTGCTTAACTGTGCTGGTAGTAACGAAGAAATTCAAATATGTAAATAAAGAATACGATATTGGAATATCATGAAAATATATAAGGCGATTTAGTACCATTACAAAGTATTTTTGATACACGAGTCTCATTGAGTTTACGAACCTAATATAAGAGATTTGCCGGATGTCCTAAAAATGTTACCTGGATGCAATGAGCGACATATCTATCGCGATTTCCCTCGCATGTGGAGCATCTATATGCATCGTTAAGAAGCATGACTTCCTGCCAAGTCTATGGTAGAACCCATGCAAAATGAAGCGAGTGGCGACGTGTCTGTTCAGCCGGTTCATCGTTTTCCACTCGCTGTTCTCTGTCGCATTGATGGCAAAAAGCTTCTGCGAATTTTTGCCTCTATTTTTGAAGGTTGGTGTTGAAAGCTTCCGTTGCTGGGAGCTTAAAGCGACGATGTATGTTCCCGGACAGCAACGGTATATCGGCTAGTAGGTACGAAAGAGATTTTCGGTCACTATGTGTAGTCCCAATATTGTTTTGGGGAGGAAGACTTTGATGCGATTTAATTCTTTGAGGTTCTCCACTGTAAGATCTTCCGAAATGCGTACCGTGTGTTGCTATCGAAGCGGCCCTGAAATTGAACAAAAAACAAACGATGAGACGATTTGCTCATTCATGCGTCCAACACTCTCGTATCGACGTGCCCAATGAAGTTCAACCTTTAAAAAGAAGAATCTCCGCAATTCAGAATGGAGCAACGTCTCTCCGTCAACTTTGCAATAATTAATAGTGAAACCGATCATCGTTAATACAGAAATCCTGATCACAGTCTACAACCCGCGAAAGTTTGAATTCTTCCAAACTAGCCAGATTTTTTCATCCATGCCCAACCAACCAATTAAGTTGAGCTGAGCTATACGCACAATCTAGTTCCATTGTGTACGTGCTTCTAGAGAAATTTCATTAGCGTTAGCCTTCCAAAACATAAAATACCGTGGACGCGTGTTTCGCGTTTTTTATGCACCAGTTCTGAAATCGTTTTTAGTCGGTCTATGCGAGGATTCCAGCTATTAACGCTGCAATCAGCACCCCTTGAAACCCCACGCACGATAAAATGGCGAACGCTTATTTTAATAAATATTTAATATAATTATCCTTCAGCGATGTCAGTCTAAGCATAAAACCGTGCACCAAGTATGACTGGCGCAATTGGGTTACCTATGGGTTGATTTTTCGAGGTAGTGCTATCAAGCGCACACTTATACGGTTGTGCGCCAATCGCAGCATGGGAAGCTTCGGTGAATCACCTGCGAATTTTCAGCTTACCACCATTGTAGTTCAGACAAGTGAAAATGCGTAGGATACATCCACGCATGCGTTTCGAGGACGTATAGAAGTGTTTGAGTTTACGTGAGCCGCTAAATTTCGTGTATAAATAGAAAAAGCAGCACATGGGAAGAGAACAACAAAGTCATTTATTAAATGGCTATTCTACGTTCAATTAGTTATTTTGAAATCGTTTTACTTAAAATAGCTGTTATCAGATTATAGTTAGAAGAAAGCTATTACAGAATTTATTGAATGCTAAGCCCATCGACTAAGGAATTATTGTTATAGCCGTTGTTGTTACTATTATTATTACTTTAGTGTATTTAACTTGACCAAAATTAATAGGGCCATATCAGGGATTATCACTAGTTGAAGACTAACGCTTCCAAGCCGAACTAAGCTAGCCCTTGTGAGCCTAGCTCCTTGATCTTCCAACGAACTTCCGACTGACAGAGAAACCTAGCTCAATTTAAAATACAAAGAGAAGCAGGGCTTTTTTCTTTTTTTGGTTCATTGCCACCTGTGTAAAACGATCACAAAGGCCGCCATCACGACATAAATGCTCAAATAGCTCTTGTTGCCCCATAGATCGGTCATCGTCATTAAAAGTGCTAAATTAACCGGAGTCAGCAGATCGCTAAATTCTGATGGAGTCTATCTAAAGGACGACACTGCAACCAAGCGGCCATAGAAATAAGTGCAGTTATGACATTGCCCCAACTCCACACTTTAGGCCACACAGTTCAAGCATATACACTTCTGTATGCAATGCCACTATTTTTATGAACTTTACTATTTACGGTTGTTGATTTTAAAGCTTGTTTTCCTGTACTCCTACATTGTCGAATTCAAAGTAACGTCCCATCATATTCCATATATACGGATTAGAGCAATAACAACTTGTTTGGGAATAGTTTGCTTAGACTGTTTGTTTTCTTTCTGGATTTCAGGACCCGCTGCCTCCGATAGACCTCGGAGAGCATCGGATGCGCAGGCGCAAACGAAGACACGAGGCACCGCCACTAAGAATTCGTTACTTTTATCACAACGAGAGCATAAGCAGGTATATACAAGCGTATAGCGATAATAAAGAAATAGGATGAAATGACCGAATATTTCACAGCACAGAATCGGACAATAGTCAGGTAATTCGATGAACGAATCTGGCTTGACAGACACCTAGATTGAATAGCTATTATCATCTGTTACAATTTTAGATTCACTTTACTGGTGTTGGGCAGCGGCAAACCTTTGCCTTCGGTCTGGAAAAGTTTGATTTATTTAGACATCTCAGAATTATTATAGTGCGTTATCTTAAGAGACCTCAGAATCATGGGAAGTAAAGCCGAGTGTCGGCCCAAAAAAAAAAGTCTCGCGTCGTTGCCTCATTTTTCTCATATAACATTGCGTAAAACCTAAGCCAAAAACTGTAAACTGTATATCAGCTGCACTCAATTAAATAAAACAAGCAGGCACACTCTTATTTATCCCAGGTAACTTTTACATCATGCTGTGATAGCGTCCAAGGTTCCCCGGGCTGACTTGACTTCGGAACACTCCCTAGCACAATACACACAAGTTATTCGCAGCTACGCTCGAAAATGCGTTTCAAAAGGAGTGATTTTTTTTACTCTTGGCAGCCATTTTACTAAGTCATTGATACATGGCAGTCGAGGTCGTTTCTTGCTCTTGTTCTGGCCACACTTTAGAGACATGTCCTATGCGATGGCTTTGCTGGCACATAAAAAGCCAATTAGGCAAGTGATCATTTCAAGGACCTAACATCAAGACGATACTGTAACCAGGTTAATTTTTGGTTGTGGCAAAGCCCAGCTTCACCTAGCCTGTTATTTTGTCAATTTTAAGCTCATTTACCATCAAACAAATACATCAGTAAAAAAATTGCAGTAGATTGCGCCATTTCATCGCTTTAATCTCTATACATGAGTGTAATAAGCTTTGCGCTGTAGAGGTTGAAACCCGCGTAACTTTTGGAAACGGCAAAGTAAATGCTAATATATTTTGGCAGACAGACCAGGCCTGATAAATAGCGGAGTGGCGACGCTCCCTCTAAGTAGACCTGAACAGCACTGGTGCACTTCGTCTAGTGGTAACAGCTACTCAGCTCCTATTTGTTACATATTAATTTAATGGATAATTTTTATATATTACTGGCCGCACAAGTTCTACTGGTAATTAGTTTAAGCTAAGGATTAATACTTGCCCTGTGAACATATGAAATCTGCTCGTGCATATGCCTTTACGAGTTCGGAGGATCATCTCCATAGTCACGATATGTATACATGGAACCAAGTGGCTAAGGAAAAAATCTTAGCTGGTCTTCAACTGACCCTTCTATAACTAGCCCCGATACTGCTGTTTGCCGCATTGCTTTGAAAATTTGTCAGATAGGGCAATCAATACAAGCAGTCTAACGGGACTTTATACGTACGATTTTATGATCATACTTTCGACCCCCGCCATAATATCATGCGAAGCAAGAAATTTCTTCTATAGAAAAAATGACAAATCGCTGAAGAGCATATATATATATATATATATATGTATTTGTTGAATGATTGCGTCGGCAATGTTTGCTTCTTAAACCAAGCGCTGTCTACGACACCTTGGGTCAAATATAGGCAAAGTAGATCGCGTAAGGAAATCTTTGAGTTAATCTTATTAAATCGTACGCAACGATTACGCTGTGCGACGCCATTGAATAAATCTTACGTGTTTTCGTACCAGCGCAGATATGAACTGATCCACATTTTAATAGTTGGCTCAGAGGGTCGTTAGCAATGCTATTGACAGACTGTTTTTGTTTGCTTATGAAGGCTATAATATAAAAACGTCTTGACCTTTACATATATACCGCGAACGCTTGTCTGTGAATGTAACATAATTTGTTTGTTGGCATACGTCATACGATGCAAAGGCTGTTTGAAGGTTTTAAGGCAAAATCATTGGCGGTCATTCGACAGGCACGTGTTAAACATTGGTGTGAACCTGACGTCTATCTATTCGGTTTTTAATGAACGGCTTCCTTATATATCTCATTGTAAAATTTCTGTCGTAAAGAAATTTTTTTTTTCTTTTAAACTAGTCAGATTGAGCTATTCGGTAATCAGACTGATATCTTCCAATAACACTTTTCTCTCTGCTTTGAGCATTCCATGAAAACCTTGAAAATACGTACGAAATTTTTTTTTATGGAAATCATTAGAAAAAAAGCATTAATTACACTTACTTCACTGTAGGCCTACTAAGTAAAGCTTCTAATACATGTTTTAAAAATATACCTATTTTTTGCAGAATATTCAAACTATTCAGTATACTCTAGCAAGTTATGCTCTATAAAACTACGCATAAGTTCAAGACATACACATGCTCATTTCAGATGAGGTCGAATTGTCAAATGGCATCAGTCAGGCAGATAGCTATTATGTTTATTTAGAATTCATTATTTAAATACATTTAATGTTGACGTTCTAGGACGTCAGAAGTTGTGATTAGACAACGTCGTTGTCGCGGACACTTTCCGTTTCGAGCAATTGAAATATCGTAAACTATAAACGAGGCACTTCTGTAGGAACCAATAGACGCCGATGTTACTATCACCATAGTCGCTTGAGTCAATCGCACCAGTGCTTATTATTGGCCGCCGCCATCTGTACGTTCTAGCCCAGATAGGCGTTGGCCAATATGACCCGCTACAGCACGTCACACGCCGAACCCCGCGGGGAAAACAAAGCGCTAACGACTACGTTTCTTCAACACTAACTGATCTATGTTCAGGATGCTTCCTGGATATAGGGATCTGAATTTGATATTGATGTTTATAATCTTCCGTTTATGCCAGAAAATTCAGTTTACCAAACGCTGTTAGCTTTTGGGCGTAGACTTACCTCCGGTGGGGATCGTCTGCACCTTTACCTTCTACTGGGAAAATAAAAAAAAATTCTTCGAATATTATCATTTGGCGTTCGATATCAGAGGTGTGCTTTGGGTTGTTGCTATTTTTATATTAGTAAAATTTAATAAGTCAGGCAAGGGCAAACGTATTGATGTCACAATTGCGCTATCAGTTCCGACATCACGTTAGATCTAATTAGGGCTTGGTAGTTTTCAGCTTTTTTGACTTCACGTGTGACAAGAGACAGATTTGTGTTGCCGGCGATTCGACGTGTTCAAATAATGAGTGCCTATCTGAGCAGTTACAGCCAAAGTGACCCACAGGTAAAAGTACTTGTAAAGATTCTTAAAAGATAAAAAGAGTCTTATAAGACCGAAAATATTACTTACAAATTTCTACATACGAAGCAAGCCATTGTGTTATTAAATAATTGGTACCGCTTATGCTTTTGAATGCCGCATGCAGTGCACATCTCATCGGAAATTCCTATAAAGTAGTATTTTTTACTTAAAAGAACAAACTTCAGATGTGAAGAGATCGGTGTATTCGTGAAACAAATTTGCACCTGTTCTCGGGCAGGTCTGCTCTCTCTTTCTTTTAACTTTCAACTTGCTCAACTTTTAACCTTGACAAAATCACCGTGCGTTTGACATTTCGCTTCTTTCCTGAAACTGGGCCAACCGAAAACGTAATTCTGGGTCCGTAAACTGCGTTAATTTAATTTGCTAATCTTAACCGAAACGAATCCACTGTGGATGTCCCCAGTCAGCCTCATGTTGAACATTGATTCTTCGTTATGTTGAATTATTAAGTGCTTCTAGTGAAGTATGAAGTTGGGACATTCTCAACCAACGAAAATTTCAGTTATTCACAGAATAAAACGGGCACCATCTGTGTGATGGCCCTGTTTGTGGCTTGGAGGTGTCGTAAACAATGCGAAAGTTTTGTCATTTTACCATGTTGAGCTCTGTGTGACTAAGCAGAATCATAATAAAAAGTTCTTGATGGGGCATATTACAATCAAGATACTGGTAGTTGCTACTCGAATGTCAAATGACATATTTTTAAAAACGTCCGCAAAAATGTATAATAATTATAATAATAAAAGGTTAAAAATATTTTACCAGAACTGACTTTATCACTGTTATTCAGCTATAAGCACACAATTATTGAGGGTGTTTTCTTTTATACGTCTAAGGGCCAACCGCGATACATTGAGTTTACGATGTTTAGGCCTTCCGTGACATTTTATAGCAAGGGCGTTTAACAACTGCTGGAACCTTTTTAGCTAACTTCTTATACAAATGCGGTCGTTCATGTAAAAATAAAATCACTTTGGGACGAACTATTTTCTGTCAGCTATAATATATTCCAGGCGGTCATTCCTTGTGTTAAATCACTAAAATCTGTTGTAAATAGACGCGCTTTGTTGACTGTGACCGATCCAACAGGGGACGCGGACTAATGATTTTTGCTTGGCTTTACTGTGCGTCCGAAGGGTATTTTTTCACATCAGTTTGGCTACAGCTGTCCAGAAGTCATTTACTATTAGAATACGCCCAAATTTCCACCGCACTAAAACAACGCGAGTTAACTACGATGCAGTTAGTCCTGTAGAAGATTCTACAGGACTCTGCTTAGAGATATCTATCGTAAAGAAGCAGCATTCATCTTTGAGATTGTACAGGAAACATTGAAAAATGGCTGGTTGGGTGACTCGTGCCTGTGTGAGTATGAACCCATTTTTATCCTTAAACTTCGGGGTTTAAGCACATTATAAATAAATAGACCAAGATCACAAGAAATGGAGAAATCCGACAACGACGGATCTGGATCCTTTGCGGAGGCCTTACTTGTTGATAAGATGCATCGGTGTTTAGTTAAACGCTTGCGTTTACCTTTCGATCAGTAGTTATTACACTACGGCTATCATTGGTATCCGACAGGGAAGCATGGCAGTGCCATAAGCATTTTCCAGTATGTGGTTTTTCATCGCAAACGTGTATACCCAGGACATGTACTCTTGAAAGGCGCCTAACGACAATAAAAACGAAGAATTCAATAATTTACTCCAATATATTCGTCGACCAAGGTGACAGGATTTCGCAGAAGTGAAGTAACGCCCCGATTAACGTTCGTAGCAAAAAGATATTATTGATTATCGGTTTTCGAAGACGGCTTCCAGCAGATCTTCAGCAGACGGTTCTGTAGAGCCTATCGCGACTTTATTGGAATGATAGTAACCTAAGAACAGTCCCACCTTTTCAATTTTCCCTAGCTACATTAGATTGTTATTCAGATTTTGATGCTGTCAGCATTAGCTGGGTAGAGCCGGGAATCGTTCAACAATAGTAATCATGGGTTTGCATTCTTGAAAGCTGTAGACTCATACTGGTGGTTTACGTGGCGAAAAAATACGTTTACAGTTAAGGCGAAGCATAGACTTCAGTCGAAATAAACATTCTCATAGATATTTATATGTAAACGAAAGAATTGTAAATAGTGCGTTTTGCTACATCACACCAAGCACGTCATAATAGTCATTATTTAGAATTATGTCTTTTTTTTTTTTTATTTATACTATACAGCGATAGTTGATATTTCTATGCAGTCTATCTGGCTTGCTCAAAGATTTCAAATACCAGCCCTTATTGGCGAATTTTTTGCTAACTATCTTGCTTGTTTTGCAATCTCATCTTTAAATATTAATGTCAGGTAAATAGGCTTGTACTTCATTTGAAGGTATCTTTATTAATATTTGAGCGATAAATTGAACGCCCAGTGACGCGGGCTAAACTTAGAAGAGCCTGAAAACTGTTTGCGTCGCTGTCACTTGGGCCTCAGCTTTCGCTCTGAGATTTTACGTTCTAATCCTTTACTAGTCCCCCTCGTCCTCAGAATTTTTGGATAAAGTTTCACCGTTTATCTAGTCTTTCTATCTACAGGGTGGCTGCCAGTGTCTGATATCTATTTTGATCTGGATGTCGTTCTTCGATAGAGAGTTTTCTATCGCAGATCGAAGGCGTGCCGTCCTTTCAGGGTTGAGCCTGTACGGACTGAAATCCGTATCCCATCACAAAAAGAATAGAGATTCTGTACTTCAGAGTCTGTTTTTTAGCTGTTTATTGGTCTGGTTAAAATTTGGATGCAGTAGAAAAATTCTATTTTTCGCATTCGCACAGTCATCATTGCATCTCGTCAAATCGTAACATCCGATGTAGATGTTAAGGGCAGCTAAATATCCATGGCAGTTATTATGAAGAACTAATAATTGTTCATCCGTAAAAATAAAGAGGTGACAATCACGACGACATATTTAATATTTGACAATGATGGTGACGTAACACACGATTGATCAGAGTTAGATGAACATTTATGCAATCATTCCATGCAGGGCCCTTTGTCGTAGGGTAATAAGTTGAATAGATGACATTTGCAGCAGTCGGAAGCACCGTGGTGTAACACAATAAAGGAAGGTCATTGTCGGCGTCTACCAGTACGTCGGATCGTTTCCCATACACCGCTTTTATTGTCAGGCGCAGCTACTAAAGTCCATACGGAAATCTATAGATTGAAATAATGTTTTGTTAATTGTCTCCTTCTGTCTCATCCAACTTTATCCAATATCTCTACTAATCCTAAAATTGCGATCTCAATGTGAATGGGTAACTTCCGCAAAAAGCATTGCTTTGTGACCGCCATTAGTGCGCCGCGCTACGCTTTAGGAAGTATACGTTCTGTGTTACTAATAAAATTACCAGTGACCTGTGTATGTTGCAAGTGACGATAAGGACGAGCCAATGCTACATAACTTACGTGAATGATGAGGTGCATTTATTGTCGTACATAGATAAGCATTAGGCTGATTTCCTAGGCTGGCCTGAGTCCTAAATTTGCACCTGGTATAATTGCTGCTTCGTGTACCGCAATTACAATTGCTCTGGAAGGGCATGCATGTGTCATTGAAACACCCCTAAAATTATGTCTGCTCATTTGTCGTCGTGCATTCCAAACGGCTTACGATTCGGGGGCATCAAATGTATTTAAAAAAGTGTTAGAAGAGAAAGCCATCGACGTACACATAAGAGATTCGCCGCAAGTTTGTTTGCACTGGCAGCTGAAGCGAATCCTGTCTTGGGTGACATTAAGCCTATTTGACATTGAAGATAAAGCGGTGCATGCTTTTGAATAAGCGTCTTCGAAGACGCTTAGGAGAAAAACTTATCGTCATTTTAGCTAAGTGCGAACCAAATTAAGTGCTTAAGAAAGTTTAGGTCGCATTTTGCCAGCAAGCCCTATTTGCTGATCGCCGCTATATTTAATTGTGTGATATGTTCCACAGCTGTGTTTAGAGGCAGGACAACTGATTATGTAATGTATATATATCTAGATACATTGGTTTGGTTTTATAATGTTTAACGCAAAATGGGAACTAATTAGGTGAATAAATATTTTATATACCCTGATTAGGAATATTGTACAAAGTCGTCAATGTATAATTAGCGTTTATAATTTAACCATAGTCCTTTTTATATTGATCAAACACGTCGGAGTGAAAAAGGCCAGGCAGGAGGTTGATACTGCTTCAAGTCTCTTAGGGAATGCATAAACCTACGTAATTAATGTCAGTAGAAAAAAGTTATATAGTAACTTTTGAAGACCTTTTAAGAACCTTTAAAAAAAATTAGAGTAATTATATTACTAATTAATTTTCTACCAACCAGTAACGAAAGCGCCAAAAAACAACCTTAGAACATATATACAATATGGCACATAGAAAAAAAATCCGATTCACAATTACCAATGGGAAGTCTGCCAAGGGTAAGCTTCTACTTTTAACTAGGCTATCAAATGCCCTATAGAAGAGGCCTAGCCCGCCTCCATACAGCAAAATAACTACGTAATTGGCATTTATCCTGTGATTTTATGAAGCCATGACCTCCGTTCAATAATGTGATCGAGCAGAGTTCCCATCATCGAATATCCTGTGTTTCCCCTGCTTTCGCTCGGCAGTTTTTTGAAGCGTTTTACTAAACCCGACGACAACGACCTATGAAGACGGAATGATTTCTTTTCTCGTTTCCGCCCAAACAAGTCAAAATCACCGTTTCGATCATCTAGCAAGTCGGGTATAGCATTCGTATGATGGTGGGACCGATCCATCGGTATCGTCGGCAAGGGTCGCAGAATACATCTCTGTCGGCTGACCATTTAGTTTTTGTGATACGGGATCTTATCGATTCATGGTTGGTAATGATAGTATTGTAAAGCACTTACGATTTGTTGCTCGAATTTTGGTATCAAGCCAGATCAATGATAGGGAAATTGAAAACGATAGGAAATTGAGTTGGATTCGTTATTGAGAAAGAAGCACAAATGCACAAGGCAAGTCACAGTCAGAGCGGAGGAAAATCAGGGCCGGGGGTAGTCAAGGAGAAACATTTTCTGAAACAGAACTAGTTTCTGGGGTCACGAATACCTATTGGCGTTACTGATAGTAGTTGTATCAGATACCGCCATAACAGGTGTTGTTCATGTTTTTAGATAAAGGTTCCGAAAAAACAATGAAGTTTGCGCAGGTACCTTCATCCGGCTTATGGAAACCACAAACATATGCTACATGGCCGCTGTATTTTGGATGGCTAAGATGTACCTGTCTATTTCTGTGTATATATATATATATATACGATGATGACTTGTTATGCCTCGGCGGCTTGTAGCTAAGAACGATGTCCTTGAATGCATTACAGGTAGCTAGACACGCATTCATCCACATACGCGGTATCGTCACAATCACAGTTTGGCACAATAATAATGATATTCGGTGACGACGTACAGCTAATGTTGCTACGATTTGGTGCTTACCTTTGCAAAATATAGGTTTATTAAATAGTATGTATATAGTATTTATAACACTTTTACCTACTATTAGCATCGAACTACCAAGACATAAGACGGTAAGTGTACTTACCACCGCGTAACTATTCATTCATCATGCGAAAAAAAAAGAACTTTTGTTTTATCTGTTTTTTGTCTCGTTTCTAATCATAGTAATAGCAAGAAGATTAATTGCAAAGTAATATGTTAGCATGCAATCGATTCAGAGATATTGTCCTGTATCATTGTGAGGGCTAACAATGGGGGTCGTTTCGCATACGACCCCGCATCCGATGGATACGACTTTGACAGGTTCATATTATTATATATTATTAGTGCTTTTCGGGGCGGTCTTGCTTGGCGACGAGACCGGACAACGATAACAAATTTAGTAATAATCAAGCCGTTATAGAGTATTTTGATGTAAAATTCTGCCAGCCGATCAGACCGGGCAACGACGAAAATAGTGCCATAAACCAAGCTAGTCCACTGGGTAACTACGATATGTATGACTGAATTAACTTAAAAATGTCAGAGTGACGAAAATATCGCATTATTAAAATCAAATTAACTAAGAGGCTTTCCTTTGCAGGAAGGGCAAAATTAGATTAAGCAAACGTCCGCAAGTGTCTGAATAGCTAAAATATGTCCGAACGTACTTGAAAACAGTTTCTTCAGATACGACACAAATCCGTTAACTGCCACCTCCAGCGATAATGAATATTAAACTGATGTCTTCATTCCACTCCAATTTGTACGTATTTGAGTGACCATATAAATGCATTATTGGGATCATATAGTTTTTTTTTTCTTTTTTATATTATTCTTTCATTGCACAAAATTGTGAACAATTAGATTTTATTGGTTAAGGATCAACAAAACAGCGTCGTTTCTATTCTAGTCGTTTGAATATAGCGCCTCAATATCGCTGGCAATCGAATCCAACATTTCGGTTTTATCTTTTTATTTTTTTCCTTTCACTCTGTTCCTTTCCTCAACCGCTAAGAACATGTTATTCAAAATATAACTTCGAGTGCAGTGTTCAACAACAGTTTTAGACAACTCCCATCCAAGTTTCCAACGATTATCAAAATAACGTACCCACGTTCGTATCGTCTGGTCCCCAGAAGGTTTCTCCGTAGGCAATTAGCAGAAATTCAAGCTGAGCATGAAATCTCGCTGAGCCATTATTATCACAAGAACCACAGCCGCTATTGAAATTAACCAAAGCAGAAGCTGAATTTTGCTTGCTGCGATAGCCGTATAGATGTATTAATACTAACAATAACGAGATCTACCAAACTGATTATAATTAGAGGGCAACGAAGAACGGTTTAGAACACAACGAAGTCAAATGTATCCGCTGTTTCTGGGGAAGACAAGTTTTTCTTAGCGGTTTTTTTAATTTGTTTTGAAGGGTGCCTTACGAGTTCTACATCAACAACTTGTGTGTTGAATAGAGCCATCTGTTGACGCCTACACATTCCGTCCATTTCTATCTATTCGTGCTCGTATATTTGCATAGCGTGTTGCCTGTATATACGAGACATATATACGAGGCTATTGAGTACGGCAAATGATCTCGCATATCTGTTAGACATTGAAGGGCATTTTCGTTCATTTTTTCCATGCTTGTTGGCGCCATAAACCAGTTAGATCTCTGAACCCCTAGTTAACCCTAGGGAGTTCATTTGTACTGAACATGTAACACACTCAGATATGGCAGGCTTTAGTTGTTCGATAACAATCGATCATATACATCGACCAATACAAACACAATAAAACAGAGAAAAACATAATAGAAACACTCAATTTATGGAAATGATTTATTAAAGGCCTCCATTATTTCGCCTTCGGAAAATAGCGTGATAGGAATCATGATGATATTATTGCCTTTGTCTATTTGTACCACCCTAATTATTTTATCGTAATGGAGATTTCTATTATAATTCTTATTCTTGCTATTTCAGATTAGACCCGGAAAAGTTCCGCCTGATAAACGAGCGTATCCTACCGCAAGCTGTTGAATACTGGAGTACGCATCTTCGGCCGCGCTATCCACTCACAGTTCCGGCAAGGTTAAACAGGTTGGTAAGCGATTAAGAAAGCATGTTCGGTAAAATCCGCTGGATTCACCGACTGCTAGATCAGTAAGCCACTTCACGATGGGCCTCTTTCAACGAATGTTATAACAGCTAAACGCCATTGTTACTACATCCGATTTCTGCGCTTGCTATTTCTACTTATGATTCTTAACGGATACAACAGTGAGTTTGTACTATTGACGGAGGGGCCTTAGGCTTTTCTCGGCGGCGTGCCTCCTCCCCGCTAGATGTTTATGCCTGCCTGTTAGCCAGCCGTAAAGGAGCCTTAATTTCAGCACCCGGCATCGACGCGATATCACATGAGGTTCGAACATTAAATGGTGCCGCGGATTAAAAATATGATTTCTGCTCGGTGACGTTTAAGGTCGTTATGCCGCGAAGGGCTGAACGAGCATGAAAGGAGCCACGGAACTTCGAACCTAACATCTTCGGTATGAGCTATACTGAATTATAAGCAGTATACTTCAGTATAGCTCATACTGTGAAAAAATGCTGAAACTGGATTAACAGTGTGACAGCGAGGACGCTGGTACAAGTGCATGTTTGCTGCCGAGCATCGTATTGAGCGGTTTGTAGATTAAATCACGAGAACAGAAACAAAACATAGTCGATTGCTAACTTGTCTGAGATAAGTTAGCTGGAGGGATTTCATATTCAATAGACAGAATATCGGAGAAGTAAGTTAACTATTAGTGCCTTTCTTCGAATTTGTACTACAGTGTTATTACTTGTCTAATCTTCGTTAGGACTATGTTTTGAGGAACTAACTGTAAATAACTAATATAGCTAATTTGATTCACATGTGTTTGACCTATTAAGTTATATTTACATAAAACTGACATAATAGTAGATTGTCCAGATGGGCAGAGAATATATTTGGTTACAAAAGTGATGCTTCGTTTACGCAAATGAAGCCCTCGAAGAATATGTTTGCATGTCTTGCTGACCGGTCGCTTGAGTATTCCGAGCTAAGCTGCATTTCCAATAGAATGGAAGTTGGAGTGGAATTGGGAATGAAGCAAACGATTGCCGCGGGTTTGAAGACAATTATTTTGGTTATCGAGTCGGTAGGGTTAGTACGCTGATGACAACAGCGACAGCGCGTCCGTCGCTCCGTATAGCCGAGGCCTATTTGAACGTATTCATGTCTTGTTCTTCAAGGGGATATCTAATAGCCATGCATGGGTACGTTAACGCATTCTTTATTTGAAGAAGATCTTTAATTCCGTTTAGGTGGTCACAGTTCTGTGAAAAGTATAAAATTCGAAATGTGTACAAGAAATATCAATAGGATAGCAAATTGACTGTCTCAATGACCTTAACATATTCGATTTATTTAAAATGAACTTCATTCGTGGGCATAGTTATTATCTCTTTAGGACGATTATCTCTCTAGGAGCGACAAAGGCCACGGGTATATAGTACATTACTCATGATGCTCCTTCGAAGTGGGATTCGAGCGCTCGTTTACACGTGCTCTAATACACTTTATCCGCCCGCTTTTTACGGAGATCCTACATGATCTTGAGGTTCTTTGTGGACATAGTTTCCACATGATTTAATATCCCATAGTTGGTATATGGTCTCAAAGACAACTACGTCACGAAGCATACTGCGCCTTTGTAATACCTTAAAAAACTCTTTTTCCGCATTTGGCAATGTTTTAACCTTAATGAATAGATCATACTTAGAAACGTAATGTTGAAAAAGAGCATTACATCGACTCAGATGTCAGATTTCAATACACTAGTGTTGTGTAATTAAAAAAAAACCCTATGAAGGAACCTGTGATTCGACCAATCAACCACATGAGCATGTCACTGTCATCGATGTTATTATTTAAAAATACCTTTTTATCGCCGGACGGCGGAGCGTGGACGGCGACTTGTGTGATATTTTAGGAAATTTGTGTAACCTCTTTTATAATAATAATAGTAATAATAACGGCATTATATTTGGTCGCAGTTCGAAACTAGCTCAGGTAGCGTACAGCAAAGATTTCTAATAGTATACGACGACTAAAAGGACGAGCACAAACGTGGATACCGGCATATTCAAAGATACTTGCCATTTCTAAAGTAAGGCCGTCTTGGTTTCTTGGCCGAGCTGGCTTCAGCTGAAATTGTTACAGAGCTTTACGAAGATCCAATCCAAAGAAGACGCTGGTCTTCAGGCAGGCGTTGTTGGAACGAGGGTGGAAATATAATAACAAAATTCAATATATAGATATTGAGCTGTTCTATTTCTTTGCGGGTGAAATTATTGTTGATAGTGTATGAAGGGCAACACTTCTACCAGGTATAGTGCATTACGCCATTATGTAATCTAATTCCGTCATCATATTTAGGTAAAATTTCTGCAAAAAGAAAACTAAAAAGCCCCCAAAGTTTAATTTTGACACTGCCTAGAGTATTACAAGGTAAAGGGTCATGTTGCACTGGTCGAAAAGTTCTGTTAGTCATCATCTTATAGTGATTTCAACAACTAAGCAAATAAACGAAAGCGAGGAACGCTCACGCGTTCCGGCATATCCGTCCTGGAAACCACGCTGCCCTTACTTGTTTGGTAAAATTATTGCACGGATCAACCTTTTGCTCTAAAGTGGTCTCGTACAATATTTGCCGACCAGATTTCAACCAGAGATTCTCGTAATTTAAACATCGTTCGCCTGATATGGAGCCTGCCGACAAACTTTGACCGCAACTTATTGTTTTTTCAAAATTAATATCAGCTTCATAAGAAAACGAAGTAGTTCTTGCTTCGACTGAAGGCTAGAATATTGCTCAGTCATCTTTCTCTTCGGTTCTGCCAGTCCCTACGAAGGATTGCTCGAGACGGTGGCGAGTGTCAGAAATCTGTTCACTCTAAGCTAGGAAATAACTATCAGAGCGATGCTGCTGAAAACTACCTTGCCTTTCCTAGTGAAGCTGCGAATACCGTAACCAGTCAGATAAGATTCCTTTAGCCTGACGTTAAGTAGAAATTTGAAGTACCAATACGCAACCATTAGTGCTGAAAATCGAATGGAATACTTAATTTCACGTATCGGAGCCAGGAGTACAAACTAGCGTACCGATACAACAAAGGAGTCAGGTCAAAGACTCGATATGCCACACGGTGCGTCTGACGACTTACTTTTTACCCATTCATCACTGAGCATTGCTAACACGGCATCCATCACCTGACAGGTAGTACGTAACACAAGCCGGCAGTTTTCGAAAAGTGGTTTTGTTCTTGAGAGCGAACCGGTAAAAAGTGATAGCTATGGGCATGACATGCTGTATAATTAGTAATACAATAGATACAATTGAAAAGAAATGGCGAGGTAAGCAAAATTAGGTCTACAATTACGACGAATGAAATCTAGGAGATAAAACTTTATAACTGGATTAGATGTTGTTTCACTTTTCGGCCCAGTTTATTACCGAAGTAAGAGCCTACAGTTTTTTAATAATAAACCTATACGCCACCCATTTGAAGTCTACTTCTACCACTTGAGTCTGCCGCTTTGTCTCTCAGTGTGACGATCGCATATGGGAAAATGTTGCAGCCTCTATCACTCTCAATTAAATTTTTCCCTTGGGTTCACATTTATGCTTAGCCATATGGTGTAGATAAGCAATGTGTCGTTGGAAGAACAAAGTGTCTCTTTGTCGAGCACGTGGAAGGAGCTTTAAGCAAGATAAAAAACATATAAGAAATGATCTTCCACACTGGCCAAAATCGAAGTACACGCGGGATCATAGGTTAAATACAATGTTGTAACGAGATGGCCTAGGGGTAACTTCAGAGAATCCGAACCATAGGATTCCTGGTTTCAATCACACGAAGCAAATAGGATCTCATGCTATTTTAGATACGCAGATTTTTCAATAAAAGGACTATTATCGAACATTCCTCAATATCGGCTAGTTCTTCTCAAATTCGCCAAGATAGCTGTATTTGCTTGCTATTGAACGAACCTAATTTTCAGAAAATTTATCTAGCATAAAAGACTCCGACGTCAGCAGTTGTGCGAAAAATTCGAAACTGAATGTCTGTGCCACAACGCTAACTCCAAGAATTTCAAAGTTCAAATACCGATAAAAATTAGGGTAGTCGAATTATTTCTCCTAAAATATGTAGTTTATGCACCGCCTCCATATATGGATCATAAATCACTGATAGGCGCTCTTAAGATAGGCGCCGTGTAATTCAGTGGTTAAATTCCTAATACAAACGCAAATAATTGGTCAAATGGATACGTTTTCGAAATAACCAAACTGTACCTACAAGAGTATCATCAACCGGCTATTCATTTAGTGCGTATAGGGTTTCGTAGTGACGTCTCTACGCGGCAGCCAGTTCTATGCATGTTTGGTAACGTTGACAATGTTATAATACGTGTCCTGGTCTCACCGTGCTGCAGTGGTAACATGTTTGCCCTCGAGGGTGGGTTGAGATCCACGGTCTGTTTCGTACTGGAAATGGCCAACCGTCTGAAGCAATGTTTAACTAGCTCTGCGTCAGATAAAGAACTCGGAAAGCTTCAATACTTATTCCGGAAGGCCAAGCGCACTTGCGCTGAAACTTAACCCCTTTGAATAGGCGACATGCAGTTCCATTAGACGAGGTAACCATTAGCCAGTTAGAATCGACGCTCGAGGGGGAAGTTACGACTCTTGAGAGCATGTCATCTTTCCTGTCACTTCCTTGGTTTGCGTTACCGTCTCGTTTTCTCGTGTCTACTAGTCCGCTAAGAAATTACCCTTTGAAACACTTTGGTGCCATTCGATGTCCGCACTTGATCTCTCCCAGATGACAACTCGATGGTTCGTTTATCAACGTTCTCAACAAAATGGGTCGCTTGTCCATCATGTATAAGATGCAAAGTCGCCATCTTTACAATTCGAGAAGGTCCTCAGATGTAAAATCATGGAACTGGTTTTTGTTTGAGTCGTGCCGAAGCGACTGACTTTTTGGTGACGAAAAGCGTATTCCTCTATGGTGCTCCAGCATCTACGATATTTATATTGTAGTCAATTGTAGGGTCAAAACTGTGCTCGTTTTAAGAGTTTATGAGAGCTGATCCACCGGATGCGCGGTCTCTCTAAGATCTGAATCCACTCCATGATCTAATAAGCAGGGAGATAGATATCAAACTTGACATATCCGAGTCTTCGAGACTCAATCCTAGGAAAAATAGAATCATCGCAAATTTCCAGCTATCGGTTTTTATAGGTACTCAAAATACCTAAAGACGTCCGATTTTGAATACACGCCCTTAGTAACTGGATCATTAAAATACGTTTTGAAGCTTATCGCAGCAAACTAGATCCGTCATGCTAATGAAGTTTGTCTTACCCGCCTTTGTTGGATTGGATAAATCAGCAGCGACTCAAATATTGCCTAGAGTTCTATAAACAACCAAATATAGCCTGTATGTATGTAAAGATTCGTCTGAGTAGCATGTTGATATTCGGAAGTATGCTTCGTACGCGCGCACCGCCTCAACAGGAGTGAATCCTGTATGGGAGTTTGTACGCTTGTTTCCTTTTACATCTAATTAAGTTAAGCTGCATTGATTTTGCTGCGGCTCATTGGAAAAGCGCGAGGCGACGAGAACTAGGTGGGCTGATTCAATCCAATCGTAATAACCCTGTATTCGCAATTACTCAGTATTTAATATACAATCACTTATACCGACATCTGTTTGCGTTCGATAAATAATGTTTCGATACTGACGGTAATTTTATTTCATTATTGGTATTAGTAGTATTATGGTTACGATCAAATGCTGATAAATAAAAATATATGCAATTTCAATCCTAATTCGTTTCAGACGCTGTCCAGAAGATAAAGTGTTCTTCGTACAAGGGGATCCAACACCGTTCTGCCGGGAGCGCTGTGAAGCCGTCAGCCTGTGTGGGGAAGTTCCGGTACCCGCCGAACATTTGGGGGTGAGCGAATTCGTATACGGCTCGCATATACGCAGGAATGTTACCGTATTAAATTCCACTTGTAGCACCGGCTTTGCTGATGCAAGCTATATTTGTTGACAGGTATCGAAAAAACAACGACTACAATAGAAAAGGCAGTATCCCGTAAATAAAAGCCACATTACTCATCCGATTTACAAGCCGGTCGCTCATTGTCAACGACTCGATCAGGAATCTCATTCCTTATACCGTTGAATATACTCATCAGTAAGAAGCCTTTTAACTTATACTCGCTGACACATCCATGGCTTTGAAAAGACAGTGAAATTTAGAATGCACTATTAAAGAAGGATATTTTATAAATTTGATTATTCAAAGTTTCTGGGTAGTGAGAAAAAATAACGGATTCTGTTTCGGTCACCCCAATGATCTGATATACCGTTCCCTTCTCAGATGAATATCGGCGAAGTTGAATCCAGAGCAACTTCTTATAAAATCACAGATTAACTTACCTGCATATTGATCATTAATAAGTGTGACAGAGATATTACCGGAAGTTATATGGCCGACTGTGTGCTAACTGTGTTCTGGAAGAACGGTTTTTCATAGGTAGGAAAACCAATCAGACAACAGAAGTTTTTTCGTTGCTTGATAGCACAATTGTAACACAGCCGTTGATCAAATTATCTTCAAAAGAAAAATCTATATAGTCTGTTTGTTATTAAGTTTAAGAAAAAAACAATCCTACCACGCTTTGCTCATCAACATTACAAGTTTAACTTCTCTATTAATTGATACTATTTATTGAGTTTCTAAGATAGAAAATCTCCCTCAGTCTCACTTGCTAATAATTGAGCGTTATTACTTCACTAATTATCTACGTAATATTATTTTTTATTGTCACTAAATTTGAAGGGAATCATGATAGTGACGACATTATGGGGTAGAGGAATTTAATTGCATGTTCTCTCGCCATTTTTGGCACCCGACGGCCAAGCCTGTTTCTTTATGCACTTATAATGAGTGAGCCTTTAGGCCTGTACTTCTGTACAACAGTTCAAAGTATGAGCTCTGCCGGACACAAAACTACTATAGATCTGGATATGTTCAATAGATTAGGTAACGTGCCGATGTGGCGACCGTAAAGAGTCGAGCATTGTTGTTTGAGCGTATCGCTAGACACGAAAAACCAGGCGTTGGAAACTACATAGAGATTCTTTTCTTAGCAAAAATCCTTCCAGCTGTTGTTGACCGTTGCTTACACTATTTTGTCCTCCTGCTCGCCAATCACTCCTTCACACCGCTGCAACTCCTCAAAGCCAAGCAGCTTTTGGAAATCATTCATAAAAAAGAGCGATCCTACCAAAAAACATATCTATTACACACTACTGCATAAAGTTCCGAAGGGCGTTTCGCTTTAGTGGCGTTGATAGGTCTTTTACGGAAGTGTGTCTCCAGATCTCCAGATGGCAGATAAATGTGTAGAGGTCCAACGTATTTAGAAATAATATCGCAGTTCATGCCTCTAAAGCATCTTACATCCATTCCGCTTCGGGTTTGGTAAAGGAAGCTGTAACTGATCGAAGGCCTCCGAGATGAGTAAAAAGGGTGCGCAAGCCTGTTTCATGCTTTCGCCTTAGCTAAGGGTTGGTCGCTGAGCGTCATGCTCGTCTGCATTTCAATACTGCCGTCTTCTTTGTAGTTATCTTCAGGCTAATGCATATCACATATCAGGTCCGCGTCGTTGTAACCTACCGGGGATGAAGCCTGCTTTGCCTAAAAAGTGCGATGTGCTGTGCATGAAGAATCGACTTCATGAACAAATGCCGCCCTTTTATTCTGGTCAGAAATTCATTTAACGGCGAAAATCAGATGAAATTTCTTCAGTATGATAATCTATTTCTAAGTAATTCCACAGTCAAAAATCAAGATTTGCTTACATCTCGGTATTATCGATACGACAAGGTTTTTTTTGCAGTACGGCATTAAGTGAGCTTAGAATCTCCGTGGGGATGGCTTCTCTGAGTACCCTATCTAGAACCGATGCTCGCGACTTGAACGCTGTTTTAAAGCTAAGAAGTAATGTTTTAAAGGTTAGCGCAAAGTTAATCTATGTTATTGTCCTTTCCTCCAATAGCAGCTCAGTGGCGCAATCGTCGTCCATTTTTATTTTGAATTCGTACTGCTCACCCAGGACTTCAAGCCTCTCTAGAAGGGAAACAAACTATCGCTTCAGCGAACTAGGAAGCAACTGGCGAATGCACCCTGTTTTATTAATTATTTTCCTTGGCCATGGTTTTACGGGGTATCGTTTGCCTTTTAATATAAAAACTGATGTGTTCGTTTGAAGTTTCGGGAATCCTCTTATACCTTGCTGAAGGCAGGCGTTGAATAGCGCTGAAAACCAATAGGGAACACTCGCTTAAAATGCTTAATGTGGCCATTGTCTTCGTAAGGCGTCGTGTTTGATAGCACTTTATTATACGAATCTAGTGAATATCGGCAATGAGATAAGGAAAGGATGTTTAGTTATCTCATGGCTATAGTTTTCTACAGGTCGACGACTAAAGTGCTAGAAGGCTCTACAATGTAGAGATTTACTGAATTTATAAATCAGATCGCTCGATTGTGAACATAAGTACGCTAAGCTTTTGTTAGGGTTGATAAAGTTACTAGTATGCATAGTGGGATAAATCTCTTCGGAGAGATTAATTGTGTAGAAATGCAGCATGCACATATATTTAGTGTGCATTCATAGTAAAAATATAAAATAAGGACTTTCTAATTATCAAGAGAGCCTTGTCCCGTTCCGTATTTCATAGGGCTATATTCTTCAAGTTAGTGCGTGGCATCTTTAACAAATCATGCCCCCAGTAGTTTAAACTTCATAGGCCAAAGTTTACGGCACTAGAAGAAGGGCCTAAGTTTCAATTTCTGACATACGAAACGTCCAAGCAACTTTAATAAAGTCTTCGTCAATATGCGGCAGTGGGCACAATATGTAGTACCTAGTAGGAACGCAAGTATATTTCTCAGCCTATGATTATGTATAAACGGCAAGCGCGCATAAGAGAGGAAGATTCGAAATTAACTAGGAGTGCAAGTTTTGTGCCGTAGTAAAGGATAAACAGGACAACGAGAAGCACGCAAATAGTACAGAGTTAAAATAGTGTCGAAAAGACTAATACTACTAGGGGATCTATATATGGGAACTAAATATGGGAATTCTTAAAAGTGGGTTGTGCAACGTATGTTAAACCAGTCACTGGCAAATCATGATCATAACGGAAAGATGTGTTTGTGTTACAGCCTTGCCGCGTATGTAACTTCTCGGGTTTGAACTGTCAAGTTCTTCCCGACGAAGCGACGAACGAGGCCGCGCGGAATGTAACCGTACAAAAGGGTGTACCAGATGCGGATTTCGTTCTGTATGTATCCGCAATCGAAGGCGAAAAATGCACTCAGGTAGGATAGTAGCAGAATGGCAGACGAATCGTAAGTGCATACATGGAACTAGATAGACTAGAATAACTGCTAGATTTGGCAACTTGCCTAACCTATGCACAATTTTTTACTCAGCTATATCGATAGCCACACTAGATCTCAAATAAAAATGCATCACTATTTGTACAATAGTTGCTTATTTACGATACAGGTTTGCTTAAACGCGTTGTCTTTTAATTTGAAGACTGAAAGAGTCAACTGCTACAGTCAACGCCCAATCTTCTATTCTTCATTGTATGACACGAATGCAAGTACGGATGGATCTGTATCTGTGTCTGGTTGACCGGGCCCAATTCAGTCACGTTAAACAACTGTTGGAGTCTCTGTATTTCGCTTTTCCTATATGAAAATTACTTTCGAATTGCAGTGTTTCTGAATTCGATACGAATTAGATCACTTATCCCATAGTTTATGTGTACCGTAGCTTATAACACGGTTCCAGCTCGGGAACGCTCCTCAATGTTCGGACCGGACTAGTACGAGGGTCCATGAAGCGGCGTTCTAACAAAGGTGAAAGTCCTATCAAAATGTCTGATTCATTCATGATGCGGTCTACTTTCCATTTCTATGAGTTAAGCGAGTTAAGTCCAAATAGAGGAAATAGTCGAGGCCGAGTCGCAAAAGAAACACCATATTCATCTAGATTCCTGCTTTTACGGAACATTTCCTCAATTCATAAATAGAATAACCCTCTTAGATTTATTCTATTCATATAGATATGGCGGAATTGTTTTTTGTCGGAAATAGATGATGCTGGCTCTCATAGGCCACCCAGTGTTCCGACTAGGACAGGAATGGACGGATCGTTAGAATATATCAAATAAAAGATATCACTCTAGCGCAATCATCTCTAGGGATCATGACACTGTCAGTAAGTTCGACCTAATTTATTGCAACGTTCAGTATTTGTTTATTATATGGCGCACATATGCACGTCTATACTATTTTATCTATCGTTGTTTGAAGGCATGTCTATGAACTTGCGTATGGAGTATAATATTTGTTTTTTTTTTAAAGATATTTACATTTTATCTTACCAAAATAGTTATAAATAATTATTGATACTCAAAAGAGTAAAGAGCATTCTTTGCGCGAAGAATACTCCCTATGTTATGTTTATCTTATGGCAATATCATCATAATATAGTCTTATGATGCTGTTAGTTTCATATGTAAGCATTTGTCCTGTGGATTTCTTTCGTCCATGGTGTTAGAAGCTAGTGTTTCAAATGAGAGCCATCATCTCGTTCGTTCAGTGTTGAAAGAGCACACGCTTATTTCCCGTAAATCTTCGGAGCCACGGTTAGCCCATAGTTAGCACAGGGCGCTCAGCTATTTCGCTGCGGTGTCTTTTTGCAGCTGTCTATGAACCCAATATATTAAAGCAAGAAACACGATTTTATTTGCATAGCGCGCAACGTACCGTAAAGGCCTTGAGGTCTCTCTTCAGAGTCCAGCTTGTCACCAGAGTATTTTCAGCCCTCTGTAGCCGTCGCTAATCGCCTATGTTTAGCTTAGAAGGGTACCGCTTGACGCGCGGAAGAGCGTTAGGCCTATACTCGAGCACAAGGCCATACGAACCTTAAACTGAGTGTGCACAGATAAGGTGCAAATCATGACTTAAAACAGGCCCCTTTTAAGCCTCAGCGTGTCGTTTGGGTGTTGTCTGAAGCCCTGCCTTCCGAGGCCCAATGGTTACCTAGCATTTACTTAACTCGGTTCGCTGTCGTTGAATTTTTTAGTACTAATGCCCTACATCCAACGTAAAACGTAATCGATAACCAAATTAATTACTGAGTGGCATTTACTTCGCGTTATGCTGTGCTATCGCTTGTTCCTCTACCTTCCCACTGAGGGGTTCCTCTATAAAATTAGTTGAAAAAAGGCAAGACAAAATCGCCTGATCCGCAGCTCATACAATTGTAACTTTGAGATTCGTCACTCGTAGTTCGTATGAAACTTGTCAAATAACATTGGCTTCGCTATTGTTGAACTTGCCCCAACTCGGTCCAGTCGGTAGAAATTTCCCAAGTGACCCAGATCTCTGCGTACGCGCATACTCAGGTGTGATGTGACCGCAAGGTGTTTTTAGAGTTGTTAAAAAAACACTAATGGGATCATCCTGATTCCGGAAGGTTGTAAAATAGTTCCCTAACAAAATAAAGCATATATTTCTTTTTTTATTCTTGGCCCTGCTCAGTAACAACAAATAACATTGCCTAAGTTGAAATCCTCACTCGTTTGCCAACGAGATAACCCAATAAATCATTGCAATCTTCATAATGACGTTTACCAAGTTCCTTAGTTAAACAGGCTAATTGTTTTTTATCGACGGCATCCGAAGGCCACCCACCGTCTCACACACATATGGTAGTCCCTTCGTCGTGGGCTGGATTTCCCATTCGATCACGCCTATAAATTACTGTATAAATGATGCTACAGCGTAATGTCTGATCATCCGAAGCTTGTCATTGCTATTTTCCGTATCTCTATGTACTTAGCTATTTCCAGCTATTTGACAAGCTAAATAGCTTGTCAAATAGCTGGAGCCCTAATGATTGGGTCGTATTTTCCGGGTAGAAGTACCTAGAATAAGATCACTAGAAAGCCTTCTACGAATGACTATTATTAATAGGCTACTGCGGGAGCATAATTTTAGGACACTGAATGCAAGTTTCACGATGGCCTGAACGGCAGAAACAGTCTAATGGACTGAAGTCCTTTATGCGAGAGTATTGTTAACGAACTTGCTAAATGAAGTTACATCAAAAGGCAGACGTATATCATTAACAAGTATACATGCTTTGTATTAGATATATTTGGGTTTTATGATATATAGAGAAACTGGCTCTACCTATTTTATGCCACAGACTGCTATATTTATATTGTTGATTTTAATATATAATATACTATGCCGTCATAGAACAGATGTTCACATTCCTGATCGCGTCCCATATATACGTCGTCAATATACGTATGCTGTTCTAATGGGTTTGTAACCTGTATTAGACCTTATGCGCTTCAAAAATATCCTAGAGTTGAGCAGGATATTACGTGAGTTCAGATTAACGTAAAATCTAAATATGATGGCCTTGATGTAAAAACTAATTGTCTACTTTTATTGTTGATTTTTTGTTTGTTTACTATTTCACATAGAAATAAAGTCAAATTTTCCTAACGTTGGTATGTTTTTAGTAGCAGTCATATGCCACGGTGCTTGCCTAAATTTAGTGTTCTGTATCTAAATTGCGTTTCTCACATAGCGTTTGAATCATTATTTGATGCGACGCGAGCGGGAGTAGTTTTCATTTACGGTTTACTCCGTTCACAGTTTCGTCTTCATTGCGTTTGACGCACTTCGAAACAAGTGTTTTTGCGTCAAGTTTGTAGACGCTGTTCCTTGAGTATGTTCTGTTTTTTCCGGAAAAGTATACTTATAAAGGAAAGCCACGATAATAGTTGGGTCGGCAAATTTCTCGGATGCATATGGCTTTGGCGTCTCTCTTATCAGTCAACAACAAAAGCAACAAAACACTTCTTTTGTTCTAATTTAATATTTTAATTTACAGATTATTTTTGGCACCAGCTAACCATGGTATCCATTACTTATTAATTGAAAAATTCTACTTATGTAGCATTTAGCTACCCAATAAGTTCCTCTTGAATCGGTCTTTAACTTACTTTCCTTGAATATATTAGTTACTAGTTTGCCATGACCGATTCTAGTAATTAAAATGTTTAACTATTTTGTTTTCAGGGGGAAACAATCGCATACGCAGTTCACTGTCAGCAGGAAACGGACTTCGACCGTCCGATTGCCGGACACGCTAACCTCTGTCCTTCAACGCTACTTCCTGACGAACAGCATATTCGTACGCTTTTATCTACTGTAAAACACGAGGTAAGTTTCCTCATTTCGACAGATCGGGATTCCCGCGTTGCATACTGTGTTCAAGTGTAATATTTCAATGTTTCTCTAATAGTTGTTTGTCCTGCGTACTGCTGTTGCCCATTCTATAAATTACTATAAATACATCCGTACAGCGATTCGAGCCTACTTTTCTTATTGGGACTTTTTCCTGCGGTAAGGTTGCAGAAGTGGCAGGTATTCTCATAGTTCCTGATTTTACTTCTATCGAAATGTACTGTTCATTCAGCTTCCATTTTGGCCTCTTTTCACATTGTAACTAGAATTTGAACGCGTCCATGTTTCATTTGCGTTTCATAGTTAATGCGAAATAAAGCGGTACACAGCATCGATAACTGAAATCATTTTTGGCCATGTCATCAAGGAACCACGTCCATCTTGATCCACGTTTGGTTATTCCAGTAATTGTTGGGTTGCTTTCCAGGTGCTTCATGCGTTGGGCTTTTCCGTAAGCTTGTTCGCGTTCTTTCGAGATGATGACGGCAAACCACTCAGTGAACGAATTACGGCTACCGGACGGCCGGATATTGACGAGGAGTAAGTTTAACAGCAACAAATTGATCTTGACACTCTTTCTAACAAAATAATAGTAACAACAACTTTCTATGTACCTGTCATAGATGTTGCTGTACTAATTGACGGCAAAATAGTAGTGTTTATAGCAAAAAATGTACAACAAAACCAGATGACCCACAGTTTTCCTCTCTTAATTGTTAATCGCTCACAAAATCATCGGACACAATATATGCAATCTAGTAGAAAGGCTCTCCAAGCTTAGCTTGCAAAAACACGCAGTTCTATGCACCAAGCATCAAATATATTGCCTTACAAATCAAGAGGAAAGTATGCAGTTGAAGCCAATTCGTATTCAGTGCGTAGAGTCTGGTCTGATGTAACATATCGCTTGTTTTTTCCTATAATGCAACCTATACGAAAGTACTTTACCAATTTAATTTTGACCAAGCTGTATGTGTGGGAAGTGAAGTTCAACAGGTACGCCCTCATGTACAAAAGCCCGCTTGGAATGGCTGCCTACATCAATACAGGCAGTGCCTATGAAGATATCGGCGCTCAGAGGGCTCAGCTTAGCCCAAAATCTGATCTGTTTGTTGATTCAACAATGAGACCGATCGTTTTTAGTTCGCATCTGTGGACGATAAAAGAAGGCCATGCCTGTTTCTGAAGGATTTGGCTAAATCTGGTGTTCTCCAAGCAGATCCACCAAAACGCGTCGGTAACTCAACCCTGCAGAGACGCCGTAGTTATCTGTTGCTCTACATCTATCGGGGTGTTTTGTACACTCACTATTACACCGATGAGATTAATTAAAACGAAACACTCAAGTGGGCTGGAAACAATTGAATAAAGGTGCCACAGTTCTACGACGCCGAAGGTTACATGGTACAAGGTCAGCTTGTATTCGTGTAGGTTGCATGTATAGTTATCTGGCAAAGGAAATTGGACAAAAAATTAGTTAAGTCGGGCAGAACCCGATCTTAGGACAAAATCACAACATGTTTCATAACGGAATTACGCTTGGTTTGGTACGGCTAAAGAGCTTTTGCGCATAGAGTGGTAAAGATTAGTGCGAAGGGTTGTCGTGGTGCCATTCATATGGTGCTGCATTAACGAATGCTGAATTCAGTTCTGTAGTCTTCGTTTGTAAATAAAATGTGGTAAATTGTTAAAAAAAACGTCTGACTACTCGTGCCGAATCCTCGGTCGAAATTGCCCGGAATTGCGTACCATACATCAACGTCAAAACCTGATAGGTAGCACTATCACACAATATAAAATAGATGCGTACGTTTTTTACAATTGCTGAATAATAGGTTAATGGTTCACCGATGGAATGATCGAATTGTGCGTAGCGTTGACATGCCCTGGTTGACAACAGCTGGTCTCTTAACAAAGAAACGCTACTACGTCGTTACCCCACGGGTGCAACAAGCAGTTAGAGAGCACTTCCGTTGCTCTGATCTCATAGGTAAGTACGAAGAAAAGACAACGTGTAGGCCAACGATAATTATCCGAGCCAGAGGGGTTCCCCTTTTTTCATCTATTCTTGATCGTTCCTTGTAACAGGTAGCAAAACCAAATATTTGTCTGGTCCTAACAACTAGGAAAACATAGTAATATTTTTCTGATCTTACATGTACACGTACTGTACTTATTTCCTCACGCCAGAATTCGTATACGAAGTTGTTCGAGACATTCGAGTGACTAGAAATATGGAGATCTGTAAACATCCGACACCGCTTCAACACTCCTTTCCAAAGGAACTAACCAGTTCAGCCATTTTACACGAGCACCCAGTCGAACGGCACCACTTGATAGAAGTTACTCTGAAAAGTTTGCTACCTGTGGCTAAACATAAGTTTCAATTAAGTTCAAAAATAGTTGAAGGGGAGCCGTGTTTGGTCGAACTTATCAACTACAGCATGCAACAGTCAGCTGCATTCAGTGAGAGTGTCCAACTAATGCCAGAGGGGCTGCCAAAGTTAACAAAGTGTCAATGTCAGAGTCGTAATTCTCGATGACATATGAATGCCATCGTCCAAATACCACAGATCCGGTGTAACTCCTTACTAACATGCCGTTGCTTATAAGACAAGGATAAAAATATGAAAAGAACGTGGATCTGACAGGAAAATAGCCTTATCTTTTCATAAAGTATAAAATTAGAGTTTTACTGTTTTTAGTGTACGTATCTGCAGTTAAAGCTAAAGGAAGATATCTGCTAAGCTGCCAGGAGTAAGTGACAAGCAGGCAGCTTAGAAACCAGTATTATGTAGGCATCTAGATAAAACGTTTAAGTTACAAATTATATGAAGGCTGGTGCTTTCCTAAGATTGATGAGTCTCTGCGAAAAAAAAAAAACTAGGAGGAGAAATAGTTTTTATTTGAAGCTTACTTTTTTGTTTTCCGTGTTTGATGTCCGGTACTTGAGCTGTCAGGCCTAGCTAGTCCCAAGCACGACACGAAATGTTTCTACGACCGGGACCGAATTTAGACCACTACGTCTCCTTAAAATTAGCGGGCAGCCACGCCTCTGTAAGAACAAGTGTCCCACCGTTTGACGTTGTATTTTTCAGGCGCTGAACTTGAAGACCAGGGGGACGATGGAACACGTTTGACGCACTGGGAAAAGCGATTGTTTGAAAATGAAGCTATGACTGGCACCAACACACAGAACCCGGCCTATTCACGCATAACCTTTGCATTGATGGAAGACACCGGATGGTATAGTTCAGAGATTATCACTAATTTTTGCACATCACAGAACAATACTGTGTACAAGCGGAAAGTATGTAAATCAATACATTAACTGTTTCATCACGCTCTGCGATAGATTTCCTAGAGACGACAATGAACCTAGCACTAGCCTTCAAACGCTTGAAAATCACCACCTCAAACAGAATTCAATGTCACTTCACAAGAGCTGGTAACGTCTGCTATTTTTTTATGAGTGCCCATACTCTATCCTGCTGTCTTTTTATTATAAGGCCATAAAACTTCACACATAAAGTAAATTCGGACAGCGGTTCAGGTTCAAAAAAAGAGGACATTTTAATGAGAAAGAGAAAGTGAAAATCGGAATAAAGTAAATGACCACATTTTTTGTTATTGGTGTTTTTACAGGTATTGGGCGTCTTCCGGTTATGATCCGCTTCAATGGGGTCGGAATCTTGGCTGCAATTTTACCAACATGTCCTGTTACGAGTGGATGAGATTGCGCCGTTTGCAGGGCCAAAGCCCTGCGCCCTATTGTGATTCTGTTAAAAGAAATCCACTACGTACAACATGTACAGCTACCCGAAGCGCTGTCGCGCTCTGTAATCTCGTTCATTACTTGACAAAGGTTGGTCTTTGCTTCGGGTCCGCACATGGGCAGAAATCGGATCCACCTAGATAAAATGAAGATGCTTAGAGAACGTCTAAAAAGCCTTTTGAGGATGTCGCTATTAAAAATATACTAGCACTTAGCAAAGTTTTGTTGTTGTCCGGCATGATCGAGGTTTCGAAATGTAATTCCGACAGCGCTTTTTTGCCTCGTCAATCTAACTGGTTGCGAAAATCGAACCTAGCCTTCCTCGGAAAGCTTATCCCTCGAATAAGCAAAGTCCACAATTTAAGCTTAATCATACTCCCGCAGCTTTTAGTGCCATTCATGAATTTTTCGTTTCAATGTTTATTGATTCTGTATTTACAGCCTCTTCCGAAAGAATATCGATTTTTTGAGCAGATCGATGGAATCGGTGGCGACTACGCGGCAAGTTTTGGTGGTTCCGTCGCACTTGCTGATTATTGCCCTTTTGTTCAGGCAAGTGATCCTTTGTAGATTCGTAGTTAAGTTAAGAGTTGTTTTTGGCTGGCGAATGTTTTGTGCTTAAATGCAAAACAAAAAAAATACACACACATCATAGTTGTCTTTTTTCTATTGAGGGCCTTGAATTAGCTAATTTTTTTTTTTTATATATGGATGTCAACTAACAGACACTCTCAATTATAGCTGCTGGTACTGTTGAACATTGTGCTACCCTAATAGTAGAAGGATAACACGTTCAACTTTCGCAAATGTGTCGGTGTGGAAGTAAAAGTTTGGGCGAATTCGTTCGTCTCCAACTTCCCTGTTGCCTTTCTACTAAAAGCTGTCCTTCGCTTTCTTTTAATCTAAGTGAAACTTTAGTCCGAAGACTTTGTAAAAACTGAAGCTTCTATGTTGATTCTCATAACTTAGGGTAATTTCATTCCGTTAACTTACCTTGACGTACCTCATTTAGAAATTTCTATGCGCAAGAAAATTTGCGTACATATTATATGCGAAGTAAGGACGAAACGGTTTTGTCTATGGTCCGCATTAGCAAGAAACCTTTGGACAAGCGTGTCAGTGCTTTAGAAATAGACAAGGTCAAATTGTTTGCCACAGGGGTTTTGGACTCTACCTGTACGACAGAACGATAATTTGCCCATTACAGGAGTTCACTTGGCAGAATTCGGGTCGGAACAGCGATTGTTCGTATGAGACTAATCAGCCAGATAGGGGTAAAAATTTTGCCCTCGAACGATATGGCCAACATTCAGCTTGCTTCGACACCGGACGCTGGAAAGAATCGACATGTGAGCAAGTCCGACACTGGCAAAGTTGGGGCTCTGCATGTTATCAGGTAAGTAAAGAACAGAAAGGAAACAATGAAGATAAGAATGTATAGGGTACAGGCCAGCGTAACGATGGATGATTATCATTATGTTTAGCAGTAACGACAGTAAAAATAGGTACAGCATAAAGCACTGTAGTGGCAAGGAAAACAGGCTTGATCCGTCCAAGTTTAATACGTCCAGAATAAGGTATAAAAGCGACCGGCCGCTAATAGACAAAGGCAGAAGCTTTGCTCGCGGGAAAGGTGGAGGAATGGCTAAAAGAACGCGGCAAACCAGTAGGTCTTTTTGCTGAGCAGTAACTTAACAGGGGCAGTAATTAGAAGCCTTATAGTTTGTTGTTTGTAAAAGTGTATCAGTGCGTGATACGTGCCTACAGGATGATTAATTAGAAGAAGTCTATTTTTCCTTGATCCATCTAACGGATACGCTCGTGCCAGATGGTCACGTATTCTATCAACAACGTTATATTACCAAGTAACGGACTCGAGTGGCCCAAAAAATTATTTCAATAGTCTGTCTTCTAGTCTTTTCTTTTTATTTGATGTTAACATCGTACGGAGCTTTATACTGGCTTAGATGAAACTGAACTTTAAAACTGCCCCGGAAAAGGCATAAAGCCGCTTCCATCCAACGCGAAGGCTTAACAGAAAACATTCTCCTTTAAGCGAAACTCATCACACTGACAGGTAAACGGAAAATACGCACTGCTTTATACTCAGTTACGACAGAATGTCATACACCTATGAAATTTACTGATTCACACATTTCTAAAGGCACAAATCGTTACTCTATGCCAGTGCATACAGGATACTGTTTTAGAACAAATGACCTGTTTTAAAATGAGTACAACTCCTACGTGTATCTCGGCTGCATACATTTTCGTATTTGACCAACCTTTAAACAACCCTGACGAAAACTTTGAACTAGGGCTTACGTGCATCTGCTTAGCCGGATTATACCATTGCTCCCGCTACCCAGCGTTCTCGCTGATTTTTTTTAGAGGATTAAATTTAAAAAAATTCACGTACGACCAGCATCACCCGGATATAATATCTATCATACGAGGACCGAGTATGGGACTCAGCCCTGCCGGCTGGACTCATTCCTTAAATCTTAATACCTTTTTGACGTTTCACTACGAATCGGACGAAATCTTCATTCAACAGTGCTACAGACTGAAAGACAGGAATGAGTGGTGCCTCGGGACTATCAGGCCGGGATCAGCCTGGTCCGCTTTGCCGTCTCCTCAGACGAACCAGTTCCATGCTCGGGACTATGACTTTTCCCTGCGCCTTCTAACCCTGACACAGTATTATCTGCCATGTCACTCTGCCGCGATCCCATATACCAAGGCATAGTAAACTGCTTGAGCTCGGCTTGAGTGACCCGAGCGGTAACCTAATCCAGTTTTCACTCATATTTATTTTTTCAGATCCCTTGTTATTAAGGGTTCAAAAAATATACATCCGTCTCTATAAACAGCTGGTTCTATTCAAACTCCTATGTATTATCTTGTTCCGTTGGAGCGCCACTTTAGAAAATGAAAGGGTGTGCAATTATACTTCTGGAGGTGTTTGCGGATGAGATGTTCCATCAAGTATTACTAAGTATTACTCAGTGTGTCTTTCTTCTCTGTCTTCCTTTTATGACCCAAATCATTTTTCAGAGTTTTGGGCGCGTTATGCGAGCCTCTATTTTTGTAATGTTAGTCCAACCAGTTCTAGTCTTCTCATTATACAGATGATAGTACGTATGTTTGAAAAATAGCAAATATGGTAGACAATAATGATATTTTACGTAAAACGGTATACATATCGAACAGCTAATCCTGCTACTATACTGCTTTTAATATCGCGTCGTCTTTTTACGATGCATTCGGCAAGGCTGTTATTTTGATAAAAGTGAATTTTAATTAACTGGCGTCTTGTTTCAGTATCGTTGTCATGATGGCCTACTTGAGATAATTCTAAGCTCAAATGCGTCCATTCGTTGTCTCTACAATGGGCAGAAGTCCTATGTTCGAATTGTCGATGAAGATGCATGGCTACACACGTCACACATCGTATGTCCGGCCTGTGAAGAGCTTTGCTCTCCGGAAGAATGTCGACCCGTCGAGGAACTGGATCTGGTTAACGCGATCGATTCGGACGAAACAGCTTACCAGCAGAGCCTGAAATGTTATGCCTCGCCTCTGGCGCCGTCGGCATGGCTTGGAGCAGTCTCTTCGTTACTGCTGTTGACTGCAGGGACGATCTGACGTTGCGAAGATCATAACCAAAGGCCCGAGTCCTTATGAAGCGAAACCGAAATGCCGATAGAGCAACCACGATGTTGATGAACTCGAAATCGGACATCCCTCAGGTACCAAAGGAAGAAGAGATCGTAGCTGTGTGAATAACAAAGCAGACAGCCCTGACTTGCCTAGTGTCACTGACTTGACGTTTGGCGGGATGGAACTATATAAGGGAATACCATGTAGAAATATTATTATTATTATTATTATTATATTATTATTATTATTTCAAATAGAAAGCCTAACGAAGACATCCTAGTATAGTATAATAGAGATTTTTGTTATTTTCTAGATTGATTTTGCGCAAACAAGTTAGTTTGGTGAAAAAAAAAAAGCTGCATTAACCGAAATGCACGCGGTAGCGTAATTCCGGTGTTTTCGAGCAAGTACGTGTGTAAACACGTGTACAGAAGTGCTATGACTCTCCCAAAGAGCATAATGGGACGCAATTTGTATAGTATTATATTCTACGAAGGGCTGGAGTGCGCCTGCTCAACTGAGAATACAAATAACAGGACACAACCATAATGTTAGGATGAATTTAGCAAGTTTTAATGGGACAGCAAACCCTTACCGTCGAAATGTTACGAGGAAATAATTTCAAATAATTTTATTAGCAAATAAACAACGAGCAGCTTTAGTTGTTACGATTTAATTTTCTTTGTCCGCTTTTGTGATCGTAATTCCATTCAATTTCTGGCTCAGTTATTATGAGTAATTCTAAATATAGTAGTACTATAATTTATCATTTATTATTGTCATTATATTTATGGCCTTCCTTTTGCCAATGCCAGAGAGATTTCATTCATAAGGGTAGCCTGAAGAGCGTACGCGAAAGGGCAGCACCTAAGCCCGCTATGCACAGACAATGCTTAATAACTATATAATCATAATAATATAGATTGAATATTCTACCTATGGTAAGGGCGGCGGTAGGGGCTAGTAAAAAGCTAGCTAGACTTGTATGAAAACAACCTAATCGAAGTTGCCAGTATCCGAGAAGTTATATTTACCTGTGTTGCTACACGAGATAAAGTAAACCCGAATAGAAATGAATAACCCATCATAACAACCTCTTTCAGAAACAATTATTTTAAGTGGGAGTTGCGTCTGAGCCAATCTTCTGATTATGTATGTCTGTGTTCTAGCATCAGTAGATCGATAGAGTATAGCAAGATCAGATAGTTTGTGTTGGCGGTAACAAACATGCAAATACTCGCGCTTCGTGCTATTCTAGTGTTTTAAATCGTCAAGCCATTCTACGGACTACGGGACGGAAGTGAAGAAACGAATTGTTCCTATAACACAAATATACGTTATACTGTTTTTTTTTCCATGGACAAAAATTGACTACGACCTCATTTTAGGAGCACACAGCTATCGTGTAGGACGTTTCAGGTCGTTTCCGTCGGCTCTTTGTGTTCCTATCAACACCTTGCCGAATGGCATTGTCGTACATAAAATAACCATATACACTGAATAATAGTTATTATGTTAGAACGTAGGTGATAGAAGAACTCCACTGTAACACCAATAAAATACATTGCCGCTTTTGAGCAATAATATCTGTAAGATATATATATATATGTATAATATAGTTGTGACGCTATAGATTCATCTTCGTCAGTGATTTTCTATTTATTTTCATCTTATAAAATACGGTGCTAAGAACAGTAAGCAAGCTTTGCCCCGCCGCAGCTAACTAACCCATCGCAATGTTATAGATAACGTAGTATAGCGTCGTTATTGCGAAGCGTCCTGACAGCAGGAATTCGGTAGCTAAGAAAAGTAAGATTATTATCTCATTAATCATTGTACTATCGTACGACTTCACGGAAGTACGTAAAGCTCGTTAAGAAGACTCGAAGAACATACCTCACTACAAACATCCCATACGTAAACTATTGTGTAATTGCGTTGCGTCAATAGCTGCCATGTTTAAACGAGGAATATATTTTTGGAGGATAAGACGATTTTCTAAATGTTAAATTGAGTCCATTTAATAAAAACAACGTAGTTAATAAACAGTGTGTACATTTAAAGAAATCCTCCTATAAAAATAATAACCCAATAAAAATAATAAAGAATTTTTACGACGAGAAACAGTTGCAATTTGTATTACAATTTTATAGCGGTACTTGAGAAATCTGTCCGTTTAATTTCGGCCATTTGAAAAGTTCCCTGGTAGCTGTAAAATTTCGTTTTGCAAAACCCTTAACCCTAGGCGATTTTCGTTGCCCCCAGACAAACAGAAACAGTGAACCATCTGGAATACGCTGAGCCTGCAATTATGAGTCGTATTTACCATTCATAATTAACTCCTCTCCTCATTTTCTATAACAAAACAGGTTTTTTTCCTAGCAGAATAAATTTGATCAAGAGGCAGGGCGTATAGTGAATCGACCCTAATCAGAATGGGAATTTCATATATTGTATCATTGTATATCTTTTCGCCAGATTTAACTCACTCAAGGGGAGCAGAGGACCGGTTATATATCGACACAGAGGCTCCGAACACAGGATAGTTAAAGGGGATTGCAACCATTTACATTGATCTAAATATGAAAATTCTATTTATTTGATATGATCTTCCTCAAGAGTAACCAATTGGTTTTGGTGTTGGTGTTGCTGCTGCTACTGTTACCGATTCCTCTATTATATACTAGATATTAACACTTGAAGCACATAAGGTAAGAGTGCAATAGGATAGGAAAACCCCTCTTATAGTTATACTACCAACGGCGGATATTACAGTTAAACGAGTGTGTTTTGAAAAAAGTACGAGGCTTGCTTGTATATTATTACAGATGAATGAAATGGCTGTTCTGCATTTAAGTTTATCAATTGGTAGCAACATTAACGAGTAGTGTAGTATAAATCTCTATGTATATGTAGTATAAATTCTCCTAGGCATATACAGTCTTTGAAACATAGTGGGTCTAGCTCTTGGTCCAATTTCAAGTCTGGGCCAATAGTTTTGATGCGGTTCTTACTGGAATAGACGATTCTAGCATCTTCCCTTCAGGCAAAATTTACAGGTCTTCTCTGCCTGAAAACAGTATTTACGTATCTCATATCCTCTTATTGCGCGCGAAATGACTAGGTAAGCATGTTGACGCTATATGTTGTCAGTTATTACTAGCAATAAATGGTACATTCATCATCTGGTACTACCGTTTCGCGTACTACCCGTCCCTTGCGCGTATCTCGTTGAATTCGTGGCTACACACATACTTAGCCACGAATGAGAACTATTCGTAGAGGAGTATAAGGTAGCCATTGAGGAATCTTGCTGAAGGCATATTTCGTTTCGCTGAAAACCAACGAAACTCTTTGACGGCAAACATCATCTGCTGTTTCCACTGGCTATATATGAGATCGCAAGTATCTTATTCGAAAAGATACATTCTACGGATATTTGTTCCTCGAAGTGCGTCGTTAGAGGCAAAAACTTATTTTGCCGTTAATAGATAATATTTGCACCAAGTTTACATTATGAAATGTTAATACCTACAAATGTTTAATTAATTACACGTATTAGATAATGGCATACGTCGATTGCAGGACGAATCAGCGACAACTAAGACACTTTGGATAGAAAAAAATACCATAGGATACCGTATGTAAGTTATTTTTCCCTTTATTAAACTCTCTCTTTTATTTTTGTTAGACTGACCATCGATATACGTGCATAAACACCTTTAGCGGATAAACTCTTCATTATATTAAGAAACATGAGAAATATTACTCTTATAATTGATAGTTACGATTCGTTTTTTTTTTTGTTATGAACAAATTACGATATTAAAATGATGATGATGATCCACTTACGCAAACATTAGAAGGTAGACATTTAACCCAAGAGACATAGCCACACATTTTCACGGTGCTACTATTTATATAATATATATTAGATTCATATTGAACTGGCACACTTCTCTAAATTCACTAAAATTCTGTAACAATCGGTCCTACAGATCCCAGCATGTTCCCGTTTCATATCCTGTCACGTATACTTTACATGAATTTACACCTGCACGCCGTATTATGTCTGCACTATATGTGTGTACAACAGGTAATAATGGTTCGAATCATCAGGTTAACTTCTTTGCGAGAAGTTCCAAGAAGGAAACCCCACAAAACGTTCCGTCTTAAAATAGCGCGGTGGTGTGAACAGTTCTAGATTTAGTTATCAATCATCAGTTTGTTGTCCTGCTGCCTGATCATCTAATAAAACCTTGTGGTTATCTTGTATGATGTTATCGGGTGGAGTTATTATTACATAAGGTATAGGTAGTGTAACTGGAAATATTCTTTCGCTGCAAAAATACGTTGTGGTTGTGGTCGTGATTCGTGATAACTGCTGCAGATTGAAGGGAATTCATCTAAGCGACTGATTCGTTTCTGAATTTGCTCCATTGTCATAATTGTTCCAGCTTCTTCTCTTGCTTGGTAGGGGGTGTCTTCTGCAAGAGCATCAATCAAACTGCAGTAAATAGCCGGCGCCGTTGGGGTTGGACTTTGCGTATCGCGTGGATGTACGTTAGCGTTCAGTGAGAATATTTCGTTCACATATCGACGTATATTCGGTGTGACGAATCGTTGACGTACTTTCTATGCACGGATTGTAATGCAGTGAATTCAGCCACTTATTTTTCTTCACCCAGTAAAGCCCCACCGGGCTTTGAGTGTGGCTAATTTTGCGAGTGAGCAAATGTCTCTCTCTTAATTGTGACTGCCTGGGGAAGAAGCTGAGAACTTGAAACAAAGCGTGAGGGTTGACGATGGTTTTAATCGGAGTCAGAGGTAACTGGTTTGCACAATTGAGTTCTCGTAAGTATAATAATAAATAGTAATAATCAAAATAAAGCTTGGCTAACATACTTCCTTGATTTCCTGGTACGGCGTCTGAATTACAACGAGTTTTAGTTTTTTTCAGGTAAAATGTTCGATGTTGATTTCTGTATTGAGGAAGTTCTGCTTAGGAGATTATTGAACGATGAGTGAACTTTACTCCTGGGCTATTGCGTTCATTCTACTGTTAGTACGAATTAGCTCTACCGAATGAAAAGATTCGAGTAATTTTCCGCCGCCAACTTTTCACGTCAGTACACCTTATAACCATCGCTTCTCCTTTTATGTTTGTTTTCCTTCCCGTTTATCCATTTTTCCTTGGCTGTCTTGTTGTTGTTCTGGAAATTTGTGAGATACACGCACGCACCTTACAGACAGATTTTTCTGCCGTTAACTGTTTTATGGTGGCCTTTACGCTAGGCTTTTTTGTTTCATGGCGATTATAATGCCGTATCCGACACTAT
Source organism: Varroa destructor (assembly GCF_002443255.2). Classification (NCBI taxonomy): domain Eukaryota; kingdom Metazoa; phylum Arthropoda; class Arachnida; order Mesostigmata; family Varroidae; genus Varroa; species Varroa destructor. The sequence continues at coordinate 14,344,851 of NW_019211457.1, read as the reverse complement.
CTTTAGACAGGTTCTCGCAAAGCTTCCACGAGAGAAACCATACTTGCTATATTCTGCTATTTTTAAGAGCTATTTGGATAATGTTTTAACGCAGTTCGTCACCGTTACCGGATAGCAAATGCCGCGTCCTCTAGCTGTTGTTTCTCGCTCGCCTCTGACGCCCGCACCTGAGTCGGTCGTCCAGCTTTAACTAGGCATCTATTTAGACTGTTCGGATGTTCAGCCCCGGTCTTGTGACCAAGTTGACGGCACTATGTGATGGTTACTATCGATACGATGCGCTCGTGGGGGCGCCTGTGGTGAGGGTGGTGAGCCAGAAGTCATGGCACTTCCTTGATGACTTGCCCCTGCCCCCCCAGCAGAACCTGTTACAGCGGCCGCGCTTGATGTACCGCTTGTAGAATTAGCCATAGCCGAGATATTCGAATCGATCCCGCTATGGTGATGGAGCCCGCCGCTGTTCGTTGAAGTTGAGGAGATCGCCGGCGATTGGTCGGCTGCTATCTCCGATGAAGCACCGCCTGGAAAAGTGTGTATACATGTAACATGGAGTGAAATTGCTATTCGTATATGTGCATTAGTAGAGATTAGCAAACTGGTACATCCGCACCAATGCGCTACGTGTGACAATTTGTCTACTCAGCTACTTTATGTCTGCCTGGCACCGATAGCTACAAGCTAATGTTAGTATGGCCTTTTCTTCTACCTAAGGCACTGACCTCAACATTGAGCAATTGGCATTATATACAAATGGCTGTTTCTGCATTTTATATTATAAGATTAACGCACTCTTTATGTTTATCGCAGGTCCATGAGTGACTGAACCGCTAGACATATGCTGAGAAGAAGCCTGGTAGGAGGTGTAACTAGAGGAACCGCTTAGCCCGGACGCTGTTACGCTGGCGGATGCGCCACGGGGACTTCCTGGCTGAAATACCTAGAAAATTAAATATATTCATAATAGAATATGGATCAACCAGATTATAAACGTCGGAGAGATCGAGTCCGCTTAGTCCGTAAACGTCCGACACGTTTACAGATTTGCTGGCTCGTGTCAAGCCCTCCGATACGACTTCGTATTTAGTAAAAACACATATATTCATTGAACAGAACTGGTGATCTGTAACGTTTTTCAACTCGACCAACTTACCTTGCAAGCGAACTCTTCAAACGTGGCAGGCTCTTTGAAGTTCGAGCAAATGTTTTCGATCAACGTAGAGCGGACTTCGTAGAAGCTGAAATCGCATAAATCGCCCACACTGAGGCATTAGCTATTCGGAAAGCAACGCCGGAACGATTACAAAATTACAATAACGTAAGTGAGATGCTCTCATTAGATGTGTGCCTATAAATGAAAAAAAAAAACACAATCACATCATCGTTTAACCCTATAGGCTCGTTATATCTTTTCCAGAATCGTTGTAATATCAATTGGGCATGATTCCGTATAAATGTACCTGCGAAACATGAGTTTCAGTGAATTCACAGCACGATCTGCGTTTATAGCAGTCGCACGAACCAGCGCGGGCAGCACGCGCTGATCAACAATAGACCCATCGAAAAGGGGTCCAAAGAATGGTACCTGTGTAAGAACATACATTATACATAAGTTGGTTGACTTCGAAAGTTACGACTACAGAAAAGTCGTTGTTTATGCATAAGACAAGAACAGAGGACGGTAAACCATCTTGTAGCCTTTCTACCTTTCTGAGGTTGTAGCTTTTTATTGAAAGTTAATTTTTAAACGGTACGCTGTCTCTATTATTCTGCAATATAATTCTGTAAGTCAATCTTCAGAGATGACAAACACTTACGTCATGCTTAGCGTTAATTTGCACCCGACAGAGGCCATCGGGCAATGGGTAGAGTACAATAAAAACATCACCAAATTCTGTCGCAATTATGCCACGTCTGTATTCTCTAGCGTGCTCACTCCACACGACGTGAACCTGTAATGCAGAAATACCGTTAATCAGAATTCGCGAAGGACGCAGCTTCGCTCAAAGCTGACGTTTGATTCGATATTGAAGTAGACTTAAATGTCACATAGTGAACTACACTTTTCACTAGGAAAATGATGTATTTCTGTCTTAAAAAAGACTCGAGCGAATTTTAGCTTCAACTTAGGTATAGCACGACATTACACATCTTATACGAACCTCATCATTTCCAAGATGTCGAAGTTTTTTCGTCATGGCGTCCTTTTCGTGGGCAGGGATTCGTGTGCTTACATGATATAAGACCTCAACGAACGAATCTGAAATTAGCAGACAATGAAGCTTATCACGTTATAACTATAACGCATTTAGCCAAATCATCTCTGATTAAGTGTTTAACAGGTCTACTTGTCAGAATCATTAACTTCCTATTGAGCCTTCATATTGAATTACTCGTGGAGCTACCATAAAAAATATGGTTGTTGTCACTGTTTGTAGAATACGTACCAGCATAATATGGTGCAGTGAGACCGGTGCTTCCGTGTGCATCAAGTCCACCTCTATATCCCGAGTGACTTCTCAAATCAACATCCCAACCGAGACCTGAAACGAATGCCTCGAACTCGGGACTGCCGCACTGATTCATCAGGATTGAGTTCTTGTCTTCTTGACCTGCCTGAAATTTGGCACAAAAAATACGTCTAGGACAAAAAAGCAAACTTGAAAATGTTTTTTTTGCGGTCGGATCACCTGCCAGTAGAATTGTGAGCTTTTCCATTTTACGGAAATATTACTCATTTGATATTTTGTTTTTATAATTATCGATGCCAATATTAGGTAGGAGTTAAATGAGTATACAAGAAATTTCACCAGTTAACTTTTTCTCACCTCGAATCGATTGATAGATCAGTTTTAGTTATCTTATTCGCAAGCATGTGAAGACGCATCTATAAGTGATGACTAAATCATTTAGTATAGTGAACAATCTACTTTCTTGATATCAAGAAACAAGTCAAGCCTTACCTGCACGTAAATTACGGCAATCTTGTGTGTTTCTCGTGACCGCTGCTGGTCGAGGTAACGAAGTTCTCGTAAAAGTTTATCATTTTTCTGCAGCAACGCAATCGACGACCTCCTCTCCCATGAGAGAAAGTTCAGCTGGTCCAGGAGCAGTCTGGAAAGGCAGAAGTACAATTTGTTCAGTCCCTTAATGACAGTCGACTATGTTTTGCTATGCTATTTGTGACTGGTTTCCCCTTCTCAGGCTAACCTAGAATACTGGAAGGGGGCCAGCGAGGTGTGTGGTTGACCAATGGCCGAACCTCCCCCCGCGGCGGCGCCGTGCGGGTGGCTCAATCCGTTGCTGTGATCTTGATGATGCGGCGGCGAAGATCCTGCCGGACCCTCCGAAGAGTCGTGAAGATCGCCAGGCGGCATCAATGGAACCGATCGTTGACGTGGACTCCATCGAAGAGCCGCTACTTCGGCCTGTTCCGCTTCTGCGTAACTAAGCACCTGCGACAAATGCATTAGGGACAATTATTGCGAGTAACAAGAATATCTTACATACTGAGACAATAGTTTTTCACTTTAAAAGTCAAACGCTTCAAGGTCGAATTTGTGAAAGGACCACACTGCTTTTGGGTTAAATGGCCATATCAAAATGGGACACGGTGTTATTATATTTACCTCGTTAATCTGGTCGGCTTCCGCTAAACTGCTCTGCTGTCCAAGCGCTTTTGGAGCTGTATTTAGCGGCTGCTGCAGTGCGCACTCGGGAGAGCTCACTCCGATATAACCAATGACCTGTTTGTAGATAACGAAAAAATAAAACATTTAAACAATGATCAACTCGAAATGGAAGGCAAACTCTAAAAAAAAACAGATAAGTACAGCGTATTGGTATCGTTAAAGCATGAAGTTACATTAAGGTGCGCAGGCTTAATTCGCAGGCTGCGTCTGCCTAGCCAAACATATTTTTTTTCTAAAATAATGCACGTACATGCGTGTCAATTGCTTATTAATATATAAATGTCACAGGAACAACACGTTAACTCTACAATCGTGATTGCAATTATAAATTAAAATCGGCTAATAAATACTGTGGTAGCACGTGGACACGTAAAATTATCACTTAGAAAAAGCAGAGCTGATAACCAACGCTTTATCGAGAATGTCACCAATGAAATTAAATTAATTTTTTTTTAATCGTTTACATAAGAAACCTGTTCTGAACCATGGATGTCAAATACGTGGTTTTTTGTCCCCCTTTGGTAATACCATAAAAATTTTTGTCCAAAAACACATTAGTAGCTAGAAAGGTCAGCGACAAGGCGGTCGATGCTCATATGCTGTGAATCTCTGGGCTCTAATGTGATATGCATAAACACCAGTTTTGCTATCGCTAATTTTAAAAACGGGGATTAAGGTAGACAGATATAAAAATCACCTGGTACTTGGACTTCACCATAAGAGAAATTATACGTTAAGAATAATGTTTGAAATGTCATTGTGCCCAGTCATCAATTAAGACAGCTGTTGAATCGTTCTTTTTTTCTATAAAACGGATGAAAATTCGGATATTAAGTTTTTCAGGCCCACCCTTTTGTCTGTCTCCATATATAATTGAGTGGCCTAGATTCGGGTTCAGTTACCTTGTCAAGGTTATCCTTTATATTGTTCCATTGATGCGCACCGTTGTCTCGCGCCTGTATCACAAGTCTACCAGAACCGTTAGAATTATTGCTATCCGAAAGATTGATGGGCCAAGTAGGCACCGAAGTCTTTTCATCTATACCCAAGTCAGCATCTGTTGATTGCACCAACGCGCCATGCTGCGGCGAAGACTCGTTTCCTCCGGTGATCGCTCCCGCGCTCAGCCGTTGTCCACAGATTCGAAGTTGTTCAGCGGCGTAAAGTTGTTGCTGCTGATAGTTCTTTGTCCGAGTTCCCGCATAGTACATGCACGGGTCAGGTGATGGTCCTGGCGGGAACGACCCAACCCGACATCCTAGAGGCCCATAAAGTGTAACGCACTCCCAAGAAAATTTTCCACAAAGATCCCGCACGATCACACGGGTACGGGCCTTACCTTCTGTCACGTCTGATGACTTGTCCTGTCGAAAAAAGAAATGATATGAGATAGTCGTTAGCTTGGCTTGTTCCAACAATCAACCTTTTATTATGTATGTAAGGGCTGGCGTCTCATCTAGTGGATAACCTAGGGGATTTGAACAGATCCATATTAGATAAGCACAACACGTACTTAGGCAAATAAGCTTAACATTGTTTGTATCACAAATTCCGCAAAAACGTTACGTTTTCAATGGCTGCGAAAAATACGGCCAAATATATTTATTCCAAAAAAAATATTTTATGATAAGTCTTATATTAAACAGGGAATTTTGCAGAATATAATGGCTAGCAAAAATAAATAGCTACTAGAAGATGTTGACTCACGTTGGGTGGAATCTCGACAAGCGAAACAATGGCCGTATCATTAAGCGTGAAGAACTGAATGTTGGGCGCGGTAAACGCAGATCTCGAGAGCTCTCCTTGATTTTCTACGCGGCTGGAGTTCATTGTGCTGGCGCCCCCCGATCCAGACCTCGTGAGACACGAGGCTACGTCATCATTTTCAGTCGTCAAACTTGACAGACTAGACAATGAGACCGAATTCATCGGGAAATGGCCAACATTGTTTAACAAATGACACAGAATCTGCATCACAAACGAACATCAAAACCAACGGTGTAGTCGTAGATTGCAATCGGATACAACCGCAGCAATGAAATATGGACAATATCAATCGTTTGAAAGAGCCCTAGATAGAAGAATCACTTACGTTCTACATGTACAACAATCCAAGATTAGCCAGACACATCTCAGATAATATTATTGGATAAAGAAAAAAACGTCCAGACGATTTCTCGCTTCCCACATTTCGAATCTTGAAGAGAGAAATTACTATCGCACGTACCGCCTTTGCTGCTAACTTAATATTCGTGTGTGGGTTGGCCTTGTTCGTGTTACCATCTCCTGATTGGGTTCGTCCATCGCTGGATACCAAAGTTGCATTACGCGCTGGGTCACTGAATGACGTGTTCAATGGCGGACGTGGCTTTAAGCCCCCAGGGGTCTCTGGTGGCGACTGGATATGATGGCCTACCGAACTCGTTCCAGTCTTATGACCACCACTTCCGCTGCTGTTGTCTGATCGTTTCGGCTTCAGCTTTTCAAAGAGTTCAGCCAACGTTGGTATTTGGCCGCCGCTCCAGACGCTGCCATCAGATCTGGTTCCTTTTACCACCCCATCGAGGGCGGTCAGCGCGCACTGGAGACTCGTAGGCGCTAGGCCATCGCTTCGGGTAAGCTCGTCAAGTGGAATAGCCATTATCCATTCAGCCAGACAAAACATAAGCGATGTCACCAGCTGCAAGACAACACATTTGACGGCAATCAAATGCGAATGTGGACGGGAGAGTAAGTCCAACGGAGGTGATCATATAGGTAACAGGCAAACGAAGCGTTACTCACAGTGAGGTTGTTTACCATGACTATGGTGTTGGGTTATAATAACTATCAGGCGAAAAAATCTTTTGCGTCAAGAATGACTAGCATTGTGTTATAAAGACGGAGTAGAAGAGGACTTCCTCACCTTTGTCACCAGTGGCCTAAATGTAGGTATATGCTGACACTACGCTGAATACTGAATGATATTTTTGTAAATACATCATAACTACTTGCAAGTTCTACAAACGAATACAATTATTGAATATAATTTATTTATCGGCGGCGTCTACGGACTAGTTAATGATTCAATAAACGCATCTGTTTTGACACCGACTGTAAATAAATAAGCAAACAGATCTACTTACGCAGGCAAATCGTTCATTAATTTCCTGGTGAACATTGGCTGAAGGATATAGTTGGATGAGAACAACTGATAATATCTTCACTACAAGGTCAAGTAACACAGGCAGATCCCTGAAAACAGAAACAAGTTTATATAGTTATATGGCACCCGTATGAACTGTGCAGCATCAGCATACTACGTAAGTTTCTGTTGAGTACGTCTAAAATCGCTACTAATTTGAGTAGTCTTACTAATTTTTTAGCATTCATAGAAGCATAAGGAACGCCCGAAAACCGACCCAAACAAAATTTATCAAACCCATGGGCTTCCGCTGTAAAAACTGTGTGTACATGAATACAATAACACTGATAACATGATGCTCCATAGACTTGAGAGATCGTTCAATGTATTCAGGCTATATAGTTACTCTACATACCTGAGCAATACGGGAGCAAACTCGGCGAGTAATGCAAGACATTCTGCAGCCGTTTGGCAAACGGTATATTGATTGCATTTAGAGAATTTAACACCCTTTTGATGAAAAGAAGATGCCGAGCCAGGCTGTAAAAATAAGTTAAAAATTTGCCTTTATTTGAAAAGATCTGAATAGCAAGTCAATTCTAAAATAAACATTCGTTCCTAACGACAGAGACGCAATACAGATTTTGCTCACCAATGCGTTTGTGGCTCAAAAGCTTTTGGCACGAACTCGCCACAGAGCTTGAGAGAGTTTTTCGTTTTAATAGACATCTCTCTAACTCAAGTTAACCACATCTGAGCTGTATTTATCCATCGTACCTGAAGCGACTGCAATAAAACGGTCAGCGCCGGTAAAAGCTTCACGTGATAGGAACACTCCAAGAGCTGTTGATAGCACCAGACTGATACTGCACATAACGCCGTACATCTGAAAAAAAAATGTAGAACAAATCACTATCAATCTGTTAGTTACTATCCGTTGATGGTCCTATTGCAGGAGATTCCGGAGAGTTCTATATGAAGCCTTGGATGTTATATATATATATATATATATATATATATATATATATATATATATATATATATATATATATCAACGCTACCTAATTCCAGCAAATAGAATAACAAATCTGTCCCGGCGATAGAGCGGTGATTGCAGTCTTTGCCTACTTGACTTAGGGATGTGCGCTGGCCCAGGTTCGAATCTGGGCTTAGAGACACTCGCTTCGTACTTCAACTAAAACGTCACGGCTTAGATATCGGACGTAAAACACGAAAGCCACTTTTGCAAAATGCTAAGTCTACGAACCACATTTTCCCTTTTGCGCTCGTTTCTTTTTGTCGACAAACGTCAAGGAACGGCGATCCCCGGCCGTGTGTCCCCAAGACCTTGTGCTCTTCGAGTACATTGTCTTAGGTTACTTCTTCGTTGTGCAGGTTTACGCGAATAGACCAGCGACTATATGCAAACTAAAAACCAATACTAAAACGGTAATCGAGTCGATCGTTCATAAAATTTTTGAATTTGTTATTCGAAATGTTACGTGCTCGACTCTTCTCACGGCGGCGAATCGTGGGAGGCCCTTTAGGTGAGATTCCGTTCCATGTATGAAAAACGAAAAGCTCAAACCGAAAGGTAAGCTAAACCTTCTCAGTTCGTTTGCTTTCTACTAGAACTGAGCTAGCGACGACAACGTATTCGTAAAATAACAAAGCTTAAATGACATATCTATAAATATATGCTCGGCTCTATATAACAGGCTGAATTGAATCCGTCTTCTCGGTATTACCTGGCCTGCCAATCTGGATCCCCACTAGCGGCAGCCATTAAGCGGGAAATCACTTCTTCTTCAAGACCAGTTAATGGCAGAAGCTGATGCGACTCGGATTCTGCTGGGTTAAGTGCTTGTAACTGCCCATACAGCTGCCCAAGAAACAGCTGTGAACCAAGACACTGGACAGCCTCGGAACGAGGTATCTGTAATGGAACAGGTGTAGAACGCGCCTTAAATGACCACTTGACTTACTTTCACAACTATACACAAATTTATCAATCAGTAGACGTACGTAGTTGACAAACATACACGGGTGGCAAAGAAGAATTGCCAATAAAAGAATACCTGGTAAAGAGATAAGCATTTCTCAAAACTCAATCTCAGTATTAGTATGTACCCCTTTCAATGTGTGCTGTTCAAGGATACCGCCAGCTGCCCTAGTGAAGTCCCAAGCCAGCAGTGAGAAACCTGGTAGACGCGCTCCGAAAAAGCGTGTGCCTGCCGCCCGAACGAGACATTGGCGAACCAAGGGACTTGAGCCAGTTAAGCCTCGATGCAGGACATCGTACAGTCTGAGCAGTAGGCAAAAAATACATATACATGTTTACTTGCTGACTAATCTAAGGATAACAACGAACGGCCCTTAACAACGTAGCTGTAATAATAATTATCGAAAAGATAGCGCACAGTGTTATATATATAAAAGTACTCTTCAGTCCTATCCCTATCAGTTATTGCTTATGAGCAGTAGGATCTGCACGTGGTTCATTTACTTGCGAGCGTTAAAATCTTAACAACATTCGATTGATTTTTGGCCACCTCTTCAAATTGATAATGCGGCCCTAGGATTTATGAATAAAGTTTATTTGAATCTGAGTCGTCGGCTAAAGACACATGCCCCTGGTATGAAGCCATGAAACATGAACTCCACTTGCACTTCACAACGATGTTTCACGTCCAATCATTGACATCTTACTTAGGATGGCTGACTTCTAGCATAAAGTTAATTAAGCCACCTTATGTGTCGTTACGCCTGGCGTTATCATCACGACAGTTCACAACCTACCTAGTCACGTACTCCGCACTGAGCGGTACGTCGTGAGAGCGTAGCGAGAGATCGCAGAGCAACGTATATGCCACGAGGCGGCCGCGCTCGTATTCGTCGCCCAGCATCGTGGCTTCAAACAGCCATGGCGTTAGAATATGCACTGGAGGAATGAACATTGGCGCCGTTGAAGTCACGGAGCCGTCTTCGCACACGCCCTGATTCTCTCGAACCTTTAACGAATAATGTAGAGACAAATGTGGAAACGTTTCTATGTTCAGCATATGCAATGTATTGATGAAGAGATATAACCCTGTATGAAAGACCTAATTGCTGAAATTTATTATGATATATTTGGTTTGTTTGGATCAATGTTACATGAAATTGAACTACGAACGCTTTGCTGAATAGAAAGAGTCAATTAAAAACGAATGCAGCTGGATCATATAAAGTTCAAACTATGGTCACAGACAAAAATATTTCCTCTGACCAGCTGCCTTCGGACCGTTTCATTCTATCTATCTGTACCTTGAGCAAGGTTTCGCTGAGCTCGGCCAATTGTTCCATGATTTTGCATTGAATATGCGGATCCGCAATCTGGTTTATATTGCCAAGAGAACAGAGCATTCGACGCCACAGAACAGCGGCCACTTCCGGACACCATCCTTTCTGTGATCCCCCTGCTAACACACTACGCCCATCTGGATCTCCACATTCGCCTGCAAATATGCAAGCCGATTCCAACCCAGCCCGGGCACGTCACAGCCATTGGCAACGATACGGGTCCCGAAGCAACAGGCCCCAACATTATGTTAGCTACGATGGGTACGAATGAGCTTGCTTTGCTGCCAAAGTGTGAGCAGTACGCATTTAACACATCTAACAAACGCCGGAGCTGTGAGAGATCGGCTTTACCGAGTCATTTGCTTTTCAGCTATCTGTCGTCAGGCCTAAATATATTTTTGGCTTGCCGTCACTTTAAACAAAGACACGTTATGGCAATAGAAACTGTCGATAAAGTTTATTATTCAAAAGTACTCGGCGGAAGCGATCATTTACTCAGAGAATGACTATTACGCCTCGATAAATTCGCGCTCATTTCCACTAAATCGCAAGTTTTTATTTCTACTAAGTTGAATACATATAAGCCGAATGGTTGCAGGTACATTCAAACAAGACACAAAACAGAACTTTTGAACAGAGCGCCTATGAAATTTGCAAAACAAGGCCAACGTAGTACTTGAAAAAATGCACCAAGTAGAACCTTCCGTAAAGCTTCTAATAATTTTTCGATTTTCGTAAGATCGTCATCACAATGACTCTTCAACTTCTTTAGAAAACAGTATTACACCAAAAATTGTTACGCTAACTGAAGCACCAATAGGGATACAGGCTTTATAGACCCAGGAGCCCAATGTGGATTTCTCGTCAGCGTCCCATTGTAATTTTTTACCGACAGGTTGCACAGTTGAACAAGCGATATGTCAACAGTTAACTCCGACAGATAGCGTCTATATCTAACAGCGCAGGATGATAAAAAAAAAACATTCAAGTGGTTTAAATTCTAAGTTCCATGATTCAAGCTTAGGCTGCATCCTTTTGTTGTTACACTTATCTTTTATGATAAAAAAATCTGATATATTCGTTCATACTTAGATCACAGAACTACAAATGTGGAATTTACGTTGAAACCACGCAAATTACACACGTGCCTACAAATTCCGATTTAAATTATGTTACGATTCGAAATTAAATCTACCACATATTTGTTGACGTTTTTCTTTAAGCCGTATACAGCAGTGCAACATGTTTGATTCAGGCTCACTGTGTAAAAAATAAAGTGCAGTGATTGTATTTATAGGGAGTAGGCACGATCCAAAAAAATTATCCATTATACATAGTCAGTAACAGGTTAGTAACCTCTTGTGTGAACGCCCGTATTTTGATTTATTTCATGATGTACGAACGTTCTGTACCATTATATTGGTATATTTTTTGAGTGATTAAGCTAGTTCACGTTCTTGCATTCAGCTCGTACTGCAGTTTGAACGAAGCGACAAGGTACAACACTCGCTATTCCGAAAAGCCTATCGGTAACACTAGGATTGCATGCATTGCAACGGGAACGACCAGGAGGATATTTACAAGATCTACCATAGATACAAGCTGGTAATGATTGACACACATGAACATTGATCATGATCAGTGGATATAAGAACAAACAACGTTCTGCAGGAACAGGATGCTAGAAAGTGACTCGGAAATGCTCTCATGATATATCGGCGGGAAGAAATGACAGAAAAAGATGGAATATAGACGGCTCGAGACAATGAAAAATGATCAGCTGACATTACTTCTCTACGTTTTTCGTTCTGGCCAGTGATCAAGTGACTAAAAAGAACTAGCTACTGCAAAGGCTTGTATACACATTGCTATAATCTCCTTAACCTCTAAATAGAACTAGAACCTTTATCTGTACGCCATGCAATGCTAGTCCACCGGTTTCATATTAAGCTTTAATTATTCAGATCAAGCTGGTCAACGATCTCAGCCTTTGCAGAAGCTTTCGAAAGGTGTTCTCAACCAATACCATTACGGCAACATGCTTATATATTATTATAAGCAATTATAAGCAAATATTGCAAGCTTGCCAAAGCTCGTTAGTACAACTGATTATCACCCACCAAAATATTCTTCGTCGCCATCTTCCATAGCGTCACCAGATTCTTTTTTTCCAACATCTGTTTTTTGAGGGTCGGCCGCTGCCCCTCCTGCAGAAGCAGCTGGACCATTTCGCGGTGCTCCAGCCGACGCAGAGCTTTCACCTTTCCCATTCGCACTAGCGCCACTACAACTGTTACTAAGCAGTGCATTACCCACGACGTTCACATCGCCTCCACCTGTAGCATTACGATTGGTGCTTGAGGTTGTCATGCCGGTGTCATCGAAGGTCAGTGGCGGAATATGGCTGAACGACTGTTGATGGAGTAGGTGTTGCTGCTGCTGCTCTCTCAGGGCCTGCTCGCCGGCTGAATCGCACCGGACAATGTCGAACCGGGAGCTGACCGACGCTCGATGACTGCCGTATTCGGAGGCTGTCGATCCACGGCGGACGAACATGTCCTGACCGGCGATGAGGGGTGTGTGCGATGACGTTTGCCCACCAGCTGCTTAGTTACTCGGCGTATAGTATGATATATCAGTTAATAGTTCACGGGCAGGACAAAGACGAAGATAAACAGGTCCGCCGGAAATATTGCCAATTTTGGGTAGGACCAATCGTTGTCGAGATTATTGAATCATGTTCAAGTTGTTATAACAGCCGTTGCAATAATGGTATTCAAGCGATGAGACGAAACGATGTCATGTTTAAAAACGAAGGGTTCACCCAGTCGAAAGGCCCAGTTTCCAGTTTCCATAGACGTCAAACAGAAACGTTGCGACATACGTTTTGTTATCAAGATATTAACAGTGTTGTTGTTGGGTGCAACATTGTCCATCACCATTGTAACCGCAGTAGTAAGTGTAATGCATCGGCGTCGGCAGCGGAAGTGAACGTAAATTGCGTCTTGTTAATGTGCTATATAGTGTATCAATAGTAGTTATTAACTAGTATTTTCTGCGCTATTAGTAGTAGGTGATACCTACGTGTAAAATGTCCTGGTGTGGGAATCTTTCCACATTTGTTGATCAACGTTATTTAATCGCTTTCTTCCTAAAATGCCGTTAGCACTAGTCTAAGCTGCTACATTACAAATTACTATAGAGAATTAATTGTGTATGAACGATATGTGCAGATAAGAGTACGTGCAATGCAAGACGATAAAGCGACAAGTTCGGCTTGTTATAAGGTGCAAGATAGATTTGCGCATCGATAAAATTATCTGAGGAAAGCGACATAAGTTTGCATTAAGTTACGAATTATACGCACGATGCTACGATTAAATACCTACATCATTATTGTCTTCATATATACGCAGGTAAAATCTAACCGTTATCTGACGAAGCACAGTCCATCACGTGATTAATCAGCTGCTGGTGATCTTTGATCGAAGAACTTTCGAGTGCTGAACTTGACGCTGCAGGAGACGCAGACGCAGAATCTTGCTGTAAGTGGCAGCCCCCACTGAATGACCCGGAGCCGGGCGACGCTAACAAGCGTTGTGACCGGACCCTTCCGAGTCGTCCACCCTGCCCAAAGACAGAATCCAATTCAGCTTAGTTCATTTTTGTTCGCTTTTTTATTTATATTATTATTTTATATATATTTATATTATATTCTTTTATTTATACTGTATCTTCCACAAGGGTGTTATAAGGAATATCGCCTTCTGAACACGCTGTTCGATCGAACACGATATACAGTAAGTTCTCAGCAACCTCGTCAATAAATTGACAAGCACTTTGATACCACCGTATATTTAAAAATGGCGATCTCAAAATGTTCGCACTATCAACTTGAAGAAACACGCGCTTTGTCTGTTAACCTGAGCAAGATTCATGTCGTTACGGCGATGCATTAAAATGTGTGAATCCGACAAGCTGCGCTGAAGGGAAGCCGGACTGTGTCCACTCCCAGAACCAGAACTGCCGACTCCGCCCAGAAATTCCGCTAAACTTGACTTGCCTGTGGAAATATGGTACCAATGCAAAACATGCATAAACATGATATTCTGATCCAATAGTAGCACCAACTTCCGACCGATTCGAACGACTGCTGCACAACAACGGGACTTCCCTAAGAACTGAGGCATCTTGCATTCATTACCTCGAATAAGCCGTAATGCTTGTGACCAATGACAAGTCCTCACTAATCCTAATTCGACACCTATTATTACGCGCAAGAGTTACTCGCGCTTAGTCATATGTTGTAGCTCTCAACGTATAGGCACGAAAAGCCATTACCATTTTTGAAATTATTCGTACCCACCGGGACAAGATTTACTTGCAAAATAGGCCGGTAGAGCTACCCCGAAGCCAACTTAGCTTAAACGTTAGTATATTCCCTTACTTTAGCTTCCAGATATTGATATCTCCAGTGGGTCTGAATAATGAGTAAATACTATCGCACACAAGCATACCCTGAATAAGTTTACTACTGCCTTCGACGTCATTCGCGATTCTATGGGTCCTTACGGTACCCGAAGCTGTTTCTGCCGCACCAGACCCGGGCCCTCGTCTACCTTCGCCGTCCTGCGATTTTCCGCCCTTCCCAAGAGCCCGCCGTCGTTTCGACTGTTGCTCGCTAAGTCTGTCCAACGGCAGATTGTCCAAATCGAGGTTGTAAACTCGCGTTGTGAGGATCCGAGTGAGTGTCTTCATCGTCTTCTGTTAAGACAACAAAAGATACTATTTACAGCATGATCCGAGAATCTAATGTAATCCTCTTTACTTCCACACATCACGACAGAGAGCAGGTCTGTGTTCAAGCAATACCTAATTTAGCAGAGTAGATGATAACAGGCGCTAAAAGCCTGCTCCAGTTCTATAAATATAAATGTCACTACAATCCTACAAAAACGCTATCAAAGATGCTATATCACGCTATAGTTTATGATCTAACCATCGAATACTCTCTATAGCCTGATGGCCGTCGAGCCGTTCAATTTGAGTAACTTATAGAGTGATCTAGTTGGGTTGTTTGTTGAACACTTACATGCCGCCTAGCCATTCATGAATAGTTTTGATCATGATTTCTTTTGCGTCGTTTTAGTGGTTTTTCGGTATTAAATCTATCTACCATTACGCTATTTCGTATATATCAACTTACAGCCCACTCATCCACAAGCGGCTCCCAATGGGCTAGCGTCGAAAGCACTCTGACAAAACCGTTCCATAGGTCGACACAAATGGTCGCATGAAGATTAGCCTTAATCCACGTAACGATCAGGGTTTGAAATAACGCAGCAGATAACTGTTGACCCAGCGATTCAGTAGTGCTGCTCGATGTTGCACCTACGCCTGTGCATGTTATTACAGCATTATTATTATTATATGAGTAATGTTAATCGGAATTTGTTAGTAATAATTAATGGCGATAGCTGAGGACTCAGCATAAATGAGTAAAGTCTTTATGATCAAAGCTGGTAGACATATCATACTATGCAACAAATTTGATCACAATGGCTCGCCCCGCATCCATGCTTAAATTACCAACACGTCCTAACATGTTCCTTTCATACCATATCTGACAATAGGTCACGATAGCTTTAACGGTAAGCTTTATCCAGATTAATTTAGTGTAGGCCTAAAATTGTACCTGCGGTGTTTACAGGTCCAGCGGCGCCTGACGACCCTGCTGATGCAGTATCTTTGCGAGGAGAGTCATGCGTCAACACCTGTAACAGTACCCAGTTATCGTCATTATTGCCACACATCAATCGACTATTAGTGTCAGGCAAGAATACTAAAAGATTAAAGACTTTTATTAATAATTATTATTTTTATCCCCTGTGGTAAGAAAGGACCATAGAATCCTGATACGTTTTGTTGCTTAGGAACAAGTCGGCTGTTTTGCTTCAGTCCTAATGCATTTTACTGACTGTTACCCATAATGTTTAAATATCGATTAAGTTCTTACGGAAAAAAATAAAAACAACAAGATCATGCAAATATTGATCACCGAATGAACTGTAAATTTGATTTTAGCCAGAACAGAGGACTGGTCAAGCACCTCAGACGTGACGTGCAGGATGACGTATAGAAGCTGCTCCCAAGTAGCGCGTTCCATGAGTTTTTTCATAACCATAAACCGATAGATGTTCATAACGCGTTTACAGAGGTCGACCTGCTCCGCGAGAAGCTGTCCCTCTGCAGCCGGCAGGGATAGTAGAAAGAAGTTCGACGCGTTTGTTATGAACACCTATTTTAAACAGTCCGAGTATAGAAACTTTTTTGTTAAATTAAAATTTACATATAATAGGATCACATACGATGTTTTCGTTTGTATTTTGTTGGCTCTCCACGTTAGTGGCGTGTACCGATTCAGTTTTTTGAGCACGAAATCTTCGATATGGGACTCTAAGGGGCTAGATACCTTATAGAGGTTCTGCTGGCCACAATAAACGGGATTCCTTGGTTGATCAGCGGATGGCTGCTCAACCAGGAACCATGGCGGGTCCGGGTGAGTTAGCTGGATCCATTCACGGTATACAGCAATTACCTACAATAAGAAAGAACATCACATTTGAGGGACTGGCAGACACAGCAGCTGTCAAATGTGTAGTATTCCCCACTGCAACTCTTCTAACAATTATTGAAATACGTTCTAGTAAACAAATACTACTGACTGTTTAGTTTGATACAACGCTATTAGGTATATTAAGTTAGCGCATAAGAAACTAATCAATTCAGTTTTTAGAATTATCTCTAAACGTTTTTTGCATGTTTACTCTTCACACTTCTGTCATGCTCTAAAGCTGTATGAGAACAAGAGACTAGAGCAGTCACGGTAAAAAATACGTTACTTTTTTTGTTGTTTGTGTTTGACCGAGTGGCGAGACCAAACACTGACGGAAGAGTTCGTGTACGAAGTCAACATTCGCAGGCGATGAGAAAAGGACATTTCGGACAACGGCACGCTGAACGACGGTCAGGAAATCTGTTTCCGGAAGCACTGGAACAATCTAGAGTTGGAATCAACCAAGTAACAAATGATGTACAAAAGCCACAACCACTTTTCATCGTAATAGCCTTCAACATCGTAATAGGGTATCTATAGTCTTGTAAAATTTGATAAGTAATAAATGGCTATTTCCGGGAGATGGCCCGTTATGAATAAGCTTCATGTTGTCGATTTAGGCCTAGTAGTTCTGGAATTTCAAATAATAATTTAAATTAGATAAGTTAGCCTGTTCATTTTTGTTTTATATAAATTGTCATAGAGAAACTTTGAGCATTAAATTAGTTTCCATTAAATTTAACAAAGTTGCCTATACCTTAACTCACGGACTCCATAATTATTCTATATCAAAATTGTTTATAGGCTTACCCTTTGCATATCATCATCAACAAACGAATTCCACGCAAGTTTAGCTGCATAGAATGTTAACGACGACTCCATGCGCTGCGCGTTTCGTGTGGCACCGGCTTCACGTTCATCTCGAAGAGGCGAAACGTAGGAAACAAGCCATTGTAGGACTACGGACTGAACCCGTGAAAGTAACACCGAGTCACTTCGGACGGCCGCTGGCAGATCTGTTGGCCAGTAGAAACAATAGAGAAAAGTAGGAAAAAAGCTCTAGGCGTGTAACTATACAGATGTAGTAAGTTACACTTATAAAATAACGATAAAAATTGTCAACGTTCGACACACACAGTATAATTATCACTTAGAACTTTTGCGTATGCAACTGGATAGGCCACACGCGGGCTAAATTCGCTAAATTTGTTTCATTCAAGGTAGTATATATTACACTGTCGTAGTTATCAAAATTAACGTAGGACTTCATTAGGATGATTCCAAGCACGCAGCCGAGCGTGAATCAGTCCATCTGTTTATGTGAATGCAGTTCTCGGATGCAGATGTCTATCATGAACGATTCACGAACCTAGGTTAGGTGTATAGAGGCTATATTTAGTCGACATATGAGGAAACAAATGCGGAACGTAGACGGCCCGGAATCGTTCGAGCAGGAACGAGAAACAGCGTTCGTATTGACGAACTCCATTTACCACGAGTTTTGCCCATTGGATCTGAAAGGAAGGCGAACATCAATAAGGATGGTTAGCATTAGTGCAAAACGAATACAATGCTTTTCGTTAAACGATTACTAAAAGTAAATCCTATTAAAATTACCATCACCCTCCAGTGTATTTGTTAAGGCTACTGATATACTTAGCCAGTAAAATAAAATGTGAGATCAAACCAATAAAATAACCCTCGAGTAATGAATAACACCATTTTCCTAGCGATCATTTAAGACAAAAATTTAGTGGATAATGACAGCGGCCCTAGAAGATATACATTGTAATCCTGCTTGCTAGGGCTTAATTTTTAGGGTACTATCACCTTGAGTGCTGCATGCACAGATATCACATTACCTTTGTGACTTGAGCAACGACAGCTTGAAGCAAAAACTCGAGAAGGGCAGATTGGAGATCTTCGGGTTGGATATCTCCCGCGACCGGCGGGAACAGCCAGCCCTGATCGCCGGCAACTACCGGACCTATAAACGGCAAACGAAATTAGATCTCTGCATGCTACTAGGCCGACCAGTTAAATACGGTCGAATAAACGAAAATCAGTTGAGATCATACTAGTTTAGGACTATCATTACTACACTAAAGACACTGTAAATAATCCAGTTATTCACTTAATTTATATATGTGGTTTTTATTACACTAGTGTATATAGACCGCACATGAATTCAGTAGATCACTCTTTACCAATCTCATTTTCGATGACGGTATAAAAGGTGTGATCCTTGTTTGTATTGGGGTTCGGTGGGGACTCCTGCGATTTTGCCTCATCTCTCTGCGGACTTTGTGGCCCGATGGATACCGTGGAAGGTGGAACTATGCCCGGCACCAGCTGCCCAAACATCTGGTCCACCTAAAAACGTGCATTAATAATAGGAGACAAAAGAAACCTTATAAACCAGTATTGAAGATCCAACAAAAAGATAGGGCTGAACTTCTGCAATATTTACCAACCTCGATAGGTGCGTTCTCTTTCAACGCTTGATACCATAATATAAACAGACGAATTCCTTCACACAGCGTCTGAAATATCACAAAGTCAAAATAAAATGGTTAAGCGACCTTCCATCTATTGATTACCGTCTATTAATCGATTACATCTATTGATTGAAACTACTTGAATTCGATTTGTTCACTGCGCGTCATACACAAAAGACATCAAACAATCACGATCGGTGCCGAACATACGCCTGTATATCTATAAAATAAAAAACATACATCCATAGAAACTGTACATTCCACTGAAACACCGTATACTAAGTTATACGCTAAACGTCCCTCATGACGCGCAGCCTATCGGTACACAATCATCATCAGATCTGGCCACTCATATACGAATCAAAAAATGTTTCATAAGCTAAGCTAAGCTAGATTTACTTATGTCTCTCAAGGAACATGGGCAAGGCACACAAATAGGCATTGTCTTACATACATACAACAGACTTTCAGAAAAAGGGGTATTGTGGACCGGATCTGTCATTTTAGCATTTCTTATTCTCTTTTTTTACCTTAAAAGAGTTCCCGTGATGCAGTAGTTTTTTCATCGCTATCCGTATACTGTGCGCTTGCCATCCTTCGGCCAGCAGCTCAGGAAGCAGGGTTAAAATCTTCTCGAACAAAAATCGTACTTGTTCGAACTCTTCGCGCTGACTCTTGTGCACTGCGAGTGACCAAAACAATTTCTTACTATTTCTCTAATAAATTAGTGTATCCAAGACGCTATCCACACCTACTATTTTAGCTCTACCCTTTATCTGAACGTTGCAGATGAAATAGATGGTTATCAAGGACAAAGCTGACCACTGGATGCGGCAGCCAAGACCAACAGTAAGGCAACACTAGACCTTGATGCTTACCGTTTGAGTTGAAGACATAGTTTTTTCTAGAACATTTCTAGAACGGGAGCATTTTTGTCTGTTGCGGACGTATATGGCCGTCAATTAAACAACAGGCAATGAACATGTGACGGTAAAGAGTAAAACGCTTCTAATGAGGCGTACGTTAGCCGTTCAGCGTTTTGCATGCATAATGTTAAATGCTCTCAAAAATATCCTGACACAAGACAATGATATGCGTAGAGTTCGAACGCCAAATCACTAGACTTACCTCCCTTACTTCGGATGTTGGCTTCAACAATAGAGAACGCGTCGTGGAAGATGAAGAACAACACTGAGTAATTGGCTGTGAAGAAATCCTTCGCTTCTTGATTCTCGACATGCTCTAAACAGAATAAAACGTTTAATACAAAGAAAATAAATTTCCACTCACGTTCGTTTCTTATCACTCACATAGCAGCATTTAGTGTGCTTTATTTGGGAAATGCAGCAATATTTTACATCTGAGATGGAGTTTATGGATACGTTCCAAAGAACGCAATTCTACCCTCTTGGCGAGTACATCTAGGCTGCTTTTAAACGCAATTATATTTCTAGGCCAGATTTTGTTTGTTCCTTATTATATGTACTATGTGCACTTGTTGAAATCCTTCCATCCAGTTACTATTCCGTATGTGCGATAATAAGCTTCATTATGGCCAAAACCTTTTGATTTAATTGAACACCATCGATTTCCTAACGCATTCCGCCGAGTCCAAAGTCCTGAGCCTCGGATACATTGTCACGTGTGGTTAACAAATGGCCAATGGCAGTAACTTGACAACAGTAGGTTGTCGATAAAGCTTCGCTAATATTTTTCACTTACCGAGAAACGTTTTCAGATGTTTGAGCCTGTTGAACGAATCGCGCTTCGGCTCTATGACTTTAGCCTGCGCCTTCTTCACAATATCAATATTTCGGTCACGTTTAAACATCTTGTTTTGTGCCAGCCCACCGAACTTATTTCGGAGTTGCTTAGGTTTATGGTTTTCAGAGCGGCAGACCCTGTACCAGCAATCAAACGTTCATAACTGCCGAGAGGTCTGCAATGAAAAGGACATATACGAAAAATGTTGAAAATGCGCACTTTGTATGTCATAATGACTAAATGCTGCGACTATAATGCGCACAAATTAAATAATTGCATTCATTAATAATATGATTGAGCACTATAAGCGATCAAAACTTCTGTAAACTCTCAGACCCCCCCCCCCATTTTCTTCGAATCACAAGTTTGTGATCTTTGATGGGGTATCCAAATGGCTCGCTTAATAAACAATTATTTGAATGTCCCAATACGATAACATAGGCATCAAATTATTATATGGCACCGTGTTAATACGAACTATTGAAAGTTTCTGTGAAGCTTAGTCATCACCAGCGATAGTTTAAATGCAACAGTCCGTTATAAACAGTTCCTGGTGTTGATTTGTGTGTGGCCTGGATAATCAATCATCTGTCAAAACATACTCGATGCCATGGGAACTATGAACTTCAATGAAAACAAGACCCATTGTGAATGTTTCACTGGGGTCTACTTATTATTTCAATGAACAAACACATAATGAAAAATCGTTCTGTGTTCAGGCTAAAATCTCACTAAGGAGTTCGAAATAGAAATCCTGGATATAGTCCAGCATGTATATGTTAACCCAGTTTTTAACGTATCCTTTTGAATAACGTGTTAGAAATCCAGCTGACGGCACAGATATCTGACTGCACTAGGTTCAGAGGGTACTCCATAAAAAATATGTTTCACTTTCATGCCGTACCCGCACGGATTCTTGTTTGCAAACTATAACTATTTGCTACCGAACTTCGCCGGTCTGGTTTCGTTTAGAAAATCTCCCTTCAATTAAATGGTTCTCGTGCTTTACGCTCCGTTCAGAAGCGGAAAAAGTCGTTCAAAAGTCAGACTGTTTGCACACAGAGCGGGAACAACATTCGAAAATTTTAAGAACCCCCTAGAGTCGACTCGCCTAAGAAGCTTCAGTAGTGGACCTATCTTATAAACGTTTAAAGAGACGTTAAGCATTCAAAGAACATTATAAAGAAATTCATTTACAATAAAAGGAATTATATTGTTTCAGGAAAAGAAATGCTGCAATCGTCATTCAGCTGTAACCGCAGTGGATGAACTTAAAATTAACTTCTGAACAGGATAGTTTTTCTTCCACTGCTTTTGACCAATTAGATAGTTATTGAAGAGCTCTTTAAAAAAAAAAAAAAAAAAAAAAGTTCAATTGTTAATGGCTCTAGAATACGAACTAGGCAAAAGACCTGGTCGCCGTATATAGAACCGAATACGGTATTGCTAAACTAAGTCAAATATTGTCCAATGATTTTTTAGGTAAACAGAAAACATCTCAATAAATATATTCCTTTATATTGATCTCAGCCATATGATACTAACGTACGAGATGTTAAGAAGGATAGCCCATGACAGCCCCTAATATTGGTATCAATTTGACCAAGTTGACCCAAAATAATTTTCTCTTTTTAATAACTAATTTTTGTTGTTTGTTTTGA
Organism: Varroa destructor; assembly: GCF_002443255.2. Taxonomy (NCBI): domain Eukaryota; kingdom Metazoa; phylum Arthropoda; class Arachnida; order Mesostigmata; family Varroidae; genus Varroa; species Varroa destructor. The sequence goes on along the minus strand of NW_019211457.1, from coordinate 14,322,157 downwards.
ACTTGACTACTATTGAGTACAAACTTGCTTATTTGAATGCTCAATTTTACCAACTTTAATCGTCATCAAATTCTACCAAGTATCAATAGTTAACACGCTATAAATATCGTTGCCATGAAGTGACCTTGACGAAGGTAAATTCGAATTATGTTATAATTTAGTAGAGTAGTTCCTCCAGGCCTTCTGACGCCCAAATGGATTATCTTAGAAGGCGTGCATTGGAGAGTTCAGCCAGCCCAAAATGACATGCAGACGCACTGCATCTAAGCCTTTGAGAACGCATCAATCTGCAGCCCAGCCCACGTTACGCAGATGGCTAAACATATTCTATCGACGTACGGCCGAACAACTGTATATATATATACATGCCGTATGTATATATGTATATACACAAGTTAGTGTCATACATATTAGATTTTAAAGTGAATGGCTCCGATCAGTTGGAGTGTAACGTAACAGCTCATACGTATGCTACTGTAGTTTAAGGTACTGATTATATTGGGATGAACTTATTATTCTACGGGCAAAGTCATGCGGCTGACAACTGCAAAAATTGAACCCCGTGTCCATTTTACAAATAATCGTATTTTTACGAGTAAGAGATAATTAGGTTATGATTATACTTTGTGTAACTTGAAGGTTAAGTGATACTATTATGTGAACAACTTGACATAATTTTCGAAGAAGAGATTACTATTTTCGCGCGTATAACTGTATCAGAAGTTGCCCAGTTTTGCATCATGTTCGCCTTTTCGAGTCAGCAATAAAAAGCTGATATTGGTTCAAAACAGTACTTATCCATTTATAATGTGAGGGTGGTAATATGATTTACAAATTGCGTTTCTACAGGTTCATAATGCTTTTACATTTAACAAAGCAACTACAATTTCGCTTGAGGTATAAATCCATCGAAGCAAATGCTTTCCCAACGATCTGTTGTAAATAAGCAACTCAACCTACCTGGACCAAGCCACTGCGATGGTCGTAAAATTTCCCATTCTCTAATCGTAAACATCATACAGTAACAACTTTCTTAATTTAAAACAAGTAAAAACTTACCTTTCTAAACGCAATCAGCGAAGTAGCGTGTTTTGTCGGAACGGGCAGTTCATCCAGCTGGCGCCGGATGAACCAGTAAGCAGGCCGTTGATCGGACCTGTTACAAGTTCCTCGCCGTTCCACTACAACTACTCTACACATCTATTTACTGGCGCTGTCACTACCGTCAAGTTTTACCGCCATGTCAGCCACTTCTCGCAAATCTTTCTTGTCCGACGGTCTGTGAATTGCTATCTATCCGAAACTATGTACACTGACAAGAACACCCCACCGCTCTAGCCGATGGCAAGACACCAGTTGAACTAGTTGTTATTCCCTTTACTGGGTGTATCGCGCTTCGAAAAGTTCACTGTGTTGCCGTCACCCGACAGCTGGACTCTGCTACCCTCCTCTAAGCCAGCGCCAAAGGCAAAAGCGCACACGGCCTAGCCGTCACTCGCCACCATCAACAATGATGGTTTACTCATTCACAAAGTAGCGAAAATCAGCATTCTCTTTGGTATTTTCGTGGTATTAGATGGGATGTCACTGGCCTTTGATACAAATCGCGTGTTCACTTCGAATATAAGAAGCACTCCTTATCTTTGTCGCTCCTCTTCTTCCTATTATTATTTTGTCATTAACATCCAAATAAAGTATAAACAGACACACATGTATTGATGTACACAGCAATGCTGCCACTTTGATCCACCTACCCAGACACAACGCAGGCAGGACGGAACGAGCAAGACACCGTACCGACAAGAGTAGGACTGCACTTTGCGAAATCTGGTCACTCTTTTAGTAATACTTTTTGTCACTTGCATCTGCCGTAATTACTAACTGCATTATTTAGCGTTCTTAGTAACATGCTGATTATTTTTTTGACGCCGACACCGCTCCGGTGAGGTTTTCTCTATGTCTATCAGCTCTATTTCACAACAGTTAAATTGCAACCGTAGACGAAATTTTTCGACATTGCTCGTACTTATGTTAAAATAACAGTGTATGGTGAGACAGGCGCCTCAGGGCAGGCAGCTGCGAAAAGGAGAATAACTGAGGACTCTCCGGGTTGGGGTCTGAGCGTGAGTCGGTCTTTTGACTAATTCGCAAGCTCATTGACTGCTAAGTGTATGGTTCTATCCCTGGGCCTACGCAGGCCTCCTATCTGCGTGAGGTGGCTCTATTCCCGTTCTTTGACAGGCAGGCAGCTAGGCACCAATTACAGCGGCAGGGATCGCTGCGGGAACCTACGGCGACGTCAACCCAAACAGGAGTTAGGGAAAGGGTTCAGATGTCGTCTGCTTATTTGTTTAGAATACAACAAGTTCGCAGTGTAACGAAGATGTGCTACGAACGATGGCTGTCAAGGGTGAACGAACACCTGTCGGGTCGGACAAGTTGACTGCTGCAATTCCCCGCAACGAAATAAATGACACAGATTAATGCGAGCAACGTAACGATGCCGACAGATATGTGGGTTGTAGAATTTCAAACTGAGGATGGCACCGAAGAGAATGAGTGTTTTGGGAACAGAGTCCCAAGGAATCGATTTGTTCTAACTTGAAAATGATTGAACAACACTTTTCTTATTATAACAGTAATGGCACATTAGGCATATAAAGTAAGAATACACAGCTTAATTTCAGGCGTGACGTTCGATTTTTACATTTTTTTCACGTAAGTAAATCAGCATGGTATATATCTATATATATATAGGAAGATAAAAACTGTACTCTAACAAAGGTAAAGCGCTGTGATCAAACGCCGGTGTACTACTAACGACCCTTACATCTGTGTCCAAGCGGGATTTCGAATGATATTCGTATTGAAATATTACGGCAATCTAGTTATAACTAAACAACCTGTTAAATACAGGTAAATAGAATAAAAAAAAAGTCAACTAAGATCTTGATTAATTTATGTTTACTTTTGCACATGTAGTATTTTTATCCTATACAGCTATAAAGCAACATACTACCAACATGCCATGCAAACCATTTGCCAATGCTGAAATGAGAGCCAGGGCTCAAGAGAACGAGCCCTTCCGCTACAGTACTCGTTGACTCTGAACTAACGTGAGATTATGTCGTCTGTTCTTATTTACAACTTTACGGCTGTTCTGACCTAGATTTGTTAGCAGTTGCTTATTATTTATGTAAATAAAACAGCAACAGAGACCGCAGCGCTGGCAGCTGAAGCCATCGTTTCAGAGGACCACAATGTGTGTCCAACATCAGCAGACAAATACGTTACGGACTAAGGTATCATGGGATGCTAACTTATTCGGCTCCAAACACAAATCTACCATATCAGAACGGTGCAAGCTAAGATCTTTCAGGCGAAAAGACATACGGTGTGATATGTCATCTAAGAAAATTAACATTCTACAGTACCTCCGAGACTAGCGGTCGAAGTTGAGTCTAATAACGAATTGAGACAATGAAGAAGATCTGCCGGACACTGGCCGTCTAGTTTAAGAAGTGCTTTGGTTAGCCCGTTTTGAACACCGGCGTGTGTAGCTCGCCATGAGAAAAACAGCAGAATAACACTAGAAGTCTATCGACCGAATGAACAAATGTATGGAAAAGCATGAACTCAGAGCAAATGATCACACGTAAGGCAAATGTGCTGATTTAGGAAGTAGCTAGAGCAGAAGCTAAATTCAGTAAGTTCGCTTGGTCGAATTCTCGCTGAAAATTGTATATAGTCAGTAAAAGTTAGAACTGCATATTATTGTTTCTCTATAGTTATTGATAAAATATAAAATGATTAGTTTCAGTATAGTACTAGAATGCCGGCTGTGATCAACTGAAATTTATACAGAGCAGAATTTGCGCATTAAACACATGAATCGAACACGCGGGTAATACAAATAAATGGCAAAGTTAATTGAAGTTAAGTATTAAATCAATGCCTCAGAACGCGAAAGACACCTGATAAACAGATAATATAACCGAAATGAATTCTATAGTCGTGACATGTTTCACGACAGAACCGCTCGGTGACCAGTCATGACGGTTACTTAATACTAGTCGGCAAAGAACTCTTTACAGTTTTCGTGAACGCTTGAAGCTGACCTGTGAAACCTTACGGACTACCAGATCATTAGAGGCTCTATCAGACAAACAAGTCGGCCTACAGATTACCAACAGGTGTTCGAAACACAGCTCGATATCAATATGCCGCGATGTACCTTCGTTATTAATGGACTCAGCACACGCAAGACCTGGGAACTTTGCGTTGTACCGTAGTCGTCTTGCTTACTGGCCAGGCCACCAGGGCTCACATGTAAACCAAACCAGCTACACGGAAGCCCATTCTAGGGCCATGATATAGATATTATATATACAGATATGCATATATATATATATATATATATATATATATATATATATATGTATAGATGTAGACATTAGTACGTACGCTAAGCAAAACGCCAGCCGCGATTAAAAGTTCATCATAAAATGGTAATTCAATAAAAATAGAATCGATACGTCTACGTCAGGTCTGATAGGAGTTTCTCTCTGCAATTTAACGAATAAACATGACGTATACGTGACACTGGGCGATACGTTTAAAAAAGGCACGTGGCCTGTGATATGACTTAGTTAATGACTGAAATTAGCCAGGCTCAACATTTGAGCTCAGTCCTGTCCCCAAAAAAAAAGTCATAATTAGAAGAAGTAATTGACTTCTTCGAACTTAAATGCGCCGTATTCACATGATAGGACATGACCAATGTTCATGCAGTGCGTGATTTGATTTTTTCCGCCGTATTATTTCATATAGTCAATCGCGAAACGGTTGAGAAGGAGTCATTTTTATGGTTCTATAGCTTGAACCGCTAAAGCTCTAACTCCAAAAGTTTAGAGGCTAAAGGTTTAGATTACCTCAGAATTGGTCCGTTCTATGAAGACATACTAGAGTGAATAAAAACTGCGAAGTCCATACACAAGCGTATGTTACGAAACTCTGCACCATGTCTTCCCGTAGGATAGCATTGGAATATAACTTGTCGACTGTCTCGATATCCATAAAGCTTGGCGCATTATATCTTGAATAAAAATGGAAGAAATATGAGTTTCAAATATTTCCGTATTTGTGCTGACAAAACCTACTGTATATTTTCAGACCATGAAACTATTCTTCTCGAGTGTTTTGCTAAGGTTTCAATTTTCTACTTAGATAGACTTCTGTCATTTTTATAAAGTCTTTCGGCTGGAAAAGTGAGTCTTACAATGCTTTCAGCGCAGTGATCTCCTCGTTAGTTGTAGATGCGACCATTCATGCTTGCGAAATAAAAATTTCAGTGAATATTCGCCTCTTGCAGCTGACCAGCGGGATAACAAGATTTTATCTTACTTGAAGGATGGCCACTTATTTAATGCAAAACGTGATTGGCTATAGGCGTTCATCGCAATGAGCTGACGGAACCCATTGCCGTAAGGGATTGTGGGTTGGTAATAGTTAAAAATTTTTCAATGGGGAGACAACTTCATAACTAGTTGAGCAAAGAAGCATCACGTTTACAAATAAACCTGAAAGTTTATATAGCAAGTAGACATGGCATGCCTTTATCATATTCTTTTCATATCTCAAGAACAAGGTTTTTTTAAAGTTGCGCCTATTAAAACTATGGCCGAGGTTACCACTATCAAAGATGTTATGGAAATGACGTTTTCGAACGGGAAGAATATGGAAGTGTTCGATTGGACGCAATAGCGCGTCCCTCTTAAATATTCGTAAATAATGTAATTAATCTGAACAATGGCCTTTTCCTTTGAAGGACAAACCATACCAGTACTATGGGCTACTAATCCGCAAGATCAGTCTAACAGGCTCCTTCACAGGAAGGTAGTTAGTGTGCCGCTGTTAGCAGCACCTACACACTGGATAAGTAGACGGTTATATAGTTCGATGTTGAGGAGTCGACAAGCTACCACCAATCGCCCTCAACGACAAAAACAAGGTAAAATGCCTTCGGAGGAAGCGATGCCCGCCTGTCAATGACATTTGTTTTGCCTTCATCATGCAACCTTCGCTAACGGCCTGTGTTTCAATTCGGTGCGGCGATACCGAACGAATGCTCTGTAATTTGCATAGAAATACAGATACATGACCTGATGTCCCAAAGCAGAAAAAAGCAAACGCTCGACATTAATTGAACACGTTGGACTGGCCATTTAGAATCGGTCATTTGATATTACATAGATTATAGTCAATATTCGTTAATTCGATGACTCAGAACAGCATGTCATTGTGACTATTGTAACGGTTAGTCGACCGCTTATTCAGAGGAATAGACAAGGTGCGTTTGGCCATACCGGTGTATTAGTGAAGTTGGTGAATCGAGCTACACTTACCGGGTTCACACGCTGACGTAGAAGGCCATAAGTCGAGGCGATGCAGACGTATCCGATAATCCCCTAGATCAGCAGACATAAAAGTCGGAAAGACCTTCGATCGTACCTGAGACTGGCGTCCTCGTTCAAAGGAATCAGAGATCAACGGCGTCGACGGACTAAACAAGAGGAAGACTTCGTAGGTGACCAACTTCATCAAACCTTCTCTATTATGCTCGTCACCGTGTCTAAGCATTTTTAATGAGAACGAAGTTATCTGAGAAGTAAGAATGGTGCTTACTCGAACATGGCTAGCTTGTTTATTAGTGGTTATGGCTTTAACGGTACCTCAGACCCTGGGTTTAAATCCCATACGGTCAGTTCGTTCCGAAGAGCCGCCCAGATTCAAGTTATGCGGGAATCGCCTCGCATCTTTAGTCATAAGTCTATGTCAATCTTACGGAGGAATAGGCCGCAAACGATCCGGTTACTACCTCAATTCATTCAATGGTGAGTAAACCAACAAACATATGGTCTTCATGTGTAAACTTGTGTGTGAGTATTTTCTTTTTTGGTCCTTGGCAGATACCTGTCCTGTAACCTTCGGCTCTGGGTTCCCTTGAAGACCACTACTTCTATTATGATTGCTACGACGAAGTGTGGCGGTTCGCTCAAGTTGCTAATTTTAATGGGTTGATCCACTCTAGACATTTGTCATGTGCAGAGATCATGTCAATTGTGATTACACCTAGAACGCTTCTCACAGGCTTTTGATTAAAAACCGTTGGAGTGTGGTGCTGTTGCTGTCTATGGCTAGTACATCACTCATCATATGCGGGCAGTCGCTCATCATTGCAAAGAAAATAAGTAAACATACTCGTATAATTTACATACGTACATAAATTACATGTTATTACCACTACTATTAAGGAAGTAAAAACGGCTTCGGGCTGTGGAACTGATAAAATGACCAATTAACTTCGAAAAGTTAGAGAATATTTGTTTCTCTTCTGGAGGACGCCTAAAACGCTATGCCCAGCTTGAAGCTATTTGAACGTAAGCTAAAGGCAATTAACGAATGTAACGATGGAAGCGGCCTTGCTGGTGCAGGTGGTCCTGACGGCTACTTAAGGACAAGCCTGAAAGTTCGATCAAGTTTCGACGGCGACTGTCCGATTCGGTGAAAGGCAAACCATGCTTACGTCTTAAGGTCCTCCTATAGTAGTACGTGTTAAACCCAAACCATAACGATTTAGGACATATTATTTCTGGCGGATTGCCTAATAATCAGATATTCTAAGAAAACCACCACCAGTTGGTGGTGAGCAACTGTAAAGTCCTAGCTAATGTCGGCTCTGTTGGTTTCATAATAATATGTGTAGCAGTATTATTCCCATATTAATTTGTCGGTTATCGTAGTGCAACGGTAAAAGACTAACGGATTTATCAACAAGACCGACTACAACAACTATGCCAGAAATGTACTGGAACGTATTAGAACTAGCTTTTCCTTTAAATGTCTTTCGTGGCTCTTCACGTCGAAAAACTTATTTAATCTATGTTGTGTCTGACCGGCTAGACGCTGCACGTCATCCTCCAATCTCACAGAATTTCTTGCTGATTATAGCGTCATGCAATGCCTTCAAAAGGAAACTAAGAGCATATGCTTACATAGCACGCTGGCGTTGCATATGTTAGCAATAATTAGTTAGCATAGTATTGTTGTTATTCTTATTGTTATTATATGTACACAGAGTAGCATATCTAAATTGAGAATACTTCTTATGCTTTTTTTTTTCTAAGATTATATCTAAACAAAAACAGATACTCCAAGGCACGTACTAGAAGTGTTATCTCTGATGGTCACATTTATTCATTATAACTAGCATTCACCGCGAGTACAGCTCCAATTCAGAACCTAAATCACTTAGTAGTCATTTTCCATTAATTAATTAATAAATTTCTATTAATAATCATGTACTAAACGATACTGGATAAGGAAACGATACGAAACGATAAGGATAAATTTTTTATGGTATCGCTCAAATAGCCTAGACACAAAAATTCCGACGAAAGTGGATTTTGAATTGATAGCAGACGAAAAGGCCTACAAAATGAAATGGCCAATGAAACAGCCAAAAGGTTCAAAAGGTACAAAAAGATCAACCGTTGGAGCTTATCTGAGCCACGTGATTGGTGATTGATATTCTCCTTGTCGAAAGAGTCATTGTTTTTTTTGTATTATTTGGTAATAGGAATGGATTCTTGAGCCACCCTGAGAATCTTTCGGGCCCTTAATACTTAATCTATATTGATGATATTCTGGTTTTCTATAAAAGCCTTCCTCGGATTTTTCAGAAGCGCGGAAGACCAATACTAGTATAGGTGGTCGTTTTTGGGCGAAATAGGAGCTTTTGGCCAAGGTTAAAGTTCAGCCATCATGGAAAGATTGGATAATAGCTTACGCTCGCTTGAATTCTGACAGCAAGGCTGTATTGTTCGCCATAGCGAATTTGTTGTGCTATTTGAAGAAGAACTGGTGCTTGCTTTGTAGAAAAAGTAACAGAGAAACGCAAGTCCGTTATGACAAATAGTCTGCCAGCTTTATCCAATATGATACACAGGTTGTTTAGGTAGTCGTCCGAAAAACAATTAGAAATAGCTTTGTTTAGGTAGAACGTGCACGACAACTGTGTGCTATGACGATATGCTTAATCTAACTTGTTATACGTTTGTCGCTTGTAGACACAATGCCGCTTACAGAAAGGTCCAAGGTTTATGGTCCAGCGAAGGAGCATTGGAACCTTGTCGTCCTGGGAGCCATGGATCCATTAATGACGCGGCGGCGACGCCGCCGCAGTGGGGATGATGACGTCTGTTCTGACCCAGCAATCGCTCAAACAAAACTACGTTGTATTTGCTGCCCAACGTATAACGAGCGGGGCTGCACAAAGGAGCAACTCTTGGAATTTTGTCAGTCGAGCACCGAACTCTAGTAAGATTGATACTTATGATGGTGGATGAGTTTTTTGATGACGAGAATTTATATCACATATCATTTTTACTATATGATTAATAATAAAAAGGCGGAATAGAAAGGCAAATGTCTGTGCTGCTCGAAACATTGGGTGGGATTAGATAAATGTTAAGAAGATGTAATGGATATGGACATGCATGAATAAAAAAGCTCTGCTGCTACCGCATTGGCCTCGTGAATGTTTGTGTCGTTGTCCAGCGCCCTGCGGAGTTCAATATACTGTTGAAAGGAACAAGCAATTGGAAAATGTGATTCATGCACAACAAAAAAAGCACAAAAAAGGTAGCGAAACCAATCAACAACAAAAAAGAGGAATTATTTGCCTTTACTGATGATCATGGCAGTGACAACGACGATGATGACCACAATTACCATTTTCAAAATAACAATTACCACTACCATAACACAATATGAGAAAGTTAATTTTAAACTTACGACAACTTTACGACACGTAAACATGTACATAATACGCTGTATATGTGCTCCCAACCCGCTTTCTGCAGGCAAGTATATGTGCTAATAAAAATGTGTTGCCTACAAAACTTGCATATTTCATTTGTGTAAAAAAAAAGTCTGTTTTTATACGGTCATTCTAGAAATTGTGAGGAGGTTATTTTTGAAAATCTGCCAGGGTTCTGGTCACTGCCGCCCTTTTAAATGTGTTGAATATGTTTTCAAGAAGACTGAGATTACCGCTAAGTGAAACACAATGTCATTGTTCGAGTTTGAAATAATCATTTATGGATTTGCCTTATATTATTTGAAATTATTGTTCTACTTAATATATATATATATATATATATATATATATATATATATATATTAAGTAGAATAAAGTTATATTTAAATATCCTTTCTCGACTCAGTGATAAACAGGTGTTTTGATTTTGACGCTCGGTACTGCTTTAATTAAACGTAGCTTCAGATGATTGTCCCCCTACATCAGCAGTTCGTTTCTTTTCATCTTATTTTTGCGCGTACGATTGTTTTGTCATTTATGCTTTTCTGTCGCAGTGCAAGTGTTCTTAAATATGGCTTTAAACTGTTCAGAATGTTGCTCATTTTAGGGGGGAGGGGGGTAGATTCGATGCCCTTGTAATCGGCATTACCTTGCTATTACTGAAGGTAACGTTTTTATAACCAAGGAGCACGTAGCATTGGCCAAAGGAAACTTGGCTGACGCGAATTATTTTTATTAACCTTCGTTAATTAAAGACTATAGTAGAAATGATCCACAAAACATATTGTCCTCAGATACGGGATAAAGCAACGGCTTACAATAAAGACAGCGTTTGTGTATAGTAGAAACGTTGATAGTGTAAAATAGATTTTGACTTTACTAAAAGTCAAGATTTACTATTTATCAGGATAACCATCTAAAATATTAAACAAAAATAAATTAATAAAGATAAAAATAACGCTAAATAGCTCTCATTTACGATATCTGGAAACGGAACTATTTAGTTTTTAAAAGTCTTTTAAGTTAGTTACTGTAAACATAGCTCTGTAATACGAAGGTAATTAAGATATCCTATACAAGATAAGAAGAAACACAGAATCTTGGCATATAATTTCTCGATATCCAAAACTTAGATAACCCTGTCATGGATATGCGCCTAGCACACTCTTCAGGAAGCCTTGCGCAGTGATATGATACATATTATAATAGAGTGAGATACACGTTGTTTACATTTATAGAATTTAAGACTTCCTCCGGGCTAATATACAACATCTACATTAATCATTTTTATCACATACATAGGCAAAAACCTATACAATGGCATAACACTTCTATTAACTATCACATTCCTAGAATTCGCTTTCATCGTACCAAAAAAGTGCCACACGTGCGTTCCGTACCATAGAGGTACCACTGACAAAATTGTGAATGTTTTGGTGATGGTCGCGCAGTGCCGGTAACGTGAGGTCCTGCAACAACTGATGCCTTTTCATTGTTGTCAGTTTAGCTGAAATTCGCTAGTGATAGTGTCGTTACATGTGTATTCTATCCGGAAGCGTTACTTGTGCCGCGTTATATTATTCGGGCGTCTGAAAGTCGTCAAAAAAACAGTAAGCGGCATACCCGGCTATGATCAATAAAGTCTAACAGTTTTTCTGTATCTTCGAAAAATTTTTCAAATAAGAGTAAAGTACTAGGTAATGACCTTTTCTGAATTGATACGAAGCAAAATAAAACGATTACGGATACAGGATATTGACCTTTTATACTGCTCGATGTTGACATATTTAACGTTCAGCGCTATATAAATACTTGAATGCACGATAATCTAACCTTCCTCGAGCTTTGCAAATCTTACCTATTTATATACTAATGTTAGACCGGCCAAACCGAGACTATCGTCTTTAGTAAATAGATTTTTGGTCAATGTTGGGTTTCATTGCAAAATACATTTAATGATATCTGGAATAACGGCACTGTGGCTCTTATATAGATGGCGCTCCGTATCGTAGACTAAAAAAGATTTCAGGTTTGTTACAAAAATATCTTGTCACATTTTTTAAGAATGTTTCCAGATAGAGTAGATACTACATTAACTACAATCGTAACTAATTGTATTTATGACAATAATAATAAAAATAACATTAATAAAAACGAAATTACATAAGTCTTTGGAAAATAAGCGCGATCGAAACTTTTACACATAATGAAGTTACTTTATATACAAAACCTAATTTAGGCAAAAAGTATCTAAAGGTTGGTTGAAAAGTTTATTTAGGTTCATTGACCTTAATTGGAACAAGACGGACGATTATTCACTTAGAGACAGAGGCTACTCGAAGTTTCGAAGGCATCGCAACCAGGAGTCACCACAGCATATTACGAAATGCGGTATGCACAGCTAGTCATGGGTCCGGCCGGATCAGGAAAATCGACCTTTTGTTCTGTTGTGGCGCGTCATGCTGAAATCACCAAAAGAGATGTCAACATTGTCAACCTGGGTAATGTCGTGAAACCAATATTTGTCGATACTGTTCAACGATTTTCAGGACTCACTGTATCATATTTTATGTAACTTTGTCCTATTTCAATGTTTTTCTCGACTTATACAGTTCAACAATATGATCGCAGACAGCCCAAAGCATGGGTGCAGCATCATTTATGAATATGATAGTCTTTTTTATCCATTAAAAATGCGTTGTTTTTGCTTGCTGGGTTTTATGGCTAACGACCCCTTATTTTTTGTAGACATTTTAGGATAGTAATGTCCTACTTCTTTCACCTTATTAAATATTAGAAAAAATGTGATAACCATTGTTTTAGATCCGGCTTGTGAATACTTTGACTATTCACCGATGTTGGACGTCCGCGACCTCATCCATCTGGACGATGTGATGGAGGACGAGGAGCTTCGTTTAGGACCAAATGGCGGTTTAATCTTCTGCTTGGAATACCTCATTCGGTTCGTATCTGTATCCACAACAGCCGCTGTCACTCGACCACAACGTTCAGATACGTCAGCTTATCTAACGCTAGCTAAATAAGAAACCTATCACCTGCGAAACTTATTAATTCAAGTAAATAATTAACTGAATTTGAGAAAAATACCATTAAAAAATTCTATTTTTGGCAATACGCGATTCAGAACCACGTACAGTTATGCAATCTATTAGAGCATTCGCCAATATTATATATTTCAATTTTCGGTTCTATGGTGCACCTAGTAATGAGCAAATATAAGTAATATCACTCTGATATAAACGTATTTTTCTAATTACAGAAACCCTTTATGGCTAACCGAACAGCTCGGGGATTCGGCGGACGATGAATACTTCATATTTGATTGTCCAGGACAGATCGAACTGTACACTCATTTAGACATGATGAAGCGATTCACTGACATGCTTGCTGGCCTTGACTTCAGGTACAATAACAGCCTTTTAAGGTTTTATAAATAGTCATCAGCATTTCGATATAGGTACATGTGTGTTGCAATATGATAAAGTAATTTATATTAGTTTGTTGAAAGAATATTGGCATATTGTGGTATTTAAGTTTCGCTAGCAACAGAAGCTAAGAGCCACGTATCTCATATAAGATAAATCATGTGGGACTGTTTGAAGCTCAGATTTAACAAAAATTGAACCTGAAGTCATTGAAACGCCGTTACTGAGACCTAAGGTAAGGCGCTTTAAGGTTGAGTGAGGCTTCTGCTAAAATTCTCTTTATCTTACGATTTCGTTGCGATAAAGGCACAAATGCTGCTCAGGCTCATTAAAAAATTTGTACTGGTTATAGACTAGATCCGAGCGGAAGGAGCGGTCCAAGAAGAGTTCTGTTACTTTCGTTGTAAAAACTCCTGTGCGAAAGGTGCTCCTTGTAGTAGTCGACCGATTACGCAAAAAGTTAACGAAATTATTATGAAAATTGAGTCAGACCGACACGTAATTAGCCATAACATCACCAAAGAATTACACATCAGTCACCAAATAGTTTTAAATCAAATAAAGAAATGCCTGGTGCCACACGATTTGGGTCAAAGGAATTTACTTTATCATATTTCCATCTACGAGACTCTACAGAAACCCGACGAAGTAGAAACGTTTTTAAGGCGATCAACCACGGGGTATGAAAAGTGGATCACATATGATACAAGTGTGTGAAAAGGATGCAGTTGTTTGACTTTGTCTTCTTCCATGAGTATTCTAAACCCAATACGCATTTAGGACAAAAATTTAGTGAACTTCGGTGAAAAATTCTGATACATCTGCTATATAGGCCTTATCTTACACCATCAGATTACCATCTGCTTTGGTCTTTGCAGAACTCCCTTGATGGTGTTAATATTAAGTTTCGATTACTTGTCATGATTTTTTGCCTAAAAATTGCAGAAGAAGAAGAATAGTGATTGGATTATGGTGTTTCTAAAGAAATTGCAGAAGGTCATTGATTGTAGTAATATTGTTTTATAACATAAAAAGAATGTTCGCTTCAATTTTTAGTTTCTTCCGCAAATAATTTTTTGACCACCCAATATATATATATATATAAAAAAAACTTTCCGTTTCTTTTTATCTGTAATAAATAAACAAATGGAAAAAATAGAGTAAAAGAATGTATACTTAGTTTATTGAAACAATCGTTTCCTTACTCAGAAAGGACTTAATGTCTACAAACTTTTAATCGCAACAATCACATTTGTAGACTTTTGTAATATCAGTTTCTGTATCACTAAGACGTTTCCTCAAGTATTAAAATGTATGCCTGGGACATGAAGTCATTAAGAGGCTCTCAAACCACTTGTGCTAACCCTTGCATTGCGGGATGTTTAGAGAAGAGAATTTAGGAGCGTGTTTAAAACAAATGCTAATAAAACCAAAAATACATGCCATTTTGCCGAACAGCACAACTCCTGTTTCATAACTCTTTTTCTTTTCACTTATAGAGTGTGCGGTGTATACTTGATCGAAGCACAGTTTATGGTCGAGACTCATAAGTTTTTTTCGGGAGTGTTGTCTGCTTTAAGTACGATGGTTAATCTCGAGTTGCCGTTTGTCTGTATCCTGTCAAAAATGGATCTGCTCAATTCTGCGGGGCGAAGAAAAATCGCAGATTTTGTGGACAGCTCAGCTCAGGCATTGCTCGATGACAGTCGAGAAGCACATCTGAATCCGGTGCGTAGCTGCTTCTTCACTCATTTTTGCATTTCTTTTGTTTGCTTGTTTTTTACTCAAAACAGACATATTTAGATAAAAATATAACAGACATATTTTAGATATTATTTATTATTCTTTTTATCTTTTCGCATGCTTAAGGCAAACGATAAGCCGTATTAAGAAAGCACCTCCAGCTTTGTGAAATAAGAGCTTGGCCACAATATAGTTTTTTAGACTAACATCATGCTGTAACTATTATTAACCTATGTGGACGAACAAGATTGTTCATTCTTTTAATTGGAGACCCTCGGTCTGCGTTTCATAAAAGAAACATACTGCGTTTCGCCTTTCTGAAAGTAGACGCTTGCCCGATAAAATTCGTTGCGAGGATTTTTTGAAAATATGTCTTCATTTATAATGAACTAGATTTCACAATTTCAGAAATTTGAGGCTCTATCGAGAGCGCTGGCTCGTGTGGTGGATGATTTCTCTTTAGTTCGATTTGTACCCCTGAACATCCGACACGAAGAATCAATTAGCGACGCTCTCATGCTTATTGATAACGCGATCCAGTATGGCGAAGACTTGGATGTCAAGACCGCCGAATTTGAGTATCCAGACGAAGATGACGAAGATGACGGAAGAGATAATTAGTGAACTATTGTTAGCCATGCTCTGTGAGGTGTTGTTAAATAATTGTTGAGGGTTAGAGATGTGATCACCTGTTAATATTTTGTTCCGGATAGTCTGGAGCGGCGGTCTGTTGAGGGAATGTTGTAGTGGACAAGACATTTTTGTTTAATGACCATCATCGGTAACGAAGGCGTTGATCAGACGAGTGTGAAGGAAGAGAAGCATTTGTTTATTTTTAAGGCGCAAAGCGTGTAGATGTTGCGCGTTTGTCAAAGGTCTGTTAGGTAAAGGCTGTCGCAAGGAATGATGATAAAGTGAGGGATTTTCAAATGTAAAACACAGTTATACAGACGAAAATGGAACATCAGGCATAACTATTGTTTGTTTGGAAGAAGGCCAGAAGATGGTGATCTTCTTTCGCTGGGGCTACACGGACTTACCATGAGGTGAATGAGGCGACTGCATATATATACATATATATATGACGCTTATTATTATATATTATATTACTATTATAACGCATTAGATCGAAGCAAACCGAAATACTGAAAGAAACAGCAGAAATATTGAAGTTGGCAGCCGCTGATCGTTGTCACGGATTAGTATATTAAAAAAGAAGAAGTAATTTCGGCCAGTTAGTTTCTAATCCCTTAGGCAACATATTTGTACAATATATTTGTGACGTGATGTTTATACAATGTATTTTATAAAAGAGTACCCAATAAATGAATTTTTCGTGTTGTTCGAAATTTACGATCTATTGTGTTTGATTTGCTAGACACTATAACTAGGCCGTACAGTTATTGTTAACCTCGTGTTTGACACTTGAAAGTAAAATTAACTACCCAATGGTGCGAAGATTTTGAAGACAAAGAACAGTTGAAATTGGGCGAATTTGTATCAGTTGTCTCTAGACTATACATCAAAATGCTCACGCTTTTTAGACGTAGGTGAATGACACGGCTGTATTCTATTATATATTCAAGCATACAGGATGCATTATGCTTGTCAATATATGCTTGCTACTTATGTCTTAAGTAAATCTGCATTTTCAGTAGGGGATTTTTCGCCCTTATTATAATAACAAAATTTCCGTTAGGAACGATGCACAGCTTTGCATTGGAACTACAGCTTATAGTATTATTGTGAGGACAAAAACCGATTTTTTTTTAGTCATAAAATTTAAACCTAGTATAATCTGAACTTCGCATTAGTTTTTGCTGGCTAGTAATTTATCGAACTGACTCGTTCTCACATCCGGTGTACTAAAGTCTAGTTATTTGTACCTCCTTTAGAGAAGATAATGTTGCAACAACTCGCTTGTAGTGCCCTCTTAAACCCTTTACATTATCTCTAAAGCCGTTCGCATTTTGTTGTCGTAATAGTAGTTTTCTAGTATGGTAAATCATGACATAGTAAGCACTCATAGTCACAACAGGCGTAAACACGCTCTTCACAGTGATACCGAGACTATTGGTTAAGGACGTACTTTTTGTTGGCAACTACGGTAAATTCGTCTGGTTGGCAAGACATTAGTCGAAACTGTTTAATGTTGTGGAAGTTTAATTTTGGACAAGAAAAGGTTCTCCAGAATTGGTCAGCATGGAAGGACGATTCGTAAGATCGTGTTTGGAATACTTGAATGCTTTCGAAACAAGAAACGAATCTAGATACCGTGAACGTTTGCTTTCAGCGTTGGCTTAATCGACTATCATACGCTCCACTTTCTAAAAAAATAATCTCTTCCAATTAGAATAGAGTTTCAATAAAAATAGTTTTATTCTCCATGAATTTATATGCTTCCTTTAATAATAGGCTATTCTGGTTAATATTAATTAACAGCTGCTCAAATATTGGCCTAGAATGATAGTAGTAGAATACCTATTTTAAGCAAGTCTCTTGGTAAAAAAAAAGTAAGGTAACTAACTTTTAACTAAAGCCGTGCTGTCGATTTCAAGACTAACCTAGTAGTGAAATGTTAGATGTAATAAGAAGCAGTCGCCTGGTCCCAGTGCTTGGTATACTACTAACACTTTATATGCGTTTGCATATTTGTTGTTGAAAATGAGTAGATCGACTTAAATGAATTAAACAACGGTTTTTTTTTCCACTTTTTACCACGCTATTGCTTCTCCGCTAAATTGGGAGCCCGCGGCTGTAGCTGCTGTGTCTGGCGTCTGCTCAATGTCTGTATAGAGAACAGCTGATAATACACCGCTCTATACTATTGTGAAGCCTATAGCTTGTTATATGGACAGGAGAACATTGCTAAAGCACACGTGTAAAAAATGTGCGATGTAAATGCCTTTCCAGGTTAACGTCCATATAATTCCAAAATAAATGTTATTATAAATCAGCAGTTTACAAGATGTGCATGTCTTCTATGAATAAGGATCGTTGATAGGATTTCTAATCACTGAAGGTCAGCTGCTGTGTTTGTGAATATGTATTCTGACATACGTTCCAGAAAACACTGTGTGCTTATAAGACGTTTGTTCATTTAACCCTGCTTTTCGGCAGCTTACTTAAACGGGTATGAGATGATCTTTTTGAACATTACAATAGTATAATTTATATTTGTCGTGAATAGAATGATTAGGCCTTTTGATTTGTTGTACGACAAGATAAAGTTGTTATGTTTAAACATCCGCTAGAAGTATTCTCATATCACTGTTTCTTTTTTTTAAAATTGTTTTATCACTACAAATCAGCTGTTGATTTTTATAATAACTGATTGAACTAGTGTTGGAAATTTCAATATTTTTTTCGTGTTAGCTTTGACCTCGAGACGTTTGTTTGACATGTTCTGGAATTCTGGCTTTAGCATATCAGCATTCATTTATTATACGCCTGAAATGCAAATAAACAATACATTTTAAATAATCATGTGGCATGGTTATTGGTAAACTAGAAAAAATCTTGATTATTTTCATTTTACAGTATTTGAGTCCCGTCTCTCAGAATGTCGTTCGCAGTGCTTCCAAATGAAATCCTTGAGAAGATTGCCGGATTTCTTGATACGACTACGCTTGCAGCATTTTCACAGGTTTGGGATCCGTAAAACATGTGATATGGTTTTGTGATTAGTTTCGGCCCCCCGTCTTTTTACAAAAACACGTGTTTAAGGCTAGACATAGATTCATGCATTTGCTGAGATGCTATTCACATATCAAGTTAGAAGAAAGAGGAGCTTGCCCAATGCCGATCTTTAGAAAACTACTTGAAGAGATCGGATCCGACGACAGTCGGCCATAATGTCACGCTTTCACTACCAGCCTTCTCTTTAATTAGGTAGTGACTCCCCGCTTACTTCTGTTATAGAGAAGATCCAGTCACGCACATGTGTAAGAAACCTGTTTGTATTACGCAATAATTTATGGCTATTTAAGACCGTGGGGGCGCGAAGCTTACGTTCAAAACTGGTTAATTTTTTTACATTATAGTTATTGTAGGATAATATAAACCATGACCGACATGCCACATCATATCCTTAAACATGAAATATTCCTATATATATTTTTTTGTTATTCAATATATTCGCTTATATTGTCAAAGTAAACGTCTTTACGCCAAAAAGACGTCAAAGTAAGAGCCCAACATCTCTATTTCTCACAAAGCCCAAATTTTCAACAACAAACAAAAGAAGGCCTTTAGTACTAATTTGTAAGGCTTCAATATATTTTTTTTTTTATTCTCTCAGGTATCAAGACGTTGCCAAGATGCAGTCCATCGATTAGTCGCATCATTGCAATTCATCGATTTCAATAGTGACATTGAAGGTTTGCTGAAATACTATGGATCTAACGTACGCACTCTGGATATAAGCAACTGTCAAGCTACCTCTTGCCAGTTGGAAAGTCTGATCCTGAAATGTCCGAATCTAGAGCGTCTCAGCATTGTCAACACCCGCCTGACGATTCGTGGCGTGCTATCGGTTACGCAAGCGCTACGCCGCTTAGAAGCGATACATTTCGGGCTTCCGACAGCGATCGATCTCAGCCAACGCGATTTCCCACTTAATGAACACATCAAACGGGTGTATATTGAAGTGCCTCCCATCGACTTTTACTACTTTTACGCCATTGACCTAATCAATACTTGTGTAAGGCTCGAATGGCTACATGTATTTGTTGTCGACCGCTTACTGCCACCGGCGTTCAATTCTCGCCATTCTATGGCTCGAGCCCGATCTGGATTTCTTTTCGAAGAACGCTGGCAGACGTTACATACCCTCATCGTTTCATCCGAAGCGCGTGATAGCTCGCAGCGATTGTTGATTCTCATACCAAGCTTGTTTCAAACGTGTCCATTACAATATAACAGCACGGTGCTGGCATCAGCGATCGCCGAATTTAAAACGGTGGTATTCGAACGCGGTCGATGCAACCTCGTGCTAACGTACCGTCAAGCGAATCATGACGAATTGGAGTCAACTGAAGATGTCCACTTGCTCCGTCATGTACAGAAGAGTGTGTCCATCCTACTTGAAATGGATGCCTTGCAACGATCGATCCAGTTACCAAACTGGGGACAACCACAGGGTCTTGCCTTATCGTTCCATCCAACTTGTCAGTATTTTCCCTCGCACTGCCTCAGCAAATTGCTCACAAAGCACCTCACAGAACTGAATCTCACAAAGTGTCACTGGCGCTTCCCGGAGACCTCTTGGTGGCAACTGATGGTAGCTGTGCCTGCTTTACAGGCTCTAGCAATCCCGGCCTGTATGCTGCCGTCGATTTCAAATGGAAGCGGGACGAAACAGAATAACTCATCAAATCCAAGGCTTGATCTCGCTACCACCGCCTTTCGTACTAGAAACGCCAAAAGGTTCCGAGTAGCACCATCGACCGCCGACGGAGACTGCGCTGTGATTATAGCATTGTCGGAGCTCCCACTGAAACAGCTGTACATTCGTGGCGATCAATGTCGCAGCTGCATGGTGAACGAGAATCGATCGAGACGTCTCGGAAAGGTAGAATTCAAACGTAGAATATATTTAGTTTTTGTTTTGCCTTTTTAATTGCCATTAAAACTAGTGGCTAAGTTCTGATACACCCAGGAGTTATATTTTACTCTAAATATAAAAAAAATATGGCAATACGCGCATTGTTCCCGCAAAGATAACGCGATTCTACTAAAATTATTGAAAATACTCTTGTATTTCGGAAAGGTACATAAGAAGATATGCCAACCTAAGTGTATTTAGTGTCATTATTTAAAAGTCGTTTATTGTGCAAAAGATTATAAAATATATCAACATAATTGAAAGCGAGTCAAAATTGACAGGTCCATCCTGACAACCTTTCTCCGTTGTACTTATCACTAACGTCAAAAACCTCAACACCTGCAAATAACATTTGCTTTTTTTTCAAGTTTATTTTTGACGTTTTGTTTTGGTTATTTCCTCATTAGATATCGGAATTGGCGCGACTTGAAAGCTTAACATTGAAGTGCGTCCCACTGGCCGGGGCCCTCCTTGAGAGCTTATGGAGCCCGACGGTAATTACCCTCAAGATAATATCGGTCGGAAATAAGTCGAGCTGCGAATACCTTTGCGGCTTTCGCCGTTTCATCGAACGTTGTCGATCCCTGCAACATTTGAAGCTAGAACACGATAATTTAATGTTGGGTTCCGTGCTCCTGTGGGAGGGCCTCGCCCACGCTGCACAACTAAACCAGCTGTGCCTGGCATCATCATCGACAGACCGTGTAGATCTCAGTGCTATTGCGAAATATCTAATGCCAATCAAAAGAAATTTTCGTTATTTGCATATTCACGCACGGAGTTCGAACTACCGGCAGGTCAGCACAATCTATTTTTTGGTTTGTTACTTGTGCATTTATATCAAACCTATTATTGAAATATGTAAACCATGGGATAACCTTCTGTTACCTAAATGGGTAAGAAAATTATATGCTATTGTTTATATATTATTCGAATCGGAACAACTTATGCACAGGATGGTAACGGCAGTTCCACAACCTCTTACGTAATGAAGCGTGCGCGGCGCTATAGGAACTTATAATATTGTAGGCCGTAAATACAATTGTTGGCTATGCAAATAGATTTTAAATAACTTTTTTTTTTTGGTTGTGTTTATCTTGCCGTTTTTTCTGATTCGATCTAATCATTTCAGCTTGAAAAATGCCTCAATGCGATCTTTGCAACGGGAACTGTTGAATCTGCTAGTAATTCTGATGACACACCTCAGCCGAGTGCCTCGTCCGGCAATCGGCGCACCAAAACACCACGCTCTTCGTGCTCCGTTTTAGTTACTCCAACTGCCCGTGAATGTTTCCTACTTAGCCGAAACGGTGATATTAGGTACCCCCTACCTGGCCGAAGTGTGTGTTTCAGCGGAAACTTTATTGGATATCCCAAACCTGAGGGGTGGGAATTCTATTAGTGTGAGTCTGTCCCGCTTGAAAATCTTTGTATATACTTTTTAGTGACTCTTTCCTGTTGGATATTTAAATTTAAAGAAAGTAATCGTATATTGGGTCTAATGTATAGTGCGATAACAAATCCGTGTTATGTCTGTCTTCGGTTATAAGACAGTACATCGGTTGCATACCGATATAGATCACTGCTAAAGAAAACCAAAATGCCAAAGTTCGCTTGTACTGCACAAGGTAACACTGTCCTGTTTAGTTTGTTTGATGTCATATTTATACTGAGTAAATTAGTACGACACGTAATGCTATGGGATTTATGGGAGGTTAAAATTATAGATTTCCATTATTCCTTCCTTAGAACGGTAGCCAGTTAGCCGTACAAGTTTTGGCATTGTTATGTAAATAAAAGGGGCGCTGTGGAATAGAATTCGGTACAGAACTTTTGTTTTCTTAGTATTTATTCAGTGCAATAGTAACCCTCCAAGTGTTTCTGCTAGAAAGAATGGTGTTTGCGAAGATGAGGCATGATAGAATCGCAGACTGAGCGCAAAGAAAGCGTGCAAGAATGTACAAATGCTATATTAAAAAATAAACGTACGATTTTGTTATATTTATATCGACTTATAATTGGTTTAACGTTCAGGTTATCGCTCGATTTACTATTTCAAATATTTGTGTACAAAGTTCCTTTTACCCGACTTTGTAAGAAAATGCATTTCATAGAAACAATTCATCAAGTTCCAATATCAATAGATAATTACTATAAATTAACATAACATCAGCAGAATCGCCTCATATGTGATCAGCGTTCAGTTAAATTTCATTCCGAATTTTGCTCCGGAAGTTCGCTCCAAGATTTTTTTACCATTCATTTACATCAGACCATTCATTAGTACATATTTTCATGTCCATCCATGCACGTATGAAATCGCAATAAACGCTAATATAATTGTTTTGTTACTCTAAATTGTTGACTCGGAGGAGCTTTACTTGAAATCGATGTCACTCCCCTACGTATTTACAACGCAGATCCACTGTTATATAAAGCTCTCTAAAAAACTCTTGAACCGGAAATCAATTCGGGGTGGATTTGCTTATCCCATCAGATACCCAGGAAGTTTGATCTTCATGAAGATCCAGCACGTAAAAAATGACACCAGGATACAAATGAAGCCGACAGCGGTCAATAGAATCTGTAACGCAAACGTAAATCGCACCACAGCAGACAAAGATTGCTTTGTATATCAGTTACGTCATATAGCACCTCTCTTTCTAAAAAAAAAACGCAGCTTCGGCGGGTCGGCTAGTTAAGTAAATCAAAATTTTAGGGTCAAACCTTTTCTGATCACCGATGGATATAATCGGGCGAAAGTTGCTTGTTGATAACTGGTATGCATCTTATTGTATTTTCTATTCTGAGCAGGTTTATATGCATTTGCTCTAAACGTTAAACAACGTTTTAAATAAAATTGCTATAATGTTTGGTTGTGCGCCAGTGGCTCAGCAAGTGAATGGAATACTTACTAAGCATGTATCAAAAATCGTACTGAATAATTCAATTCGTCTTAGCTTGTTATGAGAAATTTAGATTCTTAACCTTATTTAGGCGTGGCGTTGATGGTTGAGCTTGAACTCGATCAAGAACGACGAAACCTAAGCCACCAACTGTAAACAGGAAAGACGACGCCAGTCCTTCCATAATATATTGGCCGTTTACGCGATACGGCATGAATGCCACCTGTTAATGAAACGGTTACGGTGAGCGCACAAAAAGAATAACGGTTAAAGCTTTCTTTGTTTTGGTAATATTTTAAGTGAATCTATTTTCCTGACGTGCCATTTCAGTGTTTGTAATAAAAATTCATCATTTTAGGGTTGTTTTTGCTACCCTCAAGTAATGAATGCATATACGAAATCGACGCTAACACTGCATAAAGCCAAAATGTCCTGATATTAAGTTGCCTATGATATTGATGACTAAATTGAATGGCAATTTAGGTCAGCAGGTCTTTCTGCAAGCGAGAAAATACCAGTCAAACAAATCAAACAAGTGACCAGACGCCTTGTGGTGGATACATGGTAAATTGTTGTATGGCTTCGGTTTGCATGTCCTTACAACGTAGTACAATGACAACAGACTAATAATAAAAAGTTCAACTTTGCATTTTCTGTGGCTTTTGAAAAGTGAGTTCCCACGAGTTTTCTTGAGCTAAAATTTCCCCTGTCCAACTCCAAAGCATTTTAGTAACCGGGCAAGTCATTTGAGGGGGCCCGTAGCCACTTACTAATGGCCTTAGCCGTTTAAGACAACGCAGAGATAATCATTTCCCGCGCCAAAAAGACACTCAATTGGCCTTCAGTAGTAGAGCTCTCTCGAACCATCACAATACCACTCTTATTTGTAGAGTAAACTTGTGTAATAAGATCGGTCAAACGTGATGCACGATACGAACTTCCAAGTGTTTTCGAGGAATATAACAACTGGACCGGCTATGATGGCGACCTTTCAGTCCATCATGTCGCTATGCTGGAATTGTAAATGCGAAGCTGTATAAAGATTTAGTTAAATTGTAATTAGATCTTGATGTGGTCAATTCATGGTCAAACACTGACAGGTTTCGAGTGGCCGCGTTCATCGATGGTGTTTCCAATTGATGGTGGCTCGACAATTACGTCGTAAATGATTCCGCCGCAAACAAGAAAATAGCTTATAAGCACCAGCGAGTATACCTGAAATACAAGAAAAATATACACATCCGACAGACTTATAGATTTGTCTCGATGATACGGACGTCCAAATATTGGTCATATTTATTGTGAACATAATTCACTCCCCAAATGACACAGTTGAAAAACCGAAAAACGATCAATTTAAATCATGCTATGTTATACATACAGATTTGCAGTTAAGTTCTTACCGTCATTGGGGAAGGCTGGCGTAGCCATGAGGGTTTTCGCATGCGCAAATTCGGGGCGTGAAGTACGCAAAATGGTGCCGCATACAGAGCTTCCATTGTTCGTTTAACAAACGTTTCCACTCAACGAACGAATAGCTTGACAGTTCCGCCGAATGAATTTACGGAATAGACGCTATCAGCCAGAACTCCTTAAACAGCGAAAACATTTGTTGCCGGAGAAGTTTGATTTCCTGTCTTGACAACTGTCTTTTAACGGGTACGTAAATCACTGCCTGTTTTTTTTTATTCGCCTTTGTTCAATACGACAAGTTATGACTTTTTAATAATCCGACTCTTTAATGAGTCGGATTGTGCAGTAGTTGCCTCGAGCTTTTTGATATCTAGGCAACAGTTTACAGAGTATAGAAGAAGCACTAGAACTTCATATTGACAGTTGTCGTCTGGACCGCTGACCCTGCGCACGAGTCCAGCCCACCTGTGCGAACGGTATTCGCATAGCAAGATCACTTCTAGTCATTTGTTTTTGACATGACACGGATATTAGTCTCGTTGCCAGAGTAACATTCGCAAATTGCAAAGCCGAACTCACATCCAAACAACACTGCTCGAATGATGATTGGTGCCTGGCTGATTCTGCTTGCTAAAGTTGGCCTGTGGAAGTGGCTCGCTCACAAAGCGACGAAAAGGTTAGCAGATTTTAAGAAGCCCTGAGATTAGGCCAAGGATCTACACTAATGAATCTTAACAGCTTTATAGACTTTTTGAGAAAAATGTCGATGATGAATATTTTGAAAAAATGAATGAACTTTATAATAGCAAAATATGTGTAATCCAATATAATAATATAAATAATAATAATAAATAAAGTTTTCTGCGTTAGCATTAAAATGTCAGTGCGAGGTTTACATAATTAAGCTTCATGTTGTGGACTTCTAGCCTTCCCAGCGTACCTTACATCTAGTTTCACACTAATCTATGTTGTGCAACGATTTTGCAAATCCTCATGGTTTCAATGAACCAACAATAGATAAATTATGCTTACTTCTTAATAAAGGCTTCTTACATGTTAGTACTAATCAAAATTAAATTTGCAAAACGCTGCATGAAAAAAGTTACTCGTTATCAAATCATTCAAAAACCTGAACGCGTACAGCCGGGAATACCTAGTCAACATAATAGAAATACGTTTAGCTATAATCATGATCAGTTCATTGAAAGACCCTGAAACAATGGTTGAATAAGACATAACAAAAAAGGAGCAAAAACTTTATGTATATAAAACACTTTATTAAATAAATCGGTGCGATAGAGTATATGCTCTACTTACCGTGTTTACTAACAGCATAAATTTTCTCGTAATCATTTAACTTTTGTCCCTGACGAAATGTATAACCACATAAATCACGACTGCTATTAAAGCCATGCACGAACAAGCTGCACAGCGTAAACGCAAAAGATATCAATTTTGTGAACGCCCGGTTTCTAAAATATTACAGTTGGCGGACTTTCACAGAACTCGCCCAAGTCCTATTACATGACTGATATCATAGGCTCGTTGTTTACCCTCGTGCTTCCGGGGTTTTTGTCTTATTTGCCATCTGCTATAAGGTAGATGTTTTGCGAATCATACGCATCCGATACTAACGCAAGTTATAAGTCGGAATCCGGCTCCGACCATCACTGACGACGCTGCATGATCAAGCTTAATTGAGAGATTACACCGTACTGTTTAAGTGAAGAGGCACGCGGCGTTAACGACTCTTGATAACGAAACTGGGGTCAGGGGACTCATCGCGATTATACTTCACATGCCAGCAACAACAATAGGAAAACTAGGTTACTTTGTGCAAAATCCAAGTATTTATGGCGTTTTTGTTCGATTATATAAAAGACATTCGGGTATGCAGGGTGTTCAGTATATTACACAATTATATTATAATAATTGGAGAACGCCGCAAAGGCGTTCAAAACTGTCAGACTTTGGTCCCACCCTATATATTTATGTGCATTTCTGAGTATCCTCTATATGTGATGGCTACACGGTAATTTAGCAAACCTATGTAGTTGTTAGTGTTTTTTTACTATCTTACAGTGCCAAGTATCCCTTTCTTAAGCATCGTAGTCGTTTACCAAAAATTAAAGATTAACTCATCTAAGAGGATCATATTTCACAGTCGTTCACTGTAAGCTCTCCTCTGTCAAATTATGATCGGGCCTGAATTTTCCAATAGGTCCAAACTGTTTTTATGTGTTCTTTGGTCCTAAGACAATAGACTATATTGAACATTTAGAATTCCAGTGAATAATCTATCATTAATGCACAGGCCAAAGTCCATAGTTCACGAGCATCAGTGTTTTAATTCCACGCGTACATGCAAATAAAACAGATCATCATCTTTTCGTACCTATTTGTAACGGGAACCTTCATTTGCATCACCCAGCTAGAAGCAATGCTAAATCGGCAGTAAATGCTTCGTCGGTTACAAAAGTCGAGATATATTTTAGTCTTTTCAACTTCAAAGTAGGATTCATCATTGGCAATTAGCTCAATAGTTGAAACGTGGGCGACTTCTTCTGCTGTATAAGATGATTCATTACGGTCTTCAATGTAGTATTTGTGTGCTCGTGTTATAAAGTAGCGTTAATTACGTCCTTTCATTACAGCACAATTTAAATACAAAGACCTACTTGTCACAGTAAATACGAAGCAGAACCATTCGTCAACGTTTTTGTCTGAAGAATTAGACGACATATTGCGTAAATTTCGAATGCATCAATTAACAATGAATCAAAGCGTATTAGCTACTCATTGAATCAAACTGTATTGTTTATCCTTAAGCCCGGAAATCTTCCGGTGAACGCACATTTTCAATAACTTTTCAGATTTTTAACATGCAGATCAACTTATTGTCTTAATATGTAATTGAATATCAAAAACAAGAGACGTATGTTCAAGCTATAGGACAACAGACTACAATGTCAGTTGTTTTGTCAAACAAACGTAATTCGTCATTCTAAAGTCCATAAAGGTCCGCAAGCTGACGCATATGCATAGATACTGATAACCAACATTGTATATTTATTATTTCATCAACCATCAGTGAAGCTCTGTTTACACTACCTGGAAGTTCGTCTAATAGTAGTCTAATAATTCATAGTTGAATAAATAGCTTGGGCTTGAATATTTGGGTTGGAAATTTCGTTCTGGGTCTCGTTTGTAAAAAGTATTTTTAGAACTCGCGAGGTCGTTCCACTAGGAGTCTCGCGATGTACAACTTTTCGTTGAGGCCATTCAGGGATCTCGACCAACGGTAGCTCCACAGACGAAGGCTGCCACGATTGATGAGGAACGCGAGCAAATGAAAAAAAATTCAAGATATCATGAAATACGTGTTTTAACATCTTGTCTTGCTATCCAACAATGTTAACTAAACAGCTCTGAGATCGTTCTATCTGGCTTGATATTTCTGCATTGAATTTATGCAAACTAGGCCTAATTGTTAAGACAAATACATACGGCTTACTAAAATTAGAGAGTTATAAGTGTCCGTTAATGCATTTAAACTTCTTTCGAATCAAATATTGTTTTTCTTTATATAGTCTTAAGTCGAAAAATAGATTATTAATTAATCAAATGTTGCCTTGCAATCGAACACAAAGCCCTCATACCACAGGTTCTACCTGCCTTACATATGTACTGCAGTGCTAGTTGTCAGTATCCTGGCATTAGAGAATTTGAAATTTACCGCCATTAGTGAGGCATTAGTTATTAGGTACTTGACCCAGTGATCTATATATGCTCCGTAGATACAATTCTGCATGTTGCAACAAAATCACTGGTCTACTAACAAGCAATCATGAACATTATCGCATTTTTATTGTAATTAATGCCAATACTACGTGATACTATCCAGTGCTTTCAGGGCCCATACAAATCGAGACAATAACTCATCTACAAGTATATACATATATATGAGCCCATATGCACTAAATACAAATAGAACTGACGTTGTTACTCAGTCATTACTTAACGCAATTGATTAGCAATCAATTCAGTGTCAAGATGTTAACCATACTGAAGAG
Source organism: Varroa destructor (assembly GCF_002443255.2). Taxonomy (NCBI): domain Eukaryota; kingdom Metazoa; phylum Arthropoda; class Arachnida; order Mesostigmata; family Varroidae; genus Varroa; species Varroa destructor. The sequence goes on along the minus strand of NW_019211457.1, from coordinate 14,293,091 downwards.
CTTATGGTGACAATGATGACAGTAACGATGATGAATGTGGCCATGGACAAGACGACGGCGCACACAACAACGCGTTTTCGCTGTCAGTACAAAAAACAGTACATACAATTATTAAAATCAGTAAAAAGAGATATGCCGTAAAAATGAATGTGTTATCACCTATGGTACCGTCTACCTACGTGCAAGCTTAACAAGACATCAAACTTTCGACAGGTACGGTTAAAAGCACACAGTTTTGAAGGAACTGACGAAGGCGCGAACGAGCACAGGACGTTGTGCCAGCTATTTTTCTACTTCATCTGTTACTATTGGGAAGTTTATTAATAATCATCTAAATTTATCTTGTATTCTTAGCCATTGTAAATATTTCGCTGTTTATACTCCGCTCCGATGCTTCATCTGTCGTGCGCGGTTCTGGTGGCAATTAAAACAAGTTTAGGGATAAAGAAAAAAAAAACGTTTAGAGATAAAGCTAGTATGAGCTCGTAAATCTATGCCTAGTTCAATATGCTACCACTTGTACAACAAAATGACAAACCGCTGAAATATCACCAATGTTGATTTTACCAATTTAGTAGGTTAGAAAGCGGTCGTGTTTACAAGACCTCGGCCTCTATTTTCATTGCTCATTAAATTTATTCTTATCATCTATATTTTATGATTACAGGAAAATTACAGTAGATGGCTAAAAAAACCTGATTCACTCGCGGGGAGGTTTGTTTTGTACATAATCGTAAGGTTCATTGAGGAAACTTTCTTGTGTTAATATACCGTAACTTCATACCTTCCGAGCCGCTTTAGCGTACATTTGCTCACCATGTAGTTTTGAATACGTATCTACCACGTACTGGTGAGCTTCACCTGCATATGGAACGGTTTCTACCGAAACTGCTTCGGACATATCGATTATAGCAGTTGGCAAATATAGAAACAATGCCAAATGACAGCTGCTTGTCTCATCCAATCATGTTATCCTGATAAATCTCAACTGTAACAATATAGCGTTACAAAAGATTCGACTGCATTGTAAAACGTTCTTTAATGCCCACTTCGTTGTTGAGAAAAAACGGACAACTCGACGAACTCTTACAGTATTAGCAAATCTCATTTTTCGTCCCGCAGCACCGCTAGTTATTCCATCAGACGTCTACCTCACAGCACGAAATAAGATGTTTAATTCGACTCGTCACCTAGAAAGAACTGAAATGCGCAACGTAATATGTTGGGAAGCCAATCTCGATGTGTCTGATTCAAACGTTTAACGAGCTGCATCGTGGTGCTACTACGGTAAGCTGACGCTAGCAAGCGACATTTAGCTACTACTACTGGAAATTGCTCTAAACATATTTGATGTTATGCATAGCTGAGTTTAAATTAGCAATAAATACATATTAAGTATGAATAGTAGTCACATAGGGCGTACGCTGAGGATAACCGATATGGAATACCGAGATAGATATGATTAGGGTCATCTTTGCGGTTTGTCCAATCGCGTACCCGTCAACAAACAAGCAATCAATTTACCGAACTATTAAACGGCCACCAGGGAGGTTATATCCCAAAAGGCGTTCACCGAAATCACCTTTGAAGTAACGTAAATTTGCACATTGTTCATTTGTAAATTCTGACACTCGAAATATATTTCGCTTGTTTGCTTTTATTTCACTGGCAAGCATCATCGAGGTACATCGCTTGAGCATCGCTTATCGAAATAATTTCTAGCTGCGAATCATTGGGCTGGTTGGAGACATATGACGGTCGCTGGCTACGGATCCGCCGTACGGTTTCTAGGTTCGAGCACTGCGACGCTTTACCAAAACAGCTGAAGGCTTTAATGATAATGTACTTGAATCCTCTAGCGCCAAAAGCTACAAACACTCCCCTAGCCATCGAAGGTAGTGTCCCGTTATTCTATTTCCGACCAGAGTACGTACTAGTATTATCTTGACTTTTTGCAATTTCGATAGTGATTTAGTTGGTCCGCTTTTGTTGGGATATGGAGTATGAAAGCTTGTAAAGTCTTCAAAGCCGATTTCGACATCATGTTGAGAGTTGAGCGGTTTACAATGTATCGAAATTTCGATCTCTTAGGCGTATGGTTTGACGAGTACGATGGATGACAGAGAGCCTACAACGATAATTCATGCATTTTAGTCACAATGATTCTAGTCTATGGTGCTGTTATGCCACGGGAGCGGTTTAGCGAAGTTTTTCGATCTTGGTTGCTCAGTACAGGCGTCACGAGCTATTGTAGCTGCATATTTATTTTAAGGTGACGTCCCACCAGTTCAGTTGTATTCCCCAATGGCGTAACCGTGTAAAAAGCCCATTTTTCATCAGGATGACAGTCCGGTGCGAGGATCAGTCACTGTTGGAACGTAACAGCAACTAGTTCTTGGAGGTTCTAAATAGTTGTTTTTTTTTCGAATGTTCTGCCCCTTTCGATTATAAAGCGCTCATTTGATTCTTTTTTTTGCGGTACTAATCTTACCGAGTTGAACAAGTATGGCCTCCAAGCCAAAATCCTGGCACCGCACCAGATGGATCGGCTTACATCACGACTCACGGTGTCAGCAAAAAATCAGTTTTTCACCAGATTAAATTTATAAGGCAACTATCCACAACTATAATTCTAAGTTGAAATTTAATCTGGTAATTCGGACGCTAAAAAACAAAAGGACGATATTTCAATGGTCGTAGGTCCCAGAAAGTACACGTGCGTCTCAAAGACAAGCAAAAATATATATATTTTTTATCAATATATATAAATATATATATCAGGGTCGGTATATTTAAACAAAAAATGGTCAAGGTGGAGACAAATGGGCGAAAAAGGGGAATAGATCAAACGGCGGTTTAACACAAGATGTTACTAAAAGGTCATCGGAAGGTCATGGCGCGCTGCAATAAGGAATGACTTTCCTGGGAAATGAAAAAAGAAATGATGATTCTAGAGAGGATATGTAACGCCCAGAAATAATCGAATTGGATAAACATTGAGAACATCAGACACGCTAGGCCTATATATTTACGCAACTCAAAATGTTAACCTGTTTTGTCCGTTGTAAACTCTTGTGTAATTTGTAGATTTATAGAATGATGCATTCTGATAACGTATTTATATAATAATTCAGTACATAATTCACTCGAACATTTTTTTTTCTTCAACATCAAGTTAATCGTCAGCTGTTGCCGAATCGTCATATTAGAAACAGATCAGGTACCTGCCGCGTTATGTTTGATGAAGTACCGTTTCTGTGCGAGAATAAGGTCTCCGCTGTCAATGAAATGTTGTCAAGGGACGTATCTGTTCAAGTGCCCGCCACGGTAACTCCTATTCTCTATTCCTTATTCATATATCCCGTACTTTATTCGGAACGGAAGCTATACAGTGACTGAAAAAATGAATTATTTACCTCGATTTGTTGTTAACATTTAACGGGCACTTTCGTTTTCAGTATATTCGAACCTTTCATAACATGTACAAAAAGATTAAGTAAAATGAATTGTCTACTGAATTATTACATGTGCTATTTATTAAAATGCATTTTTCCATAAATCTACAGCTTATAGAAGTGTTTACAACGGGCAAAAAATTCAATATTTTGGGTGCGCAAATGTACGAAGCCTAACATGCAGAATCTTCAGATACAACCAAAACGTCTATTAAATTCGACCATTTCTGGGTGTTACGAATCCTCTCTAGGATCATTATTTTTTCGTTTCCCAGAAAATTCTTATTAAAATTATTGTACCACATCATGGGTTTCCAACGACCTTTTAGTAACACCTTGTGTTGGACGCCCTTCCTCAAAACAGCTCTGTTCCGCTTATATATTTTTCTACGTTCTAGCCCATCTTCTATTTAAATAAATGCCTCTGATGCATAATATAAAATTTAGAAAAAAACTTGAACATGACACTTAGCTATAGGGCTCCCAGATTATCCAAACGCTAATTAAAAGTTTGTGTAGACACATTAGGGCTACAGTATAATGATTGGATGCGCAATTTCCCAGGTTCATCATAAGGCGCGTCTAACACATTGTTACCATGGTTCAGGGTAGGATTGCCGTTACTAGCGATGCAGAAAACACTGCTGCAGTTATCGTTATCACCTCCAACACCGTTCTATAGCGGTCCCACGGTCTGTTAACGCGTCGACGCTCGTGTTAATAACCTTTCATAGAGTGATGTTTCAATATGGCTTACTCTTACGTTGCCGTTTTTATTGAAGTTAGACTATGTATGCAATATTGCGCTGGCCGAAAATTGTCGCCGGTTATGCACATAGGTTACTGCTTCATATGTACAGTTTGTTGAACAGCCAGTGTCAATAACAATGCGTTGATTAGCTACTGGCGTATATAAGTCATATTTTTTTGTGAAAACTTCATAGAAAAATAAAACCATAAAAACAGATGAACTTACCCTTGTAGGAAAAAAAACGCTTAAAAATATCTTTAGGATGTTTGAGTTTCATCATCGGCGTCGTCGTGAGACAGGCGTTCCATCATACAGACAGTTGATGACGAAACGAACTGCCCGGGTTCGAACCTAGACAATCTCTAGGGTTAGCAGGTTTCCCCCTAAATCACTACGGGCCTATCATTCTGGGCGTACAGATCCGTGATTACCTCCGACTTCTACCATACTATTGTACAACCATATTAGTTCGCGTATCACATTTGGAATCACCCGATACTGCGTATTATCATTATATATTAATAAATAATGGCGAGCAATCTTATAATATAAGTGTATTGAGTACAGTGCGGTACCATATCTTTTTTTTTGCACAAACAAACATCTCTGGAAAACCAGTGCTGCTGCTACAGCGGTGACCTAGTTTGACTGAAATTTGAATGTCAACATGAGTTTGCTTTGGGGGCGGACAAAAAACACGCGCATATATTTACGCAATAATAAATTCAGCATAGATTAAATTATGGTTGATAAATTTCGTTTATTATTATTATCTGTCGATTAGTCAATGAGCTTGTTAGCTAAATCCAGTGCATAGAAGTTTCTATCCAGTAACATTCTTCTACACATCGTTCTATGGGCACGTTCAAATGCTGCAATTCGTCCTCATACTGGCTGAAGAAGTCATGTTGCAATGCCTGATCCGGTGTCAGTCTGTGAATATCGTCAAATACAAAAATACGTCGGACGAGGTCACATAATTGTCTTCTCTTTTCTGTTAGTTCATTATTAACATCTTGTTGCTCGCCACCCTGAACAATCAGTTCCTCTAAATTTTTCGGATTCTCAAGAGCTTCATCAAGAACATCCACGAGCTCATAGTTACCGTCTTTATTCAGAGTGAAATGCCGCTCCGCTGAACCAAACGATCGAAGCAGGTCATTCGACGGCATGCCGAGCACGGCAACCATTTGCCGTATTGAATGTAGTTCAGTCCACCCTCTGAAAGGAAGGCTGTGTGTGTACATCTGGGTCAATATGACGCCAAAGGACCACATGTCTATAGCGTACGATCGCCTTTGAGATAACATTACTTCAGGAGCTCGATATCCTAGCGTTTGTACAACTTTTGGCTTATGATGAACGGCAGGCATGTAACTTAATCGAAAATCACTGATCTTAATCCACGTCCACCCTGCCCGACATAGCAGAATATTTCCTGGTTTTAGGTCGCAGTGCACGACTTCTACCTGTCGCAGGAAGGCAAGCGCATCACAGATTTGCTTCGCGATTCGACGCGTAGTCTTAATAGTAAACTGGGATCCAGCATACATTGTGCGATGCAGGTCTGTTGAGAGTAGCTCCATCGTGAGGTAATAACGGATCAATGTTCCTTGCTTGTACTGAAAGTGGCCTATGAGCCACACAATATTGCTGTTCCGAAATTGTCTTAGATACGCCAGCACTCTTACCTCTCGCACAAAGTTTGCATGCATTACTTGTCCAATTTGTAACTTCAAAGCTACGTGTTTTTTTGTTATTTCATCAAACACACGATATACACAACCGTAGCCCCCACGCGCGAGTTCAACGGCAGTGCTCATATCGTGCCGACCCCCTAGTAGGTTCGACCGATCATTCGAATGCCGCTGTGGCAATCCACCCCGTAAGGACCAGCTGGAAACGCCTTCGCCCCTTCTTGGGCCGGTTTTTTTTGCCTTTCGTCGAGGCCAGGAACGCGTTCGTAGAAGCGTATTCGATTTGTGCATATTATCATTGTATGACTGTAGAGCACGTTCTTTCCGGCGAACTCGACGATGGCCGGAGGCAACTTCATACCGTACCTTTTCTTCGTTTAGAGGTGAACTTCCCATGACTCGTAACAGGATCTGTTATATATATATATATATATATATATAGGGGCAGGACGTCGTAATTCTATACTGTGATAATGGATTTGTTGTGTTTGAACTTAGTGCACAGACCTGACGGGGAAATCGGTTTCGCGTCCTAATGTTGCAAAATCGGTTGTATAGTGCCGAGCTGTTAATCTTGTCTTCATCATCAAAGCTGGAACACTGGCGAAATAAAGTTCCCTTTAATGCTCGTATCCATTCGCCCCACTATGGTCTGCTCTGATGTCAACACTTACTTCTACTTCGTTATTTTGCCACGCTTATTTCCATTATGGAAATAGACCAAGCATTGCATTAGACAAAGTATGACCGGAATTGAATATTTCTATATATGTTCTACGCTCGGATTCGAAATTAGACTACTTATTAATCCGTGGCGCCTGTTTCAGTAGCACAATTTCGAATTTTAGATATGTTAACTTTATGAGATTGTTCAAGTTACACTGTTCGCGCATACGTGCAGTATTTATCAATATTTTTCATATAAAATAAAGTTCATCTTCATTCTGTTCTACAGATGGCAACTGCTAAAGCGGAAACTAGGCTTTGTAATATTCAAAGAGCCAGATTATAATGTGTAATAGAGAACCATATGAAAGAGTCGATTTGAAAAGTTCCCTTGATGTTGCCATAAAAGCGCTTCTCCAGTTATAAGCGATACGCTTCAGCAGCATACGATTGTCGAACCATGTCCCTTAACTGCGGAGTCTTTCTCTGTCACAATATCACGATTTTCTGCATCAAACGTAGTTCCGAATGAAATCCACCATTTGCTTAAAAATCGGTGTTCGCAGATGACTCATTGTCGCCTATTTAGATCACACGTTATTATGACGTTCGCGTATAAAACGGTCATAATTGTATTGATGAAATAGTTATTAGTCCTATTTGATTAGTTTCAAAACAATCGATATTACGTTTCTTTCAAATATGGGCATTTCATGTTTTATTAATAGGGTCATCACAAAAAAATCCCTATACAAAATACTTTTATGTGCTCGGAATTGTATTTCCCATTTTTTTTTTTGCATTAAGCTCATGACGTGCAAAGTATTGGAAGCATAGCAGAGTGGAACGGTGTCTTACGTGGGTTCCCTGAGTTGATTGTTATTTCAAATAATTAAATACTTGTTAGATACTGATTTCAACAAAGGCAATTGTTTCCAATGATTATGCTTATTTATTTGTTTATTCAACCTTTACCTAAACTATGAAATTTTATCTTGTAGTTAAACCTAGCTAACATTTTGCGTAGCAAAAAGTTTTACAGCTTTTATTTGGCGTACACGTAAGCCTGCATATTCGTCATAATTATGCTATGCCACCCTGTTTTTTATTATATCTGTGCCCTTCTAACTTTTCTTTTTTTTTTTTTCTTTCTTTTTCTTCTTTTCTAACTTACTATACAGAACGGAGTAAACTTCTGTCCGCTGCTTTTTTTTTGTTATATATCATTATCAGGTTTGTCATTTTCGATTCTTTTATATATATATATATATATATATAACGTACTGCCTAATGGATATTTTGTAATGCATAAATATTAATAATGAAATAAATCGTATACTTTTATCATTCACTTTCATTCCTATTGTTTTAACATTCTTTGTGGATGATTTTACGACTGTATGTGTCGGACTTCTATTTTATAGACACATCATAGGCTTTTGTCTAAATGTTTTGGTACGTATTTGATACATCTATTTATTACAGCTGAAATACAAAGTTCGTTATCGGACGGAAACAGAATTACAGTCAATTTCTGCTATCTAAAGGGTTTCCTATACTTCTCGCTTGAAGGTGTGTCTAAACATAACAGCCTAAAGAAAAGGACGTTTATTGAGGTTAATGAGTCTATTGAGGCTATCCAACTTGCTAATCAAATTGTGTTTATAAAGGTGCAAGCGTAAATGTGAACTTGTATACGCAAAATGACAGGCACCGCATAGCAGAGATCGGGCGAGAAAGGCCACAGACAAAGGATCCGTGGCTACACGGTCAGGCACGTGTATTTCACGGCATCTCCTGCAGCAAAGTTTTAACAGTCAAGGTCCAGGAGCTGTGAAGCACCCCGGTTACCCAAAGGCCGACCGAAGGCAAACCTTTAGATAGTGTTACAAACCCGATTAGGTGACAGTTACAACATGGTTACGAATTATATCAACCTGCCTTCACCCATCTTTAACTATGGGGAGTCTTATGTGATTTCGTATTGTAACCTGAAAATAAAAAAGAAAATACAAAATAAAAAATAAAATGTAATATTTTTGGATTACTTTATGGTGTTTTTAAGCATACAGCAGAAGCATGCGAGTTCTTTTCTTGTTATGGAGAGCAGTTGCTCCGTTAAGGACTGCGTTTATAGTACTTTAAAAATGGATGCTCTAAAGCGCGGCTTCTAACCGAATCACTAGAAAAGATCCATTAATTATACTTTAAATGTTTTCTGCGCAGTCATTTAATGCTTTTCTTGGGTTTTGTATTCCTCGTCATTTATTTAAAATAGCGATTCAGGTTCGGCTAATAGCGTCCCGCGACCCTAAAATTAAGTACAATCCAGCGTCCGGGTCGAGGATCCTGCAATAGGCACACACGTTTGCAGATAGCGAAGCGTCAGCAAAACGCGGCCAGCCAGCTTGAGTTGCTCAGCAGATCCTTTTACCTCGCGATTATGGACGATGATGGCATACGATTATCTCACGACTGACAGTTCCTCTTTACGCTAAATGCGTCAAAGTTGTTGCATAGGCTGATGCGCGAGCATCTCTAAAACCCTTCGTGAAGGAATTACTTTCACCAATCTAAGCTTTCTGCGCGCTCGAAAAGGTCGGTCCGGGCCTATTTTACAGTTGGCCCATTTTCTATAACAGTTATGTTCCATGCTAAAAATGTTTCCACTTTCAGTTCCAGAACGGCGGGTCTAATTCTAATGCATTTTCCAGTTGCAAGTCAATGTCTTACAGCGCGGCTTTTAGAAATATATCTTAGCAGGCGTAAACGACGTGAGCGTCATGTCAAGCCTGAATTAATCCAGCGAGCTTTGGGGAGACTTTATTTGTGCCAACTAGTTCTCTCGCAGCCTCATAACATATACTTACGTTACGCATTTTCGATTATAACGATATCCAGGAGAGAGTTCGCAACTGATCGGTAGAAAATAGCGCTCCAAGTAGTAACAATTATTCAGATTCGACTCTGTAGCTATCTACGGTCTGAGCTTATTTTTTCGGTTTCTATTAAATCAACGAATCGCTACTTCTTGCACAGATAATCGATTGGAAATAATTCTCACAGAGCGGATATTCATTGTTGTACGTATCGATGTCCTCATCCGTCTCAGTGGGCGGAGTCTGGCTTTTACACCGCCCCGTTCAGTGGAAAGGGGGACTGACCAATGGCTAACCGCTTGCCGGTAAACGTTCGGCTCGGGTGTGCATGATTACTGCACCAATCACATGGACAGCGTTGGTTATACGACCTACGAAAAAGCATTTATTTTCTGTTCTCTAATGCTAAGAGATCTTTTCAGCAAACCTCCATCTTAAATCAGGTTACGTTATGAGATAGAGAAAGTAAATAATAAAAACGGGAAAAAAAAATCAATTCCTTGAATGGGAAATAATCAAGGTTACAGTTAGAATAGAATAGAATACGACTGTCCGCAATAGTTCAATGCTAGATTAGACAACATTAGCTGAGCAGATACTCTTCTGAATCGTTCATAGTATCCTGTACACTAGATTTATTCTACACAGGAATTATAAGAAAAACTTTTATTCGAATTTCAAAACGGTCTTTTTCAAAATGGCCTCGAGCTTCTCGGGTCTTTACAAGCTTTGCAAAATGTATAGTTAACATAGTACTTAAAAGTGAGTCTATTAATATGCAAAATAGTTTTAGACGGACGATCATATTTTTAGCTTACGTCAAATTTTTACTTATTTTCGCTTAGCGAGACCTTGGAATAAAAGTTAGGATATGCTGGCGTCTGAGGTGTTTTTTAATAAAAAAAGTTCTGCTCTTCACTTAAGTTCTCCCAGAGAACCTCCATAGCAACATCGAATAAGCCAATTATGTTCTGTTTTTATATGATGATCAAAGCACCTTTTTTGGATTATAAGATATAAGTTGGAATAATCTGGAAAAAAACCAACAATTTTTTTGGTTTATGTGTTTCTGCATTAGTGAATCTTGCTCTTTCTTTGAGACAAGCTGAATGATCTTTAAAGGATACAAATTTGAACACCATCCGTTGTGGTGACGCCTCCCGGTGTAATATGCCTCCGATTTGTTTTAGTTTATATGTTCATCTGCGTAAGCAATTTTTCTGTGGTAGCATTAAAAGTCAGATAAAAACTAAGTAAAATCGAACTAATCTTAAACAGGAAAGGATATGTCTCTTTTTCAGGACAAAGCATATCAGCATACTGACCTGTGCCCATTCATGCCGCTAGCAACTTATATAAAAGTCCATTTGACTTATGTCGCTTTGTATAGTCGTTACGTTTGTGGAACACGCTAACTAGCAGACGTTCTACAGCAGCTTACGGTTGTTCATCCTTTCTGTCGGGCACGCAGTCACTGTAGTTACTGATCTTAGTGGTAGATGGCGCCACGTGAGTCAAGAAAAATCCTCAGTGATTGTACACACTCATTGCAAAACTGGTTATCGGAAACAATAAATCGATAGGAATACTATTAATGTTTGTCGGATTAATAGATGCGGCGACAATTATAACAATATTGTAAGTAGTTCTGTGCTGCCGCTGATGTTTAATATGCGTTTAAGATCTTGTATTAACATAGCTAGTCTTTCTATATGCAATAGCGTAAGTATTATTTACTTGGGTTTACTTGAAATACTCTTGATGTCGGATCTCAAAGACAAGGAAAGCCTCGCTATACGAAAAAGCCTGACACTTACGTATTATGTGCCTTTACTATGACATGTGAATCGCTTCCGATTCGACAAAATGTACAAAGTTCCAATTCTAAGCCTACCTTTTCTCAACTTTGATATTGCAGTTTATCAGGTGTAGCAGCGTCATCATTAACTGCCCATGAAATCTAGTTGTTATGATCGCTATTTCTCATATTTTGTCTCATATAATATGAGATCGCATATTTTCGAAAGCTGCCTAAGTACTGCTTCTTATTCATCTTCATACTCCATAATTTTGGCGAAAACCGAGCGGGATGTTTTATTTAGTTGACAGTGCTACTAAATGTAATGGTCATGCGACTTCAGTTACATGTGGACATGAAAACATGCCTACCGTAGCTTTTTATTTATTTTATATCACAACAAACGTGTTTTGGTTCAAAAACATTAGAGTGGTCGTATTTTTATTAACACCATTAGATTGCTTCCAGTCATACCTCCAGTGACAGTCTCGTTCTTATTTTAAGCATAATTGAATGGAAAGTGATAAAAATAACTCGTTTTTTATTCAGCTAACACTCATCCTCACAATTTGTCACTTTTTTTTTGCCCTGTGTTTTGCCTGACAAAACTCGCGGCCATCCTTATCTTGGAACGGCGGCTTCAAACGGCAGAACAAAATAATTATAAGGAATAAGGCGTCAGACGCCCTGGGATTACTTCTTGGATGATACAACTTAGCGATGGTTTCAGAATAACATACGCTCTACAAGTGAGGTCAATCCCGAACCTGGTAAATGGGGAACGCGAGTGTTTCGAAGCGTAGACGTAAACTGAAAATGTTTTAACGTGAGAAATCAGTCTACTGACCCGATTTAGGCCACTAGTTTTAAGAAAATCCACATGGTAACTTATTTTGTTCTCCCCTGCATACGTTTGTGTTTAAACATTAATGTTCATCTGGAAGCAGAAAAAGGGAAAGACGAATGCACAGAAAGTGATCCCAGGATACGTCTAAGTTAATTAAATATCCTGAAAGCCCTTCAAAATTTCAAGCAAACATTGAAGTCTTCTGAGAGAAATGTTTGTGCTCGCTACGGAAATGCAAAACACGATACATAATAAAGTTCGGTTTATCTTTTATCGAGTTGGCGTAATTTGTCGTTTAACAGCGAACAGACTCTCAGCAAAAACCAAAATTTATACTTATATATATTAATAATATATTCTACTTAAGACTACACTTAACGTTTTTTTGCCTTCCTGGGACATCATCTATCTTGAAAACCATAAAGGCGCCTTTGAGTAATGCACTTTTATGATTTTCGTAAGACAGAACTAGCTTGCCTTATATAAAATGGCCGTAACTGTAGAACTGATGTGGATTCGTAAATAGAAAATCCAGTTGGTCTAATGGCAAACTGAACACAGAAAGATCTGAACTGTAAACTCTCCTACACTATAAATCTCTTAAATACTAACTTCCAGGCCTTGCATCCATCAACGTAATGATCAATACGTTCCTAGAAGTAAATTGTTAATATTTTAAACTGTCTCTAAAGTTGTGGATTTTACCAATGAAGTTCTTCTTTTACCTTGCATTACGACAATTCGAAATAACTTCATTACCACAACAGACGATTTCAGCTTCAATTTTCCTTGAGCTTAGATCAGGCTTGAAAGGCTGTGGTTTCATAGATCATAGGGGCTTTTTGCCCTCACGGGTGGTTCACCGTTAGCTAGATTCGATTAATCAGATATATTCGTCAAGTCGCTCTACGTGTTATTAAAAGCTGGATGCCGACAAATGTCACCAGACGCCTCCCGCAGATCATGACTGAGCCGGAGTCGATGACAGTGTTGAGTCAGTGTGGCATCAACGATATCTGAGCGCTCAATAGAGCCGCCAGACCATCGAAAGGCCAATTCCGCTTTAACCGGCTAATTTCGCGCAAGCTAATAGAGACCGCTGTCTGATTAAAGGAGGTTTGATCTGACACCAGTTAATGCAGCCTGTGTGGCTACCACTTGCTATGCAGGCTTCAACGTGGGCGGTCGCGATGGCCAATAATCACAGACCAAGAGCTTCGAATCAACAGATGAGTTCTGTGTTTGATTAGCGTGAATTGGTGCAGGGTCCCCAATGTTTAATTATGATCCGAATAGAGATATGGGAATCGTCACCTATCCAGAAAGTATTGTCAACTTTTCACGTGCTCGACGGCCGACTTGCTGTTCCGTACCCGTTGTTAGCAGCCACAGCAAATTACCAGCTGAAGTTTCGTAGCTGAGGTTTACCGTTCTACATATCCTCGATGTTTTTGCCGACGGATGCATGGCGCGTATCAAAGCGGACATTGTATAGCGTGCCGATAGTCGTGCTCGGAGAATCGACGTTGATTCCAGCGGCAATCAGTTTTTTCGGAAGGCAATTTTCAAGACCACATGTGCGGGCCATATGCGTGAAGGCACCATCTTGAGGTAAAGTCGGCCTACGCGAACCTCAAAAGTTTTGGTGTTTTGCAGGCATTTTACACATGTGTTTCACATATGGCTAAATCGACATGCTGTTGCTGAAGTAGTAACCGGCAGCGCTTTGAGGCTTTATCAGCTGACCTCGCCGGCCTAAAAGTTGACTGAACTTCACTCTTAGTGTCTTTATCGGCGCTGGTTGTTTCATATCAATGGTACGCTTCTCGTGACTTTCAGCATATGCTACTTGGTATCGGATGATTTGCAAATGAGGTTTGTAACGACTTGGTCAAAGTTACGACAACTTTTTCCACATGAAAATAGTTTAATTGACCGCTCGAACGACATGCCTTTAAGTTTGTCTTTTTTTTTTTATCCCAATTGAAATTTAGAGATATATATATAATAAAGATTAGCGTGAAGTATCCGTCTGCGATGCGTGAAAAGTTTTCGCATTTAATATCACACTGCTCGAACGCTTTCCCCATCTTCGTCACTCTGTGCAGCTAATGATAATAAACCTATTAAGCTAATAATAAGCAATGTAATTACGTTCGTGCGGCGGTTTCGTTTAATGCAAGTTGGGGTTCATTGCCAGCTCTGGCTCTACAATGCCTAAGACAAGTCCAATATTCACGGAAGATCGTAGCGGTCAAGCGACCGATTAATCAGAAGAAGTCCGGTCAGTAGAAACATAAGCAAATGACCATTTTTGCCAAAAGCGTCTTTTTGTCATGCGAGTCACAAACAGCGGCTACGGGCCTAGTAAGTTCCGTCCAAGATCCTAAAAAGAAGATCAGTCTTGGCACCTAGTGATAACAGTTTTCCGTGTCATGAGTGCGTCGAAAATGGCTTAGCATATAATGCAATAATCTGAGATTTCATAGAAATTAAAGCAAGGCAGTCGAATCTCGCCCAGGCACCCTTAATACTTGCTCAGATCAAATCGTACCGATCCGTGTTGAATTAGTGGCCATACAGAGCAATATTCTTAATTGTGAATGGCGTCCTAAACATATATGATCGATGTCCTCGGAATTAAACTTAACGATACTGTTGACTTGTTACTTCGACTGCTCGAATACATTTCAGAGAGACAAGACATAAATATTATTCCGGTTATAAAAAAAGGCATAGATAATAGTCTTCTATAACTACCTAATGGGGAGCGGTAGTTTGTTCATTATGTATAAAAAATATCGTAATTTTACAAGCAGTGATACTGGGTTAACGAGCTGGAAGGGACTGAATATGTCGCTTATTCATTTCTACGTCAGGTAAACATCTAACAACGTGTTTCCATGCAAAAGAGTCCCTGTTTCGAGAAAGCTAGAAGGGGTGAAAAGCCAAACGTATTTTGGCACAGGACGTAATCCTGGGTTCGAATTAAAATATATTTGGGTTCTTTTGGCTCGGCGATAGCCCACTTATATGTGATTTTCACATTAGATGACTCCCTCTATTTGACCGCACATGAATGCGCTAACTCTAAATCTGAAAGATTACCCTATTTGTGGTACAATTTCACATGATGACCTGAAGCGATTATGAGATAACTTTTTAAGTACCTCTTGGATTTAATAGGCCTGCGAAGGTAATATGTACTTGAACAATGATAAAATATTCACAGAAGTATAATTTTTGAAGAAAGAGTAATTTCTAACAAAGAAAATCTTAAAAGAAATGTATAGTCCCCAAGGAGGGGACGAATCAAGTTGGATGAATAGCCAAAGGACTACATTACTTGACATCAAACTCTAACGACCCACAATGTACAGATTGATTTTTATCGACCTTTATTATGCTTAAGCTACTTATAGCTGTCTAAGTACATGTTGGAAGCATTCAACAACTATTTTTTCTTGTGGGACACTCACATGAGATCAAACATTCTGGCACTCTATTGACGAGCCAAATTATATATATATATATATATATATATATATATATATATATATATATATATATATTTGCAATTAACTTGATTTACTCAGCAGCTGTATAACTCCAGCGACTCGTAGGCCAATTTCCCTTCTGACCGGAACTAGTGGCAGTCATTTTCGAGAAGTCTATAAACATTTCAAGTTAATTCCTGACCTGGGTGACTCCCTCCTCGGACGCTCTATCGACGCTCAGCTTTAGGCAAAGAGCTCAAAGGAGCAAGCGTATGAGAGCAGACAAGCATGCCAGCGACTCCGGGTCGAGAATGAGAAAAGTACGACCCGATTAAGGCCAAGCTATGGAATGAGTGGAGCGTCGAACTCGACCTGTAGGTGAATAAGGCTGATGATCGCTCGTACACGTCAGTCAATCCTTGGAACCAGCGCTGTAAGAGTCTTGGAGATAGATCTCAAAGAGGCGGAAAAGAACCTTGGCGCGGGCTCGGGTTCCATACCAGGAATTGCTCGAGACGAAGCGGCTAGCGTGTTCGCAAGTAGCTCAATTGAACTCGACTAGTAGGTACATCGCGAACGGGAATATGGATTGGGACTAGAGGGTCTCAGGTGGAGAACACCAGGGGGATACGTTGGGGGTGAGACATGGATGGACAAACTAAGTGACAGCGTATGTTGACTGCTTGGAGACACCAACATGGTGACACAGTGTGACCAAGGTATTAGCAGAGTACTCCCAGCAAAGGACACTTCACAAGGCCAACATGTGTTTCTCTACACACGGTTCGTAGTAGACGCGGCAGTAGCGGCCGGACGTATACGATGCATTTGGAATGACTGGCACCCATTGTTCATAAATCCTGTTGCTTGACATGACTGAATGTCGAGCCGGATAGCTTCTGTCTTTGGCGTAATAGTTTTGGAAATTCAGATCGCTGCTACCCCCGCTGTTCTGCTACAGGTCGGAGAACATTCATTAATAGTTACGCTTTAATAGTAACATTGAACAGGTGTAATACGTTGATCATCGCAGAATATTGGATCCTTTCTGGTTCGGCCAGTAACAGACACCCGTAGTAGGGATACGTTGCCAAACTTGAGGTAACTAATAGCTTGAATCGTAATCCAACTTAAACTTGCCTATTAATATGATTTGGCTATGCTAAGGTCTTAGTTTTGGTCGCATAGGTAAGTTCATACATTCAGTAATCTTACAATACCGTAGCAATTAACCCAGTACCTCCTATAGAAACATGTACTTGCTAGAATATCTTCGTAAAACGTAAAACATTAGCATCGACTGGTAGTAAGTCGATAAATCAATCTAATTTGATGCTAAACAAACGAAGATAATTAATTGTTTACAATTAGTGTAAAATATGGAAGAAAATAGAAAAATAAACGCAATCCGTATCGATATATTTTATTTAATTTTCTAAACGATTCAATCATAATTTAGATCTTAATATGTTTGTATTAAGAATAGCGTACATATAAAGTAGCAGAGCAATCGTAATGTACATACATATTCAGATTCGGATAATTCACTCTGTGTATGTAGTCTCGATTGATTAGAAATAAAAAAAAAAATAGCAGAGTAATTTTGAATGAATAGAAGATTACCTTCAAATAATGATAAAGCTTGAACAAGGAAAACGTAAATTATTCCTCAGTTTTAGTACAAGTCGTTCATAGCAACGAATGGCGAAAAAGTCAGCGTTCTGATCAACTCGGAGAGAAAACAGGCCGTCAAGTTAACAGTAAAAACAAACACTGGACACGTTTTTCTGAAGCTTTCGGACACCTCTTAAGCATGTCACATGCCAGAGCGGATTAACGGAGACATTGTGCCATCCGTGCTAATAGTCAGCGAGTGATTTGCCTCTAGGGAATTCGCCAAGTCGATGAGGTGTCTCAGAGGCGCTTTGACAACAACTGCGACAAAAAAGGCCAAAAATGTCTATACCTTCTCTAAACGCGACTAAGCGCTCGAGGTCACGAAAGAGGCCCGCCAATATCGATAATAATTAAGGGGATTACCGTGACGGATAATGTTCCCATGAATGTAAGGTCTGGAAGGATGTACCGTTCTAGTTTACAATGGTTCCACAATCTCTTGGCCCCTATGATCCAAGTCTTTCGGCTTTTAGCATTATATGCTCCAACAATATTCTTTGTACACAAGAAATTTATTTGCCGCAAGAAGAACATGCCAGCTCCGTTATTATGAAAACAAAGACAGCACTTTTTACCTGTCGGAACCTTTTATGTGTCCTCGGAGCACATGTAGCACAATTGACTATTGTACTGGGTTGAAATGGTGAGTGGCGTTGTGCCGATACTGATATTGTTTTCTGGAGAGGAGTCCCTGCTGATTCGATAGGCAAGAGGTTTGCTGGGGTATTTGTAGTTTAAAATACTATATATGTTCGACTCTTATAGAGTGCCTATAAGTATAATGATGGAAACTTGGACAAACGAAACATTCGATTCACACACGGTCGACATCGTAAATCGATAGGTTCAGCTTAAAAATTATCATTGTGCTGTACGTTTCTATTTATGCCGGCCTAATTCCTTATCCCGCCATAAATTCTCTCAGATATCCCGAACTGAGCGCCTTTAAAAAATCGTTACATATACTTTAATTACATCGCTATAGTGACACACAATCACTACAGCTTACAAGTGGATGCGAGTATCTGTCTGGGTCTAACCGTGTTGCCCTACTGGCCCCTTTCTTTCCCTCTATATAAAAACTGCATAGATGCATGCATCCACAGAACGAAGCTTTTGTCGTCCGGCTAAGATTAGATGCTGCTTGCTGCAATATGTATTATATGTACGCTTAAATGGAGCTTAATGCATGTCCAGAACATGGGCTGTGCGCGTCCCACAACTAAGCGTCGTGGCACCACACCATACCGCGCCCAGTCGCTTGTTCCAGGCGAAAAGATGACTGCCAAGATCCTGTGTGAGTAGGCGGTAGTCGACTCTCTCTCTCTTTTTCTAAGTTTGTCTGGAGTAGGAGGCGGCGTGTCCCCCGGCTACCGCCGCCGTAACAGACGACGGAGAACGACTATCGCTCCGTAGAGATGATCAATGATGATGGCGATGTTGTGACAGTTCCACTTCCTAGAAGGGCGCCGGCCCCCTTGATAGCAGTCGACCACGACGACAACTACAGCAACAACAACAACGACGACAACAACAATGACGACTAGGACAATGAGTGTGGGCCAGCGGAGTTCGGTACGGCTCTTTTGCTCAGGCGAGAATATACGAAGAATAGGTGTCTTCTCGCGCCGTAGAAGGTCCGTACATGACTTGGTCGTCGTAGAATTTGTCTGCTAGATTGATGCGATTCCACAATGTTCCGTCAGTTCATACATACAGAGGAAAAGGCTACTGTGCAGTCGATACATTTATAATGTAATAATTAATCGATGCAATCGGTGCAAGATGTCGGTACATAGGCGATTTCGCGCACTGTTGACGAAATTGAGCCGTGTTTGTATTCGTAGAAAATACGTTTGTTAAGCCGTAAACCATTTTACCTCATGTGGTGAAAATAGCTGCGACAAGCATGATTTCAGGTCATTCAATATGGCTGGGGGGCAAGGACGCGGGGTTGTGTGTATATATAAGTGAATGTGTGTGTATTAAACAGGTGTCAGGAAAGAAAGGGTTGACGTACGTTAGATTAGTTCTTGGCAGTAGCTAGCGGTAATAATGGCGATGCTGTAGTGGCAACGCCTTTGCCTTTAGCAGAAAATACATTGAGCCAATTTAAGTTCGAATCTATACGCAAACATATTTTAATGCCCTCAGTCAAACGGTCCCGAAACATACTGAATGTGGCCATAGTCCCTTCTACTGCTAGGTGATTACTCATACCGAGGGCATTCTACGTTTTGAGAAGTTCCTGAAGCGATCTTAGAACAGCGGCACCGACGCTTCTCATAAACGCAACGGCTGTTTAGCTATATGCACCTGTGTTAACTTTGTTACTTAGAAGTATTTAGAGAAAAACTTTTGACATGCCTTACTAATAAATTCTTAAAAGTCACCCTCTTAAGAGTATGTCAATATGCTCTGTATTTTTTACAGTCATGGATACTGCGCCCCACTTGTGGACCAAAAGGACGGCAAGTGGTGCCTTTATGTTAACTAAAATAAAGCGCTACTTTTTTGCCTAACATCTAATAGCTTGCGGTTTATTATTGTAGCCTAGCATTGCCGTTGAATGGTTCAAGTTGTACATATATATGATTCGCTTTCGCCATTATGTAGCATTTATCACATATACTTACTTTACTAATCAAGATTCCAATTGAAAAACTGGACCAATTTCGTTCTGTAGAAAGATCAGGAAGAACTATTGCAGTTCATCGCGGTGCCGTCAACTTTTTTTTACGGCGAATTAATTTTCGAAAAATGTAGCAAATTGTTCAAAACGTATTTTTGCAGAAGGTGTGGTCATGTCAAAATGGAGCGTCTGCAATTAGCCAATCAGTTGCAGTGCCTTAAGGAATACTTATTATTGAAGATATTAGCTCGTGTCTTTCATAGCAATGATTCCGATTCATACCTTTCAAAATCGTCATAAATCCACAGGATTTTTTGCAACGCAGAGGATATTGCAATGCAGAGTACCCCCCCCCCCCCCCCCGAAATACAACCAATTGCAATAATACAGAAATTAGCCAAAACGAGGCTTGGTTGTACCATACAGAAAACTGTAAAACCAGCGTAAATATAGTAACTAGAATAAAATGTTGTTTTATTTTTTTATTAAGACGTTATATATAAGACGTTAAGTATCCCAAATGTGTGTGTTATTGGATGATGTTGAATCAACCTTCAAGCTTATCAAACGTTTGGCGTAATAGATTGCGCACTACAGTAAATAAAGAAAGGATTTATTACACATATACATTTTAATGGGAAAATTCCTTTTTTTGATGAAAAAAACTAAGCCTAAATATATACATAGTGCAAGCACATAATCGCTTTCCTCATGAGGTTCACCCCCATAGCCATTGCGTACCACTCTAAACAAACAGTAAGTATATAGTTAAGGTGTCCGTGCGAGTACGTAAACTAAAACCTATTCAGCTCTCATTATATTCGTCCTTTTTAAACTTTATCGATTTCCTCCTACGTAGGTCGTCGGCGTACGATCGTTCTATGGGCTAGATGCTATTTCCTGTTGTTGCCCTCGTGTTGAGCTGTTTGGGACACGCTCCATTAAACCTCAGCGCTAAACGGCATCCCGGCGACCACCTGGACTATTACATCGGTCGGATATGCTGTTCGCGTCTTTGTTTATGACACGTTGTTTTGAAAATGAAAAACTAATATTTGTAGGGTCCTTTTAGTATTGTGGAAAACCGCCGAATAGAAGACTATCTACGTAAGTCGAGTTTTCAACGAAATGCTCAGAGGTCAGATAAACTATTCTCCATTCGAAGGATCGGGCGAAAGCGACGGAAGTGGACAAAGTTAGATATCTCGAGTGGCAGCGAGGGTTCCATTGTACAATGTACACACATGAAGTACTATACTGAGTATGCTGTAAGCTGGTGACCAGGCTTGACATTCAGTCGTGATGGTTTCCGTTATCTTATGCATGAATGCCCCCACGTGGCACATCACTGGCGCGATGCAACGTGGCCCCGCCGTCAATATAACGGATAGTAACGCTAAAGTCGTGACAGCCCGTTCCGTTCTGTGATATCCAGGAGAATGAGCTCTGCACGACCCTCTTCTGCTCGAGGGATCACAGCCATTAAACTCTGGCAATGTTGGATCTCGCAGTAGCTGTAATGATTTTTCACACTAACTGACTATACGCGCCTTCAACGAAAGAAGACGGTGACACGCACTCCGGCCGTTTACGGCTGGAGGTTACTGACATTAATGTACAGACAGGCACAGATGCCACATTTGGTAACATACCTGATTGTCAATGCGTAGTTTTTTCTATTGATCCTAGATATTACGGACGTCAGTGTTTCAGATAAAGTTACTATTTCTGTTGGCTGCAATTCTGCTAAAAGAAAAAGTAATCTTTAACAACTCAAATAACGACCCGTACTTTAATAACGACCCCGACAACTCGTTCATTGCTGCTGCACAACTTCGAATTATAACCATGTATTTTTATTGACGCTTGTTTATTTCAGTCTTAATTGAGACGTAGTGTTCGTACGTTGTTTTTTGGTTCTATGGGAAATTAAGCAATAACGCGCTTCTGTTTGTCGAACGACCTCTTTCGGTTCTCAGCATATGCAGAATAAAATTATAATAACGAATGAAGACGCTGGGCTTCTTAAGCAATGCATAGTCGCAGTGAAATCGCTAGGTCTATGTTAACTTTACATCTATTCCTGTTACTAATGTCGCACCGATCGGTAACAAAAGCAGAGCACGCCAAACGTTACGGCCGTCATTCGATGAAAAACGAAGATCCACACTTGTGGTACCGGGTTAGGCCAACTCTCTCCCTTTTGGTTAGAGAATTTGTACCGAGTAGCTGCACAACTACTCCTAGCCATTTGTGGATTCATGTGCCGTCATATGCTGCCTCCTTGACGCCGCTTTCAAGACCCAGTCAATCCGGCACCCGATCGCTCCGCCCACAAGCAGCCGATCTCCTCTCTCAGCTCACCCCTTATCGGTTTAACAGGCTTCGACTGCTGGCCGATTTAGAGCCACATGTTCTCGATCAGCAGTTCAGTAGCGTTCAGTGGAATCATCAGAGCGTCGTTGGCCAGCGCCGTCGTGACGACTCGGGCGCCACAGTGCAGCACGAACGTCTTTCGAACGAGTACAGAGAATCGGTCATAAATAGAGACGGTGGTTACGTTAAAGCATCGAAGCGTTTGCGGTGAGCCCACAGCTAGAAGGACGACGAGGCCTCCATCGAGTTCGTGTTAGCGGCTGTAGCTGTAGCGCCCTTTTGTTTTCGCGCTGGCTATCCACGATCAGCGAATGATGGAAGAGTCGTTCCCCGTTCCCGTGCAGCACAGTGACAGTAGCGGCATGGGCACGGCGACGACAGCGAACGCGTCGCTGGCAATGCCGCCGCACCATTCCTCGACAATGTCAATAGCTGGTTTTTACGGCCAGGAGGACGACGATGGTCTCGTTGGTGGCGGGTGTATCGATATGGATATGGTGCCAGAATCGACGTCGGTACTTTCGTCGGTGACTCAGAATCGCCGAAAACCGCGCGGCGTTGGTGGCGCAAAGCGAAAGTGTCCAGAGGATGACCCCAACGAGGCCAGCCGACGCAAACGAGTAAGTCGAACATCTGGAACAGTTTACATCGATAGTAGTTATGGTAATAACAGTAGCAGTATCATTCTAGAATCATAGCGCACGATTCCTACCGATGATGTCGATCTTCTTCTAGTCGATTCCGTCAGTTGATTCGTTGGCCGACTTGTTCGGTAGTTCATCAGAGTGCATGTTTCCGTCGATAGATAAAGGGAAGTAAACATCGTAAATTTGAAGAAAATTTAGTGAAATATTTACCCGTACGCGCGCGTCCTAAGAGAGACTTGTTAGCGGCGATGTCGATGACTGCTAGTCACGATGTGGAGCTCGTCGTCACCGTCTATAACGAGCGTCACCGAAAATCCTCCATGGCAACGGGGATCTTAGTTTGTTGATCACCAGCGCAGTTCCATAGGGAGTAGAGAGTAGAAGCGCTAAAAAAAGAATAAGGAAAATTAGACAGCCGTGATATAAAACGTTACTAGTAAGATTTTTAATGCTGCTGCCGCCAGGTCTTCTGCTTGTGGCGATCATGACGGGCCGGCAACCAACGACTATAAAGCATGTGTGTTTATTTTACGCAAACAAACACTGCATTCGATGTGTCTGCGAACAATGGGAACTGTTCGTTAAACGGAACCACACATATCGCGCCCTATTGATAATGATGCTGATGGTAGTGACGAGATGTATGTTTCATGTGTGTGTTTATACATGCGCGTATGTGTGTGTGTGTGTGTGTTATAGTTCTCCAATTTTATCATGTATACGTTTATGTGCCTGTGCATTTTTCCAGCAGCAAACCAGCCAGGACATACAGAATCAACGACATCTCGCCAACGTCCGCGAACGCCAGCGTACTCAATCATTGAACGAGCGATTCGCTCGACTTCGTCGTATTGTTCCAACGATGCCGTCCGATAAAATGTCGAAGATTCACACACTACGACTAGCTACGTACTACATTCATTTCCTTAGCCAAATGCTCGACGGGCAAAATTCGATGATCGATCAAGTCGAGACGGTGGATACGGCCGCATTCGTACATCAGCTCCGCTATGCATTTTCAGTTTGGAGGATGGGTACCACGCTACATACGCCCCTCGAAATGAACAACAACACCCCGAACGAATCCGGCAGTCACCAGTCCAGCAGTAGTGAGCAGCCCTATAATAATCCTTACCATTAGAGTCGAAAACGTTCGCTGTGGAAGAAGGATGGGCCAGGACGTTATTGCAATGTAAATAGATGTACGTTTACTTAATAATGTGTATATTTGTGTAAATAATCGTCTACTATATAGAATATGAACAGTATATCAAACTGGCAAAGCTAGTATGACCAAAGATGCAAAGAAATATACGATGTTGACACAGAGACGTGCCGTATATTTGTGTATAGTACTGCTAGGAGCCAAGGTAATAATTCAAAGATTTAGAGGGAGGTATCTCCCGCGTTTGGACGGGCAGTGGTCATTTGTACAATATTATGGACTAATTATTAGAGGGTTACGTAGATATATCGAGAAGCGATCTGAAATCAAACGATTGTCCTAACGAGGCGCAAAGCTGCATGAGCACTGCTCATCGGAATGTCAACTACTAGCTCTGATCAGGACAACAAAAATAAAGATCCGATTTAAAATCGACACGGCAATTACCCGGGTATTGACTCCGACCAGAAGCTGTTCGTATGCGAGAGAAGTTAGCATATTGAATAGTTGGTCACCATTAAACATACGGACACTTCTTGTACGGCTGTCCCAGCTATGCCCGACAAGAATGACCCATCCGGCCCAGCAAAGGTCCCGTTTTTATCGTTGTACGTAGATTTTCGACGGCGTTAAGTTCGCGGCCAATGCGATAACACTTAATTATGCAATAGTTCTAAAATTACTTAGCTATGGTTGAACTATAGGTCAGCGGCAAGTTTAGTGTTCAACTATGAGAATTCTTGAACTTAACCGAAACGCTGTACTTCCGCTACTTACAAACGCTCATTGTGGTTCTTCTGTACGGATTCGTTGTGTCCCTTGAAGATTCTGCGTATAATTTGTTATAAATAAAAAGATTCTTTTTCTTAAAAACTCAGGTCTAATGTTGTCTCTACAGAATGAAAAGGAAAGTAGTATACAGGGTGAAGGAAAATGTTAATTAGCATAAAATATTGAGCGTACCGTTCCTGTGGGGATGTTTCTGTTGGAAACGGGGTCACACGAATACGAAACCGTCTATTGCATTCCTGTTCATTGTTGCCATTTGACTGGAATCCGTTAATCGAAATCCATTCTAAGGAGCTTCTCCGCTTCAGATCGATATGCCTAAATAAAGTGACCTGTTCAAACCAAGATGCTGGATGGTGCCCATAGCTAGAATATGAACCCGTGCCATGCCCCTGCATGTAAGTGAACTTAGCTAACTGACCACAGCTAAGTATTTAGCTAAGCTAGGATTGCTTCCGTCGCCCTTTCGACTATAAAGAATAGTATTATGCTGCAGGTACACACCAATTGAGTACGAACCACTTCAAATCTGCTTTGTGCCAACGTTGTAAGATTGTACCTTCAGCAATTATCTTTTTGTTTCAAAATTTTGACTTGACCACAATACCTCACGGTCATAATGACGTAGAAGAGCACTTGGCGAAGCCGCGCAACGTCCCTGTTTCCCCTGGAGATACAATCTTCTTCGCAATTAGACATCGTTAAGCCAGTAGAAGGTGCCGTGCAAAACAAGATATTTTTATAGTGAACTCCACCTTCCTGCAGGACAAGAAATTTGGCGGGCCACTATACCTTCCGCGAAACAAATGTACGTTTCAGCACATCGACCTAGACATCAGATGTCTGCATTGCTACATGCATATGTACCAGGCGTGTCATTAAACAGCATACACTGTATTCAATGTTTAAGCGTTTGAGATCCGGAAACCGCGGTCTAGATTTACGATGTTTAATTGCCGAAGCCGCTAATTTCATTCCCACTTTTTTGCTATAATAGTCAAGCTACAACGTCTGTATGCTATAACTATACTGTATCCGCCCCTGCCATAGGCGGCCGCGTAGCGCTTGACGATTTTACGCATCAGGGGTGATGGACGATCGGGGGACGTCTCGGCGCGTGCGTTCGCCAGAGGTTGCAGTACCGTTAACAAAGTGGAATGGACTGTAAAACTTCATGAAACAAATGGTTAGACGAAGGTATAGAGATCTCGTTATTCTACCTGCAAATTAATATTTTCAAGCCTGTATACGGGTTTATGGGTTTCCACTTTAGAAAAATGTAAATATGTAAACCATAAACTAAACGTTCAAAACGGTTATTTCTATTATAAACAAATAAAAATATTGTTGAGTAGTTCACTTAATAACCAGGAAATGTTGTGACATCTACGTAAAAGATAGAGCAATAAGCGTTGATTCTTGCGTTCAGTAATGGTTTGAGTGTTCAGTATAACAAATGCGCAAGAGGATTCAAGTTTCCGTATGTCACATTATTAGTATATACTAGGTACACACGAACTGGATTTCTGCACATTGCAAAATTTACTACAACCTTTTTTTGTTGATTTGCTCTAAATTGCTACATTTACATCTTAAAAACGCAGACAGAAGGAAAAAATCTCAGAGCCACAAATTGGTTATCAGTGCTTCGTTACCGGAATGATCGATATAAACGTCATCAGTTAATCTGAAGGAGGAGAATCTGTTCAGACAACATATATAATAACATGAATGAAAAACGACCCAGCTAACCTTAGATTCAAAGTGGTTCAAGGCGCCCGCTGAAGTGACAGGGCTCAGTGATGACGTAAAGGCTAAACACATAAGCTCTGCTTTCGATTGTCGCACACTAGGACCATTACCATGGAGTGCTATGTCAAAATAATATAATATATATTGTAATGGAATATAATACCAATGAACTGCTACCTATTTTTGGAAGGTTGATGCACTGGTTAATGTTGAATATGATCTTTGCTATTAGTCGTCAATCCACACTGCGCAAACTTGTGGACAACATCGCCTTATGCTCAGGAGAGAATAAGAACTATTATAAGTTTTGAATGAAGTAGCTACTTCAGCCATCAGATCGTTTGCCGTACATAATCGAAACGAAGCTTATATAATGTCTAATCAACGGTTAGTGAAAGGCTGCCCACCTTTTTACTCCGCCCCCATACATAGTACAGCCAATTACTTTATGCTAACATTCGTTTGTGTGTCGTCTCTAGTTGAAGATTAAAACAGATCGTAAGAGCCAGCAGCCGATGGAATGCTAGGCGGTGGCGCTGCGAAACTTAAAAGTCGAAAGAATAAATACCGCCAACGTGAGAATCTACTAGATAACGACTATATCGTAAAATTAGGATCGCTATGATGCTGGCGTGAAGTAATTTTATTCTTTATTTATTGTTTTATTTATGTTTATTTATTTATTATGAAAGTATTTAAGAAACCGACAAATGGGTCAAGATATATTTTACCGAATAGAATGGAAACAACCTTGGCCAGGGGATCTCAAGAAGCGAACTGGCACGTAAGTATTTCCTGGTAATTTGATTACGCGCTCATAATGTATCAGTGCCCATCGATTTGCTATCGACCGTTTTTCGATATCAGGCGATCTGCTTGAAGAGTTTGACGAAAAATACTTTAGCCGAAGACCTTCTGAATACAATATACGCGTAAAATAGGGTAGCTGCCTCCATGTTCAGCACGACAGGCAACAATTAACGAAATCCACCGTTCAGTTCCGGACGTTGACGCGCGACAATGACTTGAAGTTTGCGTCGTGTTCCAACAATAAGAATAGTCTATAATAACGATACGACAGGGCTAATCAATACCACACAATCGCACTGCAGCGCCCTCAAACTAGTCTGAGCACATAGTGTTAACTTACTTACTTACTTGCCGAAACACGAGAAACTATGGCCAGACGATACCGAGGGTTCAAAGCCGATTTACTTAACAATAAAGATCCAGTTATCAAAGGTTAAATCAAATGCAGGTCAACAACAGCGTACCGTGTTAGTCTGGAAATGCACTGTCTCCAAGCGCATATCCTTTTTTCAACTGAACCGATGTTACTTGCTATCGAGTTAGTGGCATGCTGCACGTAGTCTTGTTTCAATAACTGTAACTTGTAAATAGATCACATCTGCTCGTACTTATCACTAAATCATGTTTATTATCTAATTTGTTTTATTTTTTTTTTTTTCACCTCAAATTTGGGATAATTTGCAGTAATTTAACGTCCTCACGCGTATTATAATATGGCATCGACCGCTGGGTAAACGATCGTTCAACACAAGCACGTATGTGATACTCAATATACCTAACTTACTGAGTACGCAAGATTATTGCAAGTATATCGAATTTACATGGCGTCATCTATTCCCATCGACCTTATCTTTTCCGATATTTCAGCAGGCTTAGCGACACCCCGTCATATGGATTTTCGTCTGCATATATTTACCATACACCAGCTATCGTCTCATCGGCGATCCTGTACTACAACATTTGCTTTATGTGTGAAGATGGAGACGCAATCGTCAGTAAAGGTTAATGTCAACACATTTGATCATCTATCTTCTTCACGTTACATTTTCATTAGCGTTCCTAGTTGAATAAAATAACAGTCACTCGTGAATTTCTGCTGGGTCTTTTTTAGTCGGTGTTGCCAGCACTGTCCTGGAAAGCCTGACAAGTAGCAGCACCGAATATTTACTTCTTACGCTTTTAAGCTAGCTTTACCGCTAGCAGCGAAATTTTGAAAAGTTATTTTTTATTCGTCTCCTTTTTCTAGTCAAACAGCAAGCAATGCACCCAGCCGGATGCATTGCTTGCCGTTTCTACCTATTCGAATCGGACTACGAAGGATTTTTAATTTGAACCTTAGCATCTACTACTATATACTCTCTCTCTATAACCATTGCTCTCTATAACCAATATAGATACAGGGACATAGCTGCCCACGAAGTCGGGAAACTGCTGTCGCGCTATGTCTTGAATACGATAATCTCGTGTGGCTTTCGACTAGTCACCGACATCGTTTGCGAGCTCTAACTATGTAGCATTTGACAAATCGAATTGTTTGTATCACTGGCCCTTACGTGGGCCGTTCTTTCGATTCAGGAGGGCTACTTTTCTCCATGGTCCACTAAATAATGGGTGGGGGAGACAGGTGCTTACATGTGCCATTGATGCCTACATTACGGAACATCTAAGGCATGGTGACCGGAAGTTGGAACTTGTGGTCCATCGAGTCGTTCCATGTTATGTGACTTATGTTAGATTATAATACTCACATTATACTATTTTAAATTCTAAATTTCAATTAAATTTTATTAACATTCTATTTCAATTTCATGAGTCAGGTGTCTTTTCGACGCATCTCTCAAGTGTTAGAAAAGATAATGTGTTCAATGTGTAACGCAAGTCTATGGCAGGCTGAACAAATGTCCCACGTTTCTCAGGAAAACTTTTTAAAATTATAATTAAATAGAAGCGAGCATTTTAAAACAGAAAAGCTTCAGAAAAATCTGCCACAAGTTATTCTAATGGGGAGTGTACTTCGCGAACCTCGAGTCAACCCCTTTCATATATTGCCCGAAACATCGCTGGGTTTCTGACACTGCGATAATAACTTCCTTTCTTAGTGAAATGCTGTGATCGCACAGGGTAGGCTTAAAGCGAGTCACCAAACAACTGTTTGCAGAATTTGACTGTTACGGGATTGCCACTGTAATTGTTGAAACGTAACCCAAAAAACTTAAACTATTCTATAGTAAGTAAGTCCTATCAAGAGAGAGGCCTATTGGTAGATGAAAGACTTAAGTATTAAGATACAGTAACACTTTATATTAAGTACAATTTTCTGGTTGCTTTTAGGTCTTTGTGGCAGCGTAAATGATTTAAAAAGTTACACATTTTGAAGCTAACAACTTCCTTGGAGAACGATAACTTCAAACTGCGAGTCAGGATCACTCAATTCAGGATTACTTTGTCAGGCCTATGGGAAGATACAGTGTCGAATCAAAGTATCTCTTCCACCTATTGCTACCATCATTAATTCATACAACGATTTTATGTTGCTATCATTAGAACGAATGTACTAATGATGTTACTTATAAACCCCAAGCGGTCCGACTTGCATAGATCGTCATGTGTAGTACCGATGTGAGGTCGTTACCATACAAAACAACCAATACAAAAATAATAATATTGATCGTTCTTAGAGTAGGCTTAGCTACTACTGCGGTATGCTATTACTAGTCATGTTTGTTTTATTATCGCTGGCCTTACTTGTTTCCGCCATTATTTGACACGGTGTCTTATAGAGTCTAGGATAGCGCTGGGAATCGAGGGACGCCCACATGCACGTTATGTGGTAATGGTAAGCACTAAGAAAATGGAGCAATAGATACGAAAACGTCATAGGAGATACCATAGTACTTAAGTAGAGGAATACGTTGGCCGCTTTGGCGGATTGACTTGTGTGCAATGTATAATATACCTTTTCTACACGGTGACTCACTTAAGTTGAATTTGTTGAAAGGAGCTCGCCGGATACTGAAGTTAACTTTTTATTGAGGTGCAAAGTTCACAGGGCTATAATCGACTGACGCTATATTGTGTCTTAATGTAGCCAGTAATTGCCCCTTTAGAATGCCCCATTTTAATTATTCATATCGCCAAGCATTCTTAAATGTCCATAAAACTTATATTTAATGTACAATTTTATTTTCTTTTTACAGAAATCCTTATAAAGGCCACACTTGTAGTACCTTGCAGTTCGTTATGTAATTGAAGTTTTCTCACATAATGCGGTGCCTTGTTTTTCAGTTACTAGCATCTGTGTCTGGCAATCAATCGAAAAGTGAACTAATTCTCTTTTAAGAACAAAGAACCCGCTTAGGGTGCGATTCAGTGAATTAAATTACAAATTCTAGCTAACATACACACTAAATATATGAGCGTATATTAATGAGAGTATTCCTCACTGTGATATTATACATCTAATAGAAGCGATCGCTCATTATTTTTTTAAAACAAAAAAGGACGTAAAACCAAATGTATGGCCCAGAATGGTTACTAGGTCTGCGACGGTGCCACCAAACACTGGCGGAAGAGTGGTCAGCTTGATGGGAAACTCTGTTATTCAGATAAGAGTATCAGAGGTCTTGACTATTCAGCATCGTAAACTTCCGCTTGTTTTCGAACTGTGTGTTTGGAAGAAGAACAGTACAGGACTAGCGTGAGTTTGCTTTCAACATACTACCTTTCATACCTACGGTTAGACGATGTCACATGCATCAGCCATGTAGAGTCACCGAATTCAGTATGTAAAAATAGGAAAAAAGACACGGAATCTAACAACCGATCGCTACGCAAACAAGCCGCAGAGGATCATACGGTCGAGGTGACGCCATCTGCTCA
The DNA here is from genome assembly GCF_002443255.2 of Varroa destructor. Classification (NCBI taxonomy): domain Eukaryota; kingdom Metazoa; phylum Arthropoda; class Arachnida; order Mesostigmata; family Varroidae; genus Varroa; species Varroa destructor. Next base: position 14,261,774 of record NW_019211457.1, on the reverse strand, counting down.
TGAAAATAAAAACTCACATAAGTAAAAAAAAGTGCGGACGAAACAAACAGTACTGTCCTATGGTCAGCTTTTGGGAATAAATGTAGGTGGACTTTGTCTTGGACGTGCTTTCGACCAGAGGTGCAAGCTTACAGCCAGAAACCTGCAAGTCCGTATAATGAAGAGAGGCAATACCTATAGTCACTTGTACTATATTTCATATCCCACCAATCTAAGGGACTTAGCTGGTGCACAAAACGAACGAACCTCGTTCAAATGATTCTATACATCCGTCAGTCTTTACAGAGGTACAACTCATCAGGATTTATTAGGAATAACACTTGGCGGCCTATGCCAAATAAAGAAAAGCGAAATGTTTTACTTATGTCGTTAAAGGTAAAATAATGTAGAGTAACCTATCCAATATGAGGTCATCTGTTGCAGCCACAAGATCTAACCGAAAAGCGATTGAAATAAGGCCACAATAAAGGCGGTAGTCTCCCCATCGAAATTACGCGGGGAAAAATAAATAACTAAGCAGACGACAACGGCGTTGCTATTCGATCAGCTGTTCGCCTAGCGCAATCATGTCTAACACACGAGTTGGATAAAGAAGAGCAAAATGTTAAGGGCCGCACTGAACGTAAGTTTCGTCGATCACTTTACTGAATCATTGATCAAATCTGGAACACTGTGCCATCGTTCGGTAAAACGAGGGCAATAATACGGAAGCGGTTAAGCTGACGATTCGTTTGCAGGGTCCAGCACACAGTGTTACGTTACCGGTATTCGATTTTGTAATTGAAACATGGTGCAAAAAACAGAGGCCTATTACCAACCGTATTTCTTATAATTGCGCTTCATGTCATTTTGCAGGAAATATAAAGCTCTTATTGATTAATCAGTTTATTTCGCGCCCGTACTTTATCGATGACGATAGCCATTCGTTAGTTTTTTCTTTCAATAATTGTTAACTGCTAGAAATATCCATAGGATATGCAAGAACACCTAAGACTGTGGGTATAACCTCTCGGTTATGTATAGCAATTTTTTTTGCTGCTAATTAAACAAATAATTTGACTATAGAAGGATGACCTGCATTGTCTTCTTCAATTTAAATTTTGGACTCACACAGCATTCATTAACAATACATATATCACTGACATGATGTTTCCGTAAAATTAACATTACCTATAGGTTATGCACGGTATAGTCCATTATTTTTTTTTAAGATATTTGGACCAATGTATGACAAATGATCGCCATAGCGAGTCACTTTTAGAGTAAAAGTAACACTCAGCTGTAATATCTGTTATAATGGCTCGAACAGCAGTAAACTCTAACGCTGAAAAGGCCGATGGTCAACGAAAATTGATTCGATTACGACGACTGTAACTTAGTCCTTACAGGTCACCCAAAAAAGTCCGCAAACACCCTTGCACAGAGCAAGTTCGACTTTTCATAATTTTAAATTAAAATTATAATTATTCGCCCTATCCAAGGTACCCTGCCAAATTTCCACAGACCTTGCATATAATAAATTTCTTCCTATGAGTCAGCCATTTTGTTCATTCAAAACTTACCGGACATATATTTAATATTCGCTTTCATTGTTAATACCTGGTAGTCACCGGAAATCGTACGCCTTGGAAATGTTGCAGTACTTACGGCGGTTGGTAGTTGTATAGGCCTTCTATATATGCAAGAGCGGACCCGCAAGAAATTTAAGCAAAGCGAGTACTTTCAGGTACGAAAGAGCTTTTACTCGGTGCACTTACAAGATATTATTACAATTTTTTAGTTATAATAAGTTGCAAGAATAGCATCTACTTCCCTAGCCGAGTCAGTTAGCGATTTAGTGCATGTTTTCCGAGTGATTCCTACGTATAAAGAGACCTAGATGACCTACAGTTATTATCTAAAATTTTTTACAACTTTTCTAACCACGGTCGACCTGCAAAATAAGTTACTCGGATGATTTTACGCCAGCGAAGAACAATTTCACTGCTTCGATGAATCGGTATTTTTTTTTTGCCTTTTTTTAGGTCAGGTTTGTTTGTTTGAGATTCGTAATTTCTATACCGCTTGTTTTCAGAAAACTATGCGCGTTCTGCTGGAAAACCAAAGCGCAAGAACCCTACTAGGTGAACCAGTTATATTTGGCAACGTTAATCTATGTAGGTCGCCAGGTTCCGAGTAATGAAGCATACAATATTCTAGATATTCTCGTTGCTTCACAGCATCGCAAGCTGAACGGATCTATGAAACGCATATATTAATTTAAGTCCGTTCGCGATTTTTCAACGACGTAATCTAAACGTTGGAGAGTCGTCGCATCTACACGAAAAGATTCTTTGTTCCTGAAAGCAATAGTCAGTCATAAATAACGAGTAGCTCTCAATGGTCAGCAAAGGATAGCCTTGAACTGAGTCAAAATGCAAGGTCGATTCTAATTTTTGTGTTGCTGATCGTAGTCGTATGAAGCAGAGCTCTATGTCACAGACGTGCCTTTTGGCTCGATTACTATGTCTAATTGTAACGTTGTTTATGTATTTTTGACAATTCAGACGATCCTAATTTGTTTTATGTAACGGCCGAGAAGGCGAAACTCGTTATACCCGTCAGAGGTTCAAAGCGGAAAGGCGTAGTCTACTCTTGGTGTGTCCGACACGTAGCTCCGATGGTTTCTACAAGGAACAACAGTGACATGGAGGTAAGAGTTAGCAGTGAAAAGCAAAGGACACTTCCCTTTACTTTTTAGGTTGCGTTATGAACCATCATTGCGTACAAAAGCTCCTTAATGTGTTCTATTTATCCGTGAATTTAGACCAACTGCACCGACTCCCTGCTCATTTCGTGTTCATACGACATTAGACAACAACCTAATTTTTCATTGGATTTACAGTCACATCGGTTCTTCTCTGTAAGTAATTAAATCGTCGATTTGATTGCATTTTTCCAATTCGGTGAATATTTATTAACCACTTTCAAAAGTATGAAATCCAAATATCACTCTTGGAGACCATCATACTTTCTTGCCACCTTAATTCTAATTAGGCGGCACGGAGACCTGTGCGACACAACTTGGTAGATGTTTATGTAAAATTATGTTCAAGTTCATAGTTAATCTCAGTTTTATGTCTCTAACGGATTTTTCGTTGATGTGAATAACGGCCGAAAACGTTCCAAAGGCCGTAGCGAACACTGCACCGTTACTACCAAATGAAAAAACGTCAGTAGACAGCGAGGCTGGAGCAGTAACGCAGCTGGAAGAAAGCTCCGAAAAGAAGCTATCTCAATGGCGTGTGATGCGCGTTGAGATACTGCTTGAACAGGCAAAGGACAAAAGGCTGCTCGTGTACAAAACTCCAGAAGGAGACGAAAATTTTGTTGACACCTTTGATGACTTCAAACTATGCACTAGAGATTCAAAAGTCCTCAGAGGTTGAATCTCGCCGAAATCATACATAAGTTACATGAATGAATGAAATACTGCTGACACATGTATATTTAGAACGGTTCACAAAAAAAGTAGTCTTTGTATCTCGTACAGAACTTAGAGTTTGGATAAAAAAAAAAGCAGTTTTCGCATGTATTACTTTTATAACTATATTGTAGTAGCAGTGGCACAACTTAAGGAAATAATTACTTAAAGATAAAACTCTGCACATATGTTGTTACATGTATATATTATACGCAATGTTTTCGACGATAAAACTCCTCGATTTTATGTCCTATATCGTTATTCCAAACAGGATCAATATCGCCGTTATCGACTTTAGCGCAATAAACTAAAGGAAGGCCAAAGTAAAAATTGATTTTTATGTCTACTATACGTATTGGAATATGGAAATATCTATATTAATATGCTACAACGTTTTACACTGTTATTACTATCAGATTCACTGCATTTTCCCTTCTGTCAGTCTCGTTTGCTGGACTGTATATAGCATAGAGAAACGTCTCGAGTGAATGCTTTAACATAGTCAATAAATTATTTGTTACCATTTGTTTATTAACATTTATTGGTAACTTGTTATGGAACGGGGGGCGGGGGCACTTTGTCGCAGATAGGTGAAAAAAACGATCACCTTTGCAGATCTGGACTTGTTTTAAGAACTGACTTTAGGTTTGAACCACAACTTATCGAGACGAGGGCAATGGTATACCAACAAACTGCCTACGGTTTATAGATTCTGTTGTGTTAGTGATCGCTTCTAGTTGCCGATAGATTGGCTGAAGACGCTCTGCGCAGTGCAAGTTTTTATGCCTTTATTGCGTACTAGTCACTGTTGTTTGACCAATAGATACCCATAGTACAGGATAGTGATTAGTACGGAATGGCAGATATGAAAAGGCTATATGAAGAGCTTTAAAGAGCCCTTTGTCTTAGAATACATCCTTAGTCAGTAGGTCTAACACAAGTGTTATAATGATAGCTGTATTGTCGAAAATGTCGAAAAAAAAAATCGACAGCGTTATATAACTCACGCTTCTCAAAGTTACCGCCATTAGTTACTGCTAAATATATGCTTGCTTAGAAAAAAAAACTGTCTAACAGCATAACGTACTGTGTTTTATTTCCTAACTTCAGTTTAAGGCTCGATGGAGGAATCTGCCTCACCGTTGGTTGAACCCTAAAATAAATTGACCGCTCGAATCATTCTGTACCTTCAGCTCGCACGAGCCCACGGTCGTTGGTACCATTTCACATTAATCTGATTTACGCTATATCTCTATATACTATATATAGTAGCATGGATTCGGTCGTTTATAAATCTATCACAATAAATATATCTGGCAGCAAAGAAAAATGCTGAAATACTAATTATTATAATTGTCTTCCCAATGCATGTTTTGGCTGCGCGCGCATTAAAATTCACATCTATTTATGTATTCAGGCCTCAACACTATCAAAAAAAAGCAAAAAGAAGGATTTAACAGAAACTTTTAACATGTTCTACTCTACGTTTGACGCACCTGGAAACATAGCTTACAATCAGGAAATCATCGAAAGACGACATCAAATGGCATATTTTAGGAAGGAAAATGAAAGGACATGGTACCGGTCGGTCTCAGATTTGTTTTTGGGCGAAAATCCAATCCGAAGTCGCCGAAACAGCGTTGTTGTTATTACTGCTCAATGATCAAAAACCCCTCAGCGCTTTTTTTTTGTGATTGACATAGAGTAGTAGAACACACTGCCTGGTGCTGTGAAGATCAACTGACCATACGCCTCGTGACAGCTATTGATGCCCTAACCCCGAAGAAACCGAGTTGAACGAAACTAACACTAGGAACGATCGCCATTTCAATACTCAACAGCATATTTTTACTGCTATCTACTAATTTATTTCTGGGCTAGCAAAAAAGAATCTCATTTGCTCGTGTCGGAACAGCGACCTCTAGCGGTCAGATTTGCAGACACAAAGAACAGCTGAGAACGTCGTACAGTATTTTGACGCAAACGACGTCGACGAATTAAGAACACGTCAATTGACGCTCACCATTCTAATCTTTAAATTAGCAATTTTCTGTTGATATTCAGATGAATTTTTTCCAGCTAGCAATTTTAGTACGAAACGATTCGCGCAGTCGAAATGCCCGCGCAAACACTTTACAAAAATAAGTGCATTTTTTTTCTATCTGTGGCTATTATTCAAGTAATTTATTTTTGTTCAACAAATATGAATTGTTGTCATTATTACTGGTATTTCAGTAGTATAATTTGGCTTTTACAATAGTTATATCAATGTTTCGTTCTTTTAATGAGTTTTTTTAGTCATCTGTTGCTTCCGTTGTGCTTTATTAATATTTTACAGGAATAATTGGGAGATGTTTGTTGTCCTGAATTGTCCTAGATTTCCACCATGACTATTTAGAATTTATCTACACGTCTTCCTTCCTTTCGATGTACAACTGGGCAGAATCTGTAATCAACACACCCTGTCCTAGGCTCCGTCTGTTTTCGCTTCGTAGGCCTACTGTTTCAGGCCGTAAAATTATAAAATATTTTTCAGTTAATTCTACTGCTATGCTTCATTTTATCATTGTCATAATAATAACCCTCATTTCAGATGCGAGTGCTGTGGGTCATATGTGCCATTAATTCCACATTGAATTAATTCGACTAAGCCGATTTTGCTTCAGACACCACTTTCTATCGAGGTTTCATTCCTTAATTACGTCTACATTTACTAAGCCTAGAAAACAAAAGGTAAAAGGCTGAAAAATGTTTGCCATGTATAGACCAGCGGGATCGAATCTATTTTTCCATTTTTTTCTATCCAGAAGCCGAAGAGTTTCGTAAAATTGAATGAAAACATTATACGCTTTACAGAAAGACAAAAGCTTCAAAGGTGCAAATGCATTAATTTTTATAGGAAAAAAAATCTTTAAATCCATTTACAAATCAGTGAAAAACAAATTGACCTCACTTAGATAACTAAATAGGTAAATAATTCAGCCGAAAATCAATCGTGGTTAAAACGATAGCGATGTTTAAAGACGGTGATGACTCTTTAATGACTCTGCTCACGCAGAATCACCACTCGCTCTGTACTCTCTATTATCTTCTATACTATGCTATTTAATGACATCATCACAGCTAAAGTATGGCAATCAATGGTGCAGCCATATCATCCGACAATGGCTGGTTGAAGATCGTCATCAATTGACTCTGCTGAAGCAGATCCCCGTTATCGATGCTGCTTGCCGCAGTCCCGCTGACGCAGCCGACTCCAGTTAAATTTGCCGGTAAATTACCGACCTCAGGTTGACCCAGGTTTCCCCCACTTGCTGCCTCGGCGCAGCAGGGTGGAAAATTCAGTTGTTGCTGCTGATGCTGTGGTTGCTGGGGCTGATGAGCGAATTGGTTCTGTTCTTGTAACAACGACTGGAAATCACCAGGTTGTTGTTTCGAGGATGTAGACAGGTTTTGGCAGGCTGTTTGATGCTGCTGCTGCTGCTGCTGCAGCTGCTGAGTGGTGGGGGACGTCCCTGAATTCGGATTCTGATTCTGACTGTTGTTGTTACTACTACCACCACCAGCACAATGATGATGATGGTGATACTGGTGCTGTGCGGGGTGTGGATGTTGTTGTTGTTGTGGATGATGATGATGATTCATGTTGATGTTATTGTTCTGCAATGGCTGTCGTTGGGCCGGAGCTGTGCTGTGAGTGAAGTGCTGGCCATGTTGCTGTGGTGCCTGTGGCGGATGTTGCAGTTGTTCCTGGGGGCAAAACTGTTGCTGCTGTTGTTGATGCTGTTGGCTCGGGTGACTGCTGGAGCTAACTGTAGTCCCCGAGCTTCCGAGGTTCTGGGTTTGGCTCGGTGTTGGGTAGTGATGAAGGTGATGATGCTGTCGCAGCTTCTGCGTGACAGTCGCGGGCATGAGCAGTGGTTTAAGCGCAACAATAATTAGTTTTGCCGTTGTAGCCAAATGCTTGTTGACTAGACCGCCGATGAACTTGTCCCACACCTGTTAATCCACAGAGCGAGTAAACGAGCCAATGAAAAACGTGAAAAAGGAAAAAAAATCGTTATAAAATAGCGAAATACCAGCATCAGCAGTGTCAGTAGCACAACAAGTAGGCGGCTATGTAAATGAATGGAAAAGACCATATATGAATCGAGCCCTTCATCCCGTAGAACGCCTTCAGAGATTTACAACTAATGCAACATTTATATGTTGAGGAATTTTCAAAGCCCTTGACAAATGAAACTAACAGACTTATGTTCCGAAAATCGGTGAATATTGACAACAAATAACTATCAGAGAAGAAGTGACTTCGAATCCTCTATCTCGTTGTACTCGGTTTGTAAATAATTTTCCTCTTGTTGTTTCCTCCTAGAAAATAACAAAATAGGAGTTTTTGATGCAGAATTTATATAGAAAATGGTATAACTATTTTTTCGTGTGTCGCCGCTCCGATACGGCCACTTCTACAATTGATATGATACTATAATCAGCAACTTCATCGACGAGATCGCGTTTTTCGAGTCAGTCAGCTCTATAGAAAATCAATTATATATTTTGTGCAGATTCTATTTTGTTGTATACATTCTTACATAGCAATAATAATACCTTAAGTAGAGCGGCATCCGGCAGAACAGACGCAAACAGCGTATTAAACCACCGCTCGATTGGCAGTAGGACCATTGATCCTGTTGGTCCTTGTTGGTTTTTTCCACCGCCTGAATTGCTGCATCGACCGGTCAAGGTACTACTCATGATTCGCTCAAATAACGCCGGCTCGTCTTTTTCCAGCAAGATCCGAGTTTGGCTTATCTGAACGGTTTGATATATGCCGATTGCGGCGAGAACAATTAGGGAATATACATTTTCATTGCTCAGGTTAGAGTTAGCAAATATCCGTCAATATATGTCATGCTGGTGGACATAGCCCTGGATATCAGAAGCTCCCTCGTTCGTATAGCTATTGTTTATCCCCATTTATTACTTATGAGGTAATTCGCCAGCTTATCGTTTGCTTCTGTTAACTAGATTGAATCTAATCAATAAGGACAACCGATAAAGTGAGAATAAGCGTCACCGCAGCCGATACTGGATAGTAAAAACGGGTTAATTTTGCTAATATTGATTGGATATATACTGCCATATGAACACTATCTGGCTGCCTGCTCCGTTCGGCATTCGGGTTATCCATTCTGTACAGAAACGATACATTTGTTTTGTGGGCCGACATACCAGTTCTTTTGCGTCTATTTGAAGCGCGATCATATGGTTGTAAAAGTTTCTGGCAAGCCAATAGGCATCTTGCAATTTTGGAGCTACACGACACATCACGCCGAACATAAGCTGAAGATCACGTATCGCTGGGCTCGTCATCTGAGCAGTTGGGTCCAACTGGAGCTCGCCTCGTTCTAATAGGATCATCAACGTAACCTAATTAACATGTGAACAGGCAAAACGTGGCAAATATTATTCGCTTGGAAAGCATACTGTAAATGCATCAATCACATCGTCGATTTGTTTGCTAGCGGTACTTTATTTACACTTCGCAGACAAAACTACAATCATAAATAGTAATCACAAGCGTTCGATAAAATTAAAAACGCACTCAGTTATGTTAGTGTTAGAAACAAATATTGCTAGGCAAAAATTACGATACCTGAAGTAGGTTCAAAGGGTACAGTCCTTTATTTATTTAAAGAAATGACCCGACCTAGGTACACGACAGATTTGCTAGCCAGATAGGACAGGTCGAGGATGTACATTGTTCGAAAGAAAACAAGAGAGGCCAAATAACCTTTTTTCAACTAGATGTAAATCGTAGGCCGAAATGCTTTCCTAACACTAATGCCCTCGTACCTATTATAGATATTACGTGGGTCCACGCTAGGCTATTATCTTCTCGATATGACTGGATAGCGTATCTTTAGCTTAACTGAGTTCGTGTCAAGATGGCGAAACCAAATCTGCGATACATCGAAAAATCGCGCACACTTACGGTATCAGCTTTGCTCGAGTTTTTGTCAACCAGCCGCATAACTTGAAGAGTAGATTTTAGCTCTTCGAATTGACCCTTACGGTCCTCTTCGATTCCGGCTGCGATAGAAGTATCTGCTGGGGATACACCTAAATGAAGGTAGTCAGCGAGCGACAGTCAAGATAAGCGTGACAGCACTTTCAATGAACCAAAAACGTTCAGAATTTCCTGTTTATGTTAAATGTAAATACTTGAGACGTGATAAGGTCGCGTTTATGTTGTTCATTTTTTGTACCCGTTACCTATACCTATACAAGTAACCAGTGTAATCCTTTTTTCGATGTTATCATCGCGAACAAATGCGATGCTTCCCTCTGTGTTTATGATCGAAATCAAGACTACACACTACGCGTGTTTAGATTGTACGGTTAAGTTTCCAACTATGATCGTAGGTGATCGCAATATTCCACGTTGGCTGGGAGCAGATACCCGTACCAAGTATAAACTTCCATAGTCGTGTTCTGTGCGTGGGTGGAACCGAGATCCGCTGGAGGAGGCTGCATAGTTTCGAGATATCGATTGGATTTCGGGATAAAACAGCGTCGAGCACCTTTGTCTCACTCAAGTTGCATCTGAAGTTAATGTTGGAATAGAACGGGTTATATTAATTCAGCGCGCAATAGATACACTTTATTTAGTAACTGACATAATAGACAAAATTGCAAGCTTATATATGATTCAAAATACAAAACTATGTTATAGTTATTTTATCTAGTAATTCAATGATATATACATTTTTGTCACTCCCAATTTTACTATCTCTTATTTTTTTAATCACAACCCACATTATACTGGGGAAACTGCCCTGAAAATTATCGCAGCGCTATGCGATGCCATACTAAATTGTGCTCAGCTTAGCGGGACAGTGAAACAAACTTTTTGAAAGAAAGGTTTTATTAAAATCCATTACATTTCATAGTGTCTCAATAAGGGTCTATTTTTGGAAAAATTGGAACAAAATGTGTCGCCAAAGAAGATTCAAGGACACGAGAATCCAACTACGAAACAGACCAGTCGTTGTTACATCATTTCGGAACAAAGTAAATCTCTTTGGACTTCCATAAACAATAAGAAGCGCACAACGAGATACAAAGAACGATTTTTCTATATGTTTTTTTTTACAGCTCTCGATCGATAAATAAAATTGCAATAACCATTAGTGCACAGATAAGCACATCTTTACTATTCACGCCTGGCAAGATTTCTTAGCATCTCACAGTTTTTATAATAAGGGTGCTATATACTTTGAAGCTCGCAACATCCTTTGCTGCAGTAGCGTCTTTGTAGCTTCAATGAGTCATGTATGTACAGCTCCGATTACTGATTATCGAGCCTGTTCGTCCGCTCTATGAGTTTAAATCAGCCAGCTCAAACATTAGCGAAATCTGGCGTCAGATGGGTTGACCCTGGGTGCATGACCCAGAACCAGCCAATGACCACCAGGCACTAAACGCCTTGCTGCGACCAGCGATTGATCGATCTAGTAGTATTCGACTAAATTATTTTTAGCTCTCACTCTATGTTAATACATTTTATTTCGAACCGGATGGAGTACATGAACGCTATCGCCGTGATGTACGGACACATTTTGATGACCGAATGCTCCAAACGCATGGATTGAACGAACAAGTCTCGTAGAAATACTTCTCTTTTTTTATGCCATTAGACTTATTTGTACGAGGATTTTTTAAGGATAAAGAAAGTCTACATCGGACGGCCGACGCACTGCTTTGAAGTTTTATTTTTGAAATTAAGATCCTGATGCTATATAAACAAAAATTGATAATTTAAACCATGTTTATTTTCTTCAAAACACCCTATATATATATATATATATATATATATATATATATATATATATATATATACGAAATTATGTATGTCGTTAACGTGCCTATGACTATAGGAAAGTCGATTGATTTTTATGAGTTTATGCCACAAATAAGTCTAGTTTCGGGATGCATTCAGGTCTAATTATGGGCAAATCTATGTAGTGCATGGATGCATAGCGCCGGAACAGCGCGTCTATGTAGTGCTCCCATAGCTACATTTTACCACTTATAACATTTTCCGTGTTTCTCGATGTCTAGCTTATCATCGGCTCATATGAAATACCCCAAAATACCAGCAATGAAAAAGCATCATAATGTTTTATGGTCGAGTAAAATGTCCTCAATCGCGTTTTTCTTTATTTTTTTAAAAACTGTCCTATATAAGTTAGCATATACCATTGCCGTCGCGCATATATGAAATCGTTTACATTAACATTACGGAAACCACCTAAGGGAGTTTTTGACGGCTAGGAGGCTTTGTTACTGGAATGGCTTGTGGAAGTCTGACTATTATATATTTCATCTTTAAACATTCAACGTCGGAGTGAGCGGGGCACACAGATCCTTCATCCCGTTGGAGCACTTCTGCTAGGAACAGGCAAACCAGATTTTTGGCCAAGTAGGGTGTTTAGCAAGACGGAGGGTTCCTTTCCAATATACCCAATTCAATGGATATTTGAAAAATAATCTATGGACTGAGCTCTACTATTTAAATAATGCCATTAAAATCAAACATTGAGCAAAAACTATCGGATTGCGAAATTATCGAACCCTCAAAACGAATACTGTAGATTCGCTTGGAATCGCAAATATTGGTAACATTTTCCTCAATCTTCTGTAGAAAGGTTAAATATGCACCATATTTTAAAAAAAGATTATAACTTTTATTGAGACCTTTTGTTCAATGAAATGTATATATATATATATATATATATATATGTGAGTGAAGAAATCAAAGCGCGTATGTCGCCGCGTTATGGCAGCAGAAAAAAAAGGATAATTTTCCCAGTTGATCTGATTAACGTTAACTAGTCAATGAGCTTCACCCGAATTTATTAACGGCCATAAATCGCTTGAAAAATAGTAGGCGAGGGTGATTTGCATTTTACATATAACGCTCTTCAGCTGCTGTTGACAAAGCAATCAGATGGAAGATAAGTGTACCAGTAGACTTAAAAACGTTATTTTACAACTAACGAGTGCATTCATGCATTTCGGTCGAAAGCAGGACAGAATGTCAATTCTGCACAGGGCCTGGCACGTACTTTGTGACACAAACACGTTTCAGAAAATACTTCAAGATGCGGTGTTCGTCCCAGAAGAAGAAGAGGTGCCAGAATAAACACCGAAATCCCCCAGTGAAGGTCACTTGGGGAAACCGACTTAGTATAGCATTTCTTGGTCTTTTCCAAAGGACATAGCTACTTTTTACGCCTTCCATGTTGATTCTTTACGTTTTGTTTGCTCCTTATCTAAGCATACGCCATAGGACAAACACATCTAACCAATTTATATCAATTATGCAGAACATTAATTTTATTCATCAGAAAAACTGTCGGTTCCTCTGTTTTTGTTCTTTTTCATATAACATATATATAATTGAATTAGAATATTTTTATACTGTCAAAGGGAGGAGTAGTTACGATAAGCGAATTCGACTTAAAAACCTAATTACTTGTGCAATAATAAGTATATTTAACTTTTTCTCTATCCAGTTTTTAAGCAAACATTATAGCCGTTTCAACAAGCTAAATAATATCTCAGCATGGCATTTATATTGTGTTGAGCAAAAAGTCCTTCTTCTCACGTCTACTGCTTTAGCATATTCATTAGCGGATTCCATACATTTTTTAAACATAGCTGTAATGATAGATTGCATCTAAAAATATCAGGCACAGAATTTTCAATGAAAAAAATGCTCTGTTCTTGTAAAATATAGTTAATAGCCCAACTAAACTTAGTTCGTAATTGCCTCAAGTTTTTTTTACAAATCAACCCAGCAAAAAATAGGAGAGAGCCCAGCATGCGAATTAAAAACAGTCGAAAATAAACGCTTTTCTAGTTGCTAATCAAATTGTTCATACCAGAAACGTTACCTATACTGAAAATCTGTAAGTGCATCCGGAATGGATGCCCGTTATTAGATGCCCTGTTCAGTCTATTCCGCAGTGCTTCGCGATCAAGCACGTAAAGTTGCTCATCATTACAGCGTTTTCAGATCATTAGAGAAGCTTGTTAATTTACTGCTCGTTTTCTGTATGTCTGTCAGCCCAATCAAGCGTATTGAAGACGGAAGTCAAGCCCACGGCAGCGACAATGCTGAGTAAGAATTGATTTTATCTTCACTGCATGATCACGTCACGTTTTCGTGATATTACAATAACAACGACAAAAGAGAAACAAATCAAATTGCAGTTATCCGATGGGTAAACACGTTTACGCCCATTTTGAGAAACCACCAATTTTTTATGCTATAGAGGTACGTATTAATTGAATTCCTGTTAAATTGATAGCAGATCTACTTTTCACAATAACTATATAAAATAGTACGATCAATCAAGGTGTATATATTTTCTGGTATGTACATGTATTTCTTGTGGACAAGTTGTTGTTGTATACTTTAGGACTTTACGCACGCGTCTATCGCCTAATAAACATTGGTACACAAACGAATCTAATCAATGCGATCTATTCATCTACATCTTTCGTAGTTATGTTCATTGTGTGACCTTATTTTTTTTATTAGTCCGCCACAGAACAAACACTGTTGTTTAGTAGAAACAATTCTTTTATAAGCCGAGTATTGAATGTTGTTAAAAAGTACGCGCGCACAACTTAGAGTAGTTCAATTTGCCTTAGTTAGAACTGGATTTAGATTTATTCATCAAGAAACAGTGGTAATCGTTATACTGCCCATATTTACTCCTCACAGACAGTCTACATCTTTTGACTATTTTCAGAGCTCGCGACAATGGAGCTCTGTTAGCACCGAAATTTTGTCGTGTCTCTAACCTCTCCTTGATTTTGACGTAACGATGTTTTCGTTCGTTTTGCTTGTTCAGTTTGCCTCCAGCTGATGCAGTCTTTCTCCATCTTCCTTGTTCTATGTCATCAGCATTTCTAGTTCTGTTTAAACCTAGAAACAAGTGATCCATGAACCGCTTGCCCGCCCCTTCAACCCATGTCGCCACTGACTTGTCCACCTTTTGTAAGCCCATATGCATAAATCTATTAATTCGTATACGGGTTTACGTAAACGCGACACACTAATACAATGACACCCAGCCGCCGCCAACAAATAGCCAAAATAGATGCGACGAGACGGAGCCAGCGATCTCCGAATGAGCGTAGAATCGTTTTCATTCATTCCATTGGCGCTGCGGTGGCAGCAAGAGCAGTCAGATGTCTCGATAGGAAACGACGTCAAAAACCCTTTCCTTCTTTCTTTTGCTCTCTCTCTTTTTCTACCTCACTTGACATATACAAACAACAAAATAACACGGCACACTCAAAGGGGCTCAAACAGACGCACAAACGGACAGACAGAGGAGAAAAATAAACGTACGCCGATACAACTACGTATCCCGCTTTCCCGGGCCTTTGGGAAAAGCGTTGTTACGCTGAACGCAAAAGTTATCTAAGCGTCTAGAAAAAAAACAGAAAGACAAAATTGATTTACCTCGACGATTTCTCGCGAGCTCACTCACTTGATAAAGGCACACTCACCTGATACCGGCCTTATCATAGTAAGATGATCGGAAGTTGCTTCCCGAATCCGAACCGCCTGCCATGACGAATCGTCGTTATTTCACTAATGCTACCGGTGGTAATTTCCTGTGGAGGCCGTAGAACTGGTATGGATCGACTCCGTTATCCTATGAAAAGTTATGTGAGCGTAGCTGGCGAGAAGCATACGGCTGATTTCTTGTATATCCGTCGTGTTTTTTTCCTTTAGAGCTTGTTATAGCCCATTTTCTAGGTGCGTCATTTGGAACTGCTGCTGCTGCTGCTGTTGTTGTTGTCGTCGTCGTCGTCGAACATGTCACGCTTTATCGTTATCGTCGCTGCTCCCGTTCGTTCTATTTTCATTTTTCGTGCCAACTATGCGTTATCTCAGCTTTCTAGCTTATATGTGTCGATATATGCGGTCGTTGCAAAACACTAGCGGAAATTTTGCTCGATCGTGGGACTCGTTTTCAACCAGTAGTTACGTGCTAGGCTAACAGTCTTAGTAAAGCATTATCTGATAACAATTAAATTGATTAGAGAAAGCTGTCCGACCACTGCTACTACTGATCATGACGAACTACTCTTTGTTCTTTGTGGAGGATTCAATGGCCTTTGAGCCTGTTGCTTCTGCTACTGCAGCTGCTCTTCTAATAACCACCACAACTGGTGCTGATAATTGTACTGTTGTTCCTGTAGTTCCGTTTAATATTTTTTTGTTGTACGTTCTCCGTGCAGTTCGTAAGCAGCAGAGGCTATCACCGCAGTCCTTCGTCGAATCTGTTCAACATTGAAACGGCCATTTTCTTTGGCGGTTACCCCTTCTATTTCATTGTTATTAATAATTCCTTTACTGCTGCTGCTGCCGCCACTATTACAGCCAATCGTACGCGTTCTATTTTTGCCCCCTTTCTATTCAGTCGGTGTCGTTCCGGTATTGTACCGCCCTTTGACCATTATGGTGGGTATGCTTTCGTACTTTCTCGTTATTTGAGTTTGGGTTAGGTTTCGTAGCTGTTCAATCAGGGACAGATAATTCGTTCGTATTGTTACTTATATTGTTGTTAGCGTTCGCCAGTCAAAGCGGGAGCTCTTCAGAAACACTGTGCATGCACGCACCGAGGGACCCGGCACACTGCGACTCTAACTCAATCGTTTCGTAACAACATGTCGTTTTGTTGACCCTGTACTATTCTACGAATCGCTGCCTCCGCAGGTAATCACTGTTCACTGTTTAAGTTTAGTCATTAACGAACCTAGCCAATCAGGCGGTCCGTTATATACCGCAGTACTCTCTAAAACTATCAGACCACTCTCACTGTGTGCTTCTCATCCGATCTGCACTATTCGACGGTGTACCGTCTAGCTGATAACAGTCCGTTGAATAAAGAAGCAGGAAGTCAGCCAGGACAAGCAGTTAGAGCCAAACACCATTGGCTGGTCAGCCCGTCGTTCAACCATCCACGCGTTGCCCGTCACGCCAGCTCAGCCATCTGCTGCGGCAGCATCATTCCAGCTTCCCAGCGAATTTGCGTCCGACTATTCTACAGCTGCTGGAAATCTATATTATTATATATCAAAAGCCGTCTAGAGCTAAACATAGCCTACGAGCCGCTGTTCGCTGTCGCTGCAGCCCTAAGGACCGCGTATCAGCAGCGGCTTTGACGGCAACCGCAGCCGGGGCTGTAGACGGCGACTTGTGGCGGCGGTAGTAATAACGGCGCGCTGCCGTTCTGTTGCAGTGCGTGGCCGCCACGATGATTAGCGCAGCGTGATTGGCGCTGCTGCTTCCTTTAGTTCTCTCTCGGTTTCTGTGTGATCACCAGCAGCGCCTCCATCAGCGGCCTGACGTCAGCCGTCGATCAACAGCACCAGTGTTACCGCTGCCCGGAGCTGGTCAGTACCGGCTTTGCCAACAACTTAACAGCCGTGCGACTATTAACGTTCTGCAGGCCTGCAAATAAATAGTGTCCTACTGGAGTGGCATACCACAGCGACGGCCGAGAAGTCAATAACAACAACAACAGCAGCAGCAGCAGCAGCGGCAGCGGCGAGAACAACAGCCACTGCCGCTGCTATTTCCATCAGCGCTAAGAACAACAATAGCGAAATCACAACAACGACAGTGGCAACAATGACCACAATGACGACGTTAACATATCTGTGAATTTGTTAGTAATCAACAAAATTCGCAGGGGTACTCCCCATAGTCGCAGTGTTATTTTCCTTGTACGTAAAAGAACGTATTGTGGATGATCGTAGGAAG
Organism: Varroa destructor; assembly: GCF_002443255.2. Taxonomy (NCBI): domain Eukaryota; kingdom Metazoa; phylum Arthropoda; class Arachnida; order Mesostigmata; family Varroidae; genus Varroa; species Varroa destructor. Next base: position 14,244,456 of record NW_019211457.1, on the reverse strand, counting down.
TCGTGAACTTTTCGCCTGTCGATCACCAAACGTCACCCGAGCGAAGCTTTGATAACGTCAGCGGGCACAGCGGCGAGTTCGATATCGCTCCTTTTCGAACAGATCGAGCTGGCTAGCTCCTCCGTTATACGTTCTGGTCAACGACGATCCTCACTCAGTGTGCATACAAGGATGTGCTGATGACACTCTGCTATATAGAACCAAATGCCAGATATAGAATGACAACACCAACACAAGAAACGTAGATTGATACGGTTATATATATGTATAGCATAACAACAATATCAATCAAAACGATGTGGATACTAATAATAATCTGTAAGCAACAATAAAGCAGCAATCAATTGTATTATCATCGACTTAACCCGCATCTACGCTAATCATCGGCGGCATCAAGTACCGCTGTTCCAACGACAACTTTGCCATATATATATATGTATACCATCTGATCACCACACATAGAGCTGGCATCGAAACACTTGACCCGTGTCCGTCGTCACTAACGAGCAGCAGTCCTTCTACATAATTATATCTATAAATCATAATAAGTTATCAGACGAAGATGAGAAGAAACTGCAGCACAAGCATATTTACGCGATCATTCAGGCTCAACAGTAGGCTCCAGGTTATCGATTTCGTTGCAACTTGTTTTGCAGCTCGTTTGTTTGGCCGACCACTGATCTTTTCCTGACACAGTCGAACAACAATAACAACAACAATTTGAAACAAAATACTTAGCCAGTAATAGTGACAAAGTTCGCATACAACATGAGCAAATTCAAGTCGTATTGTAAAACCAGCCACTATAGGCGGCAACACAGCGACCAGCTGCGCGAACACCAACGGATGAACGGTCAGCCAGCTGAAGCACCTAAAGTTTACGCGACGGGCTAGGTCGACCGGTTGTGTGCAAAACCCTCAGTAGTCATTCGCAACTCGCGTTCCGACCAATTTCGAGTTCAAAGACTTTTTAACGACATCGGGATACGACGCTGTGCTCGACGCTGTTGTGTATCACTGCGTGAGCTGATCACGCGTAAGCCTAGCTCGCACCGTGCAATGCTCGTCCTTGATCGCCGGGGAAAGCTAAATTTGCACTATCCTCTTAGCTGTTGACTTCAATGCCTTTCCGAGCACCTTTCTTTTGTTATTTTTCCTTTTTTTTGTTATTGTAGCGGCAGCAATCACCAACCAACCGAAATGGCTCGGGACTAACGGTGAGACAACGAACTGACTTATACTGCTATGAGCTACTGCACTTTGTCCTTTTCTCCAAGTCTCAAACCATATTGCCCTTATAAAATAGTAATTATATTAATAATAGTAATACAGTATCCTGTTATGATACGAATGTTACCGGCGTTCAGCGGTTAGCATCGGTCAGACGCGCAGGAAGCGTGAAGCGGGTCCAGCGCGCAATATAACACAGTAGTTCTTGTTAACGTTGATGTTATTGTTGTTTCACTTGCCGTCCGGGGTCAGCGGCCCAAGTAAACAGATAAATCTTCGCCCAGTGGTTGACGTACCATGTACTGCTATCATCAACAGCGCCATTTTGACAGCCAATTGCTTGCAGTCAAACTTGCTGTGATTCCAGTGCCTCTCAAGGCGCTTGTGAAGTAGTCACTGTTACAGAGCAGCAGCCGCAGTTTCTGTGCTAGCAGGAACCGGGACGCCGCGATCCTCTATGCACAACCGCGTGTCGCTCGTCTTTTTGTCAATGCACCTTTTTATGTCGTTGCCGGCTGACAGGCCAGGTCTTTCCGTTGGCTGTGGGCGCTGCCGTGATCGCCTAAGGCAATAGCAGTAGCAGAAACAGCGACAACGATAAACGGCCACCAACGGTTAAGACAAGGGAAAAACAATAACACGCGAGAGTACAATGTTTTTTTAGCGCATACACACTACGCATCGTTGAAAGGATCTAGCTATACTAATGGGGTGTTCATTACTATTGAGCTTCAGACCAATTCTGGCCGTCACCGATTTCCTGGCCGAAGTAACAACAAACGGGCGGATGGGGTGGTGTCCCTTCCATAATATCTCTCCGATCTGGACAACAAAACAGGAAAGGACCCACAGCACGAAGGCTAAATACTGCGATTGCAACGAACCAAGTGAAACGATCCAGTAAACAATTGAACACGAACCCTCTTCATCCTTGCGTATGTCACTCTCGACAACCCGAATGTGTGAGCGACGACAAAGCGTTCGTCGTCGACAACACGCACTGCCAATGGCTTGAAGCTGTGTCCATTGATCTGTCTGCATATCTCTGCCGAACACTAATAACTTAAGGGGAAAAAGCACCAGCTAATTAGTTCGTTTTACCAAGAGCTCCAGTAAGTTGAAGAAACGTCTAAGTTGTTGTTGTCGTTGTCGTTAATCTGGCGCGAGTAACGCGGGCGATCCGTGCGCTCCATCCGCCGATCATCGAAATGACTCCACAGAACAGAATAGAATAGACGAGTCAGCAAGAACAGCTCCGACATAACAGGAGCGGCACTTCCAATGTTACTTTGTTAGTCGACTTTCATTACTACTGCAGATGCTGCTGCTGCTGCTCAAAACGCGCCAGGTACTACAGCTACTGCTACGGCGAGTACGAGGACGGCAGCTTCGGATGCTCTTCGGACTTTTGTTTATTGACGCCGCTGCGGCTGTCGTGCGCCTCGCTTCGTTGCTGTTGCTGTCATTTAGCACAAGGCAACAAAAGCAGCAGCAACACGATCGAGAGCGTGGTGGCTGAGTGACTGGACAAAGGAAGAAACGCTGTGGGCTGACCGGAGCCGGCCGGCCGTATCCGCCCGTGCTGCTACCACCCAATCGCCTTCGCCTCGGTGGAGGAGCGACTGGTCTTCTCTAGTAATCGAAGAAGTGTGGTCGGTAAAGATCATCGTCGACAGCGACAGCAAAATAGGTAGATACAGACCAAGAGACTGACAGTCTGGTGAATAGATCAGTTGACGAACATGAGGATTACAGGTAAATGTGTGAATTGACAAGCTAATCGCCGGTTGGTCGCTAGCAGACGACACTGTTGTTGTTATAGGTTTACTAACGAACGAGAAAGGGGACCATGGCTCGTTACCATAAGTGGAAAGGGAGTCAGCAGCAAAATGTCGACGAGAACGATCATGACCATTATGAGTGTTTACACACTCAAAAATATCATCTGTTCGTGCTTGGTGGCCATCTGCGCAATCGCGAGTTCGCGAAGGAAGAGACGTCGAAAAGAATCATTCGCACTCCTGGCTGAAGGCCCCGACAACCCTCGCATCGAGGCCTCTATGTCTGAGGAATCTATAAACCTATGCAAGATTAAATTACAGAGGGATATCGTATCGGGAAAACAGCGAAGAGAGCTGGAGCTCTAGAGAAATCTCTTATTTCGTATCTCCCTTTAGAACGGGAATGCATTTTTGTTGTTGTTATTAGTGTTCCTGTTGATGTTTTTTTTTTTGTAAGCTCATGCATGTTCGACAAAAAAAATCACTAGGGTGTTGATTAATTGGTGCTGGATTACCATAAAGGCCTAAATTCGTGGGTGAGATCTGGACAAAAATTCCGAAAGGTCCGTGAGTGAGAAAAAAACGGGGTCGAAACAAAAAAAAAGCAGCGCGAGCCGGTGAAGGTAAAACTAAGTGGGTATGCTTTTTAAATTTTGAGTAGAAAACACCTATCGGTCCACTGTAGATGGCTGGGCTTAAGCTGCCGATATTTGCGGTGGGTCGTATAATCCGATAGCGTAGGAGAGGGTTGACATTCTGTGAGTTAACCTTTGAGGTTAGAGTGGCCTCTGGGATGACTAGGGAAAGGCTGAAACTAGCCTGTGTCATATACTGGTAGAGGGACGCGTGTACTGGATATCGTTTCGATAAGTAGCTACAGTCGGTTCAGACAGATTCGGAAGAGTACGTCTACCTAGGTTTGCATTAGAGGCGTTTAATGGTAAACTCTTGGCAGGAGGTTGAAATAAATATAAGATAAGCGTAGATATGGAGTTATCGTGATGTGCGCATTTGTACTCCCAAAACGAAGTTTTTGTAGACGGAATTGACGTGTCGTGCATATTATCACTGGACTGGAGAACTAGAATACTCATTAAGAGGTTGTCGTCCAGTAATAACTATAATGAACCAAAATAGCACTTGGATTAGCTTTGAACAAAGAAAATGAAATGGGATCTGAGATCTGACGCAAAAGTACTATGAAAAGGACGACAGACCTAAGCGTTTGAGGACGGTACTGTTGTCAATTTTAACTAACATTTTAGTCATAAATTAAAAGTGGTACCAGTGTGCAACGAGCCGTATGATATCTACCATATATATTGAGATAGCTTCCATAAAAAACTGGCAACTTTTACTTCATTCTGATCGTGTTGTTAGACTGTAAATTTGCTCGTAATCAGAATAACGCACGCTACCTGCGAGCGCACAAGCCTGTATATGTAGAATGCTTAACTATTACCTGCAAAAATGTAAAAATTCAATGAACATTAATCAATATTGGCGTACCAGTAGCTACAAAAGAGACTTATTTAGTAAAAAATAAATATAACCAGTTATAAACATTACTTATTCAATATACTTAGATGTGTATTTCAAAAAAGAGTACTTATATCAACAATTTGTGTTGGCGTGATGGGGGCCTTCAGTTGAGCTATATTTGAGAGACCAATGCTTAACTTTAAAGATCTCACAATTGTCTATGCAACTGAGACATTTTAAATCTTTATTAAGTAAATTTGGTATGATAGAAATAAAGCTTGAAACGATTTTGCCGTTTTGGCTGAATCGAAACCATCTGTTCTTTTAAAACAAACACTGCACAAACACAAAATCCATTCATAATTTGCTTAAGTACAATTAACATATAATTAAACTAGAAATATAATTTGTGTTTAAGTAACGGAGAAGCATCTCTCAAGTATCAAGGTGACAGGTCGGTTACTTACTGCTATTTTCGTGATGACTATATATATTCTATAGAGCTCGATCCCAGTCATTAGGAATATTTCGCTACAGGTAATATCTAATCATAATATCTGGGTACGTTTGCTGACAACAGAGTGACGCATGGGTAGTGAACAGCGGATAATAATATCTAGTAATACATATCTATAGTCATTCACTGGCAAGTTAGGCAGATTAAAGATAATGGTTCGTCTGCTATACTCGTCTATATGAAATTCTGCTGGGCGATTAATGCGCATTTGAGCGCATTGCAATAAGGCCATAGTTAACGAAAATGCTACCATGTTGGTTCAAATCTCGTCCTTCGCAAACATCAATTAAGCCAACGTTAGAGTTTTATAAAGCAAAACATACTTTACTGTATTCGCTGTTAATCCAAATTCAAATACAACGATAAAATCATAATTTAACGTATAACAACATAATTTTGTATACTGAACAGTACTTGAATGGATAGGTAATGTCAGTGCGGCTTATTAGATTGCAATGGGTAACCCAAATTGAACGCATGTAGTACAAGGACATAGAAACAGGCCCGAGCTTGGCGTATAACGTGGCCTTGGTAAGAACCACGGTTCGTCACCCAAACCAATAAGCAAGTGATATCTGAAAGCCCATAGCAAGACTGATTGTTAAAAAGTCAGCTAATACTTCGAATATACAGGGAACGCATTCTAATTGTTTACTTATATCATTAGACATATTTAGAAATAATTAGAAAAAAAAAAAATATATATATATATATATTCCAGTGATTTCCGGTCATAATAAGAAATGAAGTTACCAATTAACAACGGCGCGGTTAAATGAAAAAAAAACAAATAAAAACAAACATTTTAAGATTCAACCAATGTTATACGTAGGGTTAGTTTGGTTTGTTTATGGTTATTTTAATTAGATAATTTGTTATTGGTGCATAATAAAGCAGTAACTGTATGTAGAATTCACGAATATCTTTTAGAATTAGATATGCCGAAAGTGATTAGAAAGTCGCTTTTACCTTATAAACAAGTGAGTTGAAAGTTTTATGTATATTCAGTCAACACCTATATGTTCTTCTTTGCCCATAACATTCTACGGGTTTGGTGGCTTTCTAGGTATAGCTAGCTAGAACACTCGTTAGATAGATTAGATAAAGCAAAAGGATGTTCATACAAGCGTTCCGTCTACCTGTCGACCTCGCACGTACAGAACACGTTTGTAATCACCCTGTATACTGAATGAGCCCACATTTGTCGTTTGCATCATCTCATAGAGCAGACGCATTTCGAAATTTGGCGCCATTTTCTCTCTTAACACCGGTTGACAGTGATCGCCCCTTACCGCCGCCACGTCGTTGTACAGCTGGGTGAACAGAACCGATCCTGCCGTTGTTGAGAGAGGAAACTTTGTGCCCGCTCGACGTTATTTCTTTTTGAATCCACCTCGTTCGTATAAAGTCCTTTTCGCTCTCAACCGCTCTTTGAACACAGTGAGTGCCTAGTGTCACTGCTCATCGCCAACAAAATCACTCGAATCCCCCAATTTCCTAGTAATCTCTGTCAGCAAATTGAGTGCGTTCTTCCTGTCACTCCGGACTACTGTGAACTAGAAGTTGCATAGATTTTCGCTGTGTTCGTTAATCTTTGTCGTCGTCATCATCATCATCACCGTCACCATACATGTAAGTGTTAGCTACCAGCAACTAAACGACGAGAAAAAGCTACTGAAGTTGAGGCGCGAATAAGTTCCAGTTTTGCCACCCCGTCCTACCGGTCGACAGAATACACCGTAGATTCCACCCATATGGACAAGTTCTTTTCGGTGACACTCACCACGATTTGCGGTGTAGCTGGCACTCCAGTAGCAGGTGTTGGCTGTTTGGCGTTTAGCTCCGACATTTTAGCTGCCGTTTTTAGTCCCCGAGTTGAAACAGCTGGTTAGCGCTAATTCCGCGCCTTGGGAAGAAGACAGGACAGAGTATAAATGGCGGTAATATTGAACGTGTGTTTCATCACAGTAAGCAGAAATCAATGGAGAACGGAGCCGCTAAGAATGTGATGCCATGAAGACATTTTCGAAGCTGCTCTGTTATGGATGCTGGATTATAGCCATGAGACTAACCAAAACATTTTAAAAGCATGCTGATTTGCGCTAGCTGGAAAGCGGATTCTTAGCATTTAACCTTTGTAAAATGCAAATCCTCTGATGCTTCGCTTAATGGTGTTCATTGATTCTGAATTTCGTTGACACTTCGTGCGATCACTGCAGCATCTAAGAGTAGAATTAGTAGGGTAAAGCTATAACAAAATAAGAACTCTTCCACATCTTCAATTAAATTCGGCAAATTATTCACTTAGTATTTATTCGTATTGGATACTTTTTTTTAATATTTAAAGATTTTCACATTAAATGTTCACCTCTGTAGGTTATTGCCGCCAATGTAATTTGCGAATTTTTCTTTCTTTGTGCTGACCTTTAGAATCTGGCTGCATCAATCAATCAATCGCGTGTGCAATCTGCTTAGCCAAAGGTGCGGATCGGCTAAATTGTATTAATACAGAATACAGGTTTTTGGTCGGTTAGGAAAGGTTCAATATGGGTCAGCATGAAAGATGTCGACATGTGCCGCACCATGGGCCGATCCTATTCAATTGCAACGGCGCTGGCAGCTACGTCCGGCAGATGTTTTTTTGGCGATGTTCTCTGTAATATATTGTGAGTGAGCTTGCTAGTTGAGCCATAGCTCGTGGCTTGGCTGGCTTGGTCTATGACTGTTGTTATTATTGGTGTCAAGCACAGCCGTCAGCATCTGTTATGCCGTTAAAATGCCGTTAACAGCCGATAAAGCAGAAAATTTCTGTGCGCTCTTGAAGGCATCAGTGATACTGGAATTCGCTTGACACCAACGAGACAGGATTCTAGCTGAATGCCCGGCTTGTTCACGGGCTAGAGAGACAGAACTATAAAGCCATAAGGTCGTTCGTTGCGGGATACCGTTAGAAGGGTGTCACAGAACCCCTTGAAATGAAGTCAAAGGAAAGACGATGACTTTTGCAGAAGATGATGGAACGGCAGTCAACTTCGGTGTCAGTAGCAGCAGCAGCAATCTGAACTGGGTTTTCTGCCAATCTGGCCCAAAGCGCAGGATAACACTAAAAATAAATACGTGGAGATACTGCTCCAGCCCAGTAAAGAGGAAATAGTATTACGTTGATGAGTAGCAATGAACGTCATTGTTATTAATAACTGCTAGGTGGGCTACTACTAATAGCTACTGGAAATGCACTTATATGCGACGGTTTTCACAGCAAAAACGATGAAGATTATAGTCACATCTTATGATTTCAAATTAATGAGATCAGTTCATCATATTGATAAGTTATGGAGAGGTATTTGACGTGTGACGGTGTCGATTATCCATAGTAGTTTTAAGACGGTCCATGGAGCCGCCGTCGATGTTGCCCCAACAAAAGGTAGCAGATATGTCGTACTGAGCGAAAATAATTCCGAAGGGTTAAATGCTGTCTCGAATATCAAGAACTGATGGTATCATAATTGATGTCACCTGAAAGACGATAAGTTTTCAACGACAATGAAAACGTTCATTCAGTGATTTCATGAATTGAAATCGTTTTCTGCATGAGTACAAATCACACCGAGCGATCGGCGCTAAAGGCAAATCATGGGAAATGCCTCTGGCTGAGATCACTAGTCGATACTCGTGAGAAAGTGGTAGGAAGTGGGCAAAAGCAATTGATGACTGTTTCGCCAAACTCGTGTCCGTACCAGCTGTAATCATTATACTTGTAGGAAATAAGTAGTATTTAGTTATGATAACCCTTACAATTACCCTGATTTTGTTGATAGTACAACTGATAGTTAAATATAAGTAATGCGATGTGTTTATGACGTATGCGATTGTAGAGATACCTGGTACTCATTGGTACTTTAAAATTGTCCTAGTTTCCTGCCTCTATTCTAGTTACGTGCAGCCTATGTCTCAATAGGTGTGCTGCTGAGACCCAGCATTCAATTGCGGGTTGCTTGTCATCTCTGGATTGACCGTATCTCAAGGCCATGATCGTTGTGTTTACACAACATGAAACGCTTCACGTGAATACCGATAGAAACCTCAGAGCAACAAAAATACGTCAGCTTCTTTTGATGGTCGCAAGTTAAAAACGTTTGACTAAATCTAAGATCTAGCTATGCGGAATTTCGTTTTGAGGCGTGTGAACGCTCTACTTGTAGTCAGTTCACCTGCCGACGAAGGAGTGTTTGAATGGGTGCTCTACTTGAAATTGTTCAAGTTTTGCATCTTAAATCGAAATAAAAATAGCTCAAACATAACGGTAATGGCGCTAAATTTTTTCCGCTAAGTCCAGACTTTTTCAATTAGTCAGCAGCTGGTCCAGTTGTAATCGATGCATAGCTTGTTGATAAGCAGAGATCTGACCAGTCAAGTAATGCATGTTTTATATAATGTAGATTGTTATTTTCGCAGAAGAATAAAATTTTCCGATTAATTTTATGATTCTCTGTCTTATTTAAAACTCACTGCCTCTACCTTGCGCAACGTTTTACTCAGTGAATCTGGAATCTGCTCGTTGTAGAAGCATAGAAGTCTTCTTCAGGTTTGCCATTAATTTAACCATTGGCTACCCCAGAAGTACTTAATCAGTCGGAAAACATAAAACACGATATATTCAAGCAAGACTTCAATTGCATGAATTCTTAAATGTATGCTAAATTGTTACAAGTATCGATGTACTATTATGCCTAAGTTCACCTAGAAAACGTGAGCTTTCATAAAAACCGCAATCGTTAAGCTAATACATTTAGGGAATCAGAGTACGTTTTAGTAATATCTGTGTACTGCAGGAATTCGCAGATTAAGTAAAGACTCGGCATACTCAAGGCAGGACACACGTAAAAACGTATACACGTTTTTTTTTAATCCGCGCCTTACAGGAACTTGAAATTTACAACAGTTGAACGTTTTGAGGCTAGTAATATCTACACGACCCGTTCTCTCACGAGCTAACTTAGAGCAAGTGTGAGCAGAATTGAAACTGTTTTATCAAGTTACCTTTTAGTACGTTCTATTATTAGCAAAGCTATGCCATGGTTATGGAACCTCTCTCTAAGGTGGGTTTGCAAGCAATGGCTACTCACGTACGTTAATCTTGAGTGTATGAGGCCATCTTGAGCGGACCACATCAACGATTCTATAAAAGACCTAAAAAACGACTACTGCCTTTTATTCTTATGTGCTTTAATTGGTGAAAGATCAGCGCTAGATACGTGCACCATAGGAGTCACCGGACGTTTCTTTTAATGCGGGACTATTCATGGAGATGCCGACTTATCAACGAAACGCGTCTTATCGAAGTCAGGAGGCAGTAGCCTTTTGGTAGTTAAAAGATAGATTAAGATCCCAGTCTTTTTGGGCATTTTCTTAATCCTTAAGAACCTATCTATCTCATTTGCCATCGCGGGGTGTCTCTCGGGTGATGTATAGACAGACCTTTTACCCTTTGTTACGTAAATGATAACTAAAAAACACTTGAAGTACAGCAGCGTAACAGTTGCACTAGCAACCGCTCTTGATGTATTAATGGAGGTCTGGGTGCATTACCGAGCAGCATCACCTCTTTCTGAATGCAGTAGGTGCTAAATAGGAAGACCAATGTCGTACGTTGCCGTCGGTACCATTGCGAAGGCTCAGTGATGTCCTTCTGCGGATGGCCTTCAGCTTGGAAGCTTTATATTTATATGACTATATATTGTTATCTGCGTAAAGAAAATGCTTTTTTGACCTTAGATTTTGAGGGCACTTTATATTCAAGGATGTTTTTGAAAATAATGTGGCAGGTGTGCTTGATGGGGGTTATTAGCGGCCTAACACATTTAACGCCAAGGTAAAAGGAAAAGGAAGATTACAGATACACAAGATTCTATGTTACCTTTGGCGGTATGTTAGCACACAGGCGAACATTATTCCGAAGCGTATCGATTTTAACACGAAATCACAAAGACCGTACACGTTTGGGTTGCCTTAAGACAGCCTTAACAGATAGTTACGGTCAGATTCGACAGCCCATAAAAGTCAATATAGGCTTCTCTGACCCAATGGTGTTTTCGACACTTAGAAGGTCACAGACTTTATATTATTGTATGTGTATCTTGTCGACTATATATATATATATATATATATATATATATAGTCGATTTCTAATTTCGAAATTATCGTTTTCATAACAACGATAGATAACTTCCGAAATTTATTAATCTTATCATGACTATTAGTATTACGAGTGTATCTGCTTTTGAATATATACGCCATAAGCCATTCAGCACAACAATTGCCGTTCAACACTCTCATTTCAGCGTATCTCTGTGTGCGCAAATCTGTCGCAACAAATTTTCCGATTAGCTTTTCGTGGGGACTCGTTCGAATGCTTGAGCAACTGTTATTGCTAGGGCGCCGGAATTGAAACGCCCATGATATTTACACAAAGTATCTACACTGTTTATTATATATGCTACATCTGTTTAAAAAAATAAAGGTCCACAATAAACAGAGAGTGGGTAGCGGTTATCAATCGCACTGTTACGTTGAAACCCAAACAATCCTTAACAAAAGTAATTCCGGCATGAAAAAATTTTTTAAAAACATCAGATCCTTGCGTTTTTCTCACACGAATCAGTCATTTCGATATATATTTTCATATATATATATATATATAATAAATGTATCTCTTTTTCTCACAAGGTACCTTCTTGTTATACTAATGCGTTACACGTGTAATCTACAAGTTTGAGATTCATTTGTTGCCGCAAATTAGCGACCGTCCTAACTAAATAAATTCAACCGATTTGTTGGGTTAAAGCCTTTACTTCTGTTACTTTTTTTTAATTTGGTTATCGTCGTTGTCGATCGAATCGAACTACCCACGTAGCCATGAGTGGCCATGAGCTAGTCAGGGCACTGGGTTGGTCTGTTATTGACCGTCATGGATCATCTCCATATGGTCCATTGTGCTGGTCCCGGCATTTTATACTCATTCAAATACCGTCGCAGCTGTTGCTCTTGTACGGGCTCCGATTTTCTGTTCGTTTGAAAATAAATCTAACCGTTGCAGCAGAGTTTTGTTACTGCAACGACACTGTCTGTATCGACAGTCGGATTCGCTGCTGCTACTATTACTACTGTAATCGTTTACATGAGGTCGGGGAGGAAATGGTGGATCAAAAGTGCTTGTTGAGTCATCAGTCGTCAAAAATGTGTATACGTCAACCAGCCCAGAATAAAGTTCTATATCGCTACCTTAACAATTCCCATTGATATATTACGCCCTCCGTATTAAGCCTTACGCGTCTGTTGAAAAGTCCCGCCGGAGGAAGCAGCTTCTTTTTCGCTAGTGCACGAAAGATCTGCGTTGCGTCCTCGCCTTTCTTGGTGTTCACTATAGGCTCTCCGAAATGCTCCACGAGCGTTCGATCCTTCTTCTCGCCTACATGTCACCTATTGGGACCTGTGCGAGCTGCGACTGGGAGTATTAGGTGGAAGTGTAGTATTATCTCATCTGGGAGTATTCTTCCTGCTCTTGCCTCTTTACGTCCTCGGTCCTGTGCGAGTTCAAAGCTATCGCGGTCGTCTGTGCATCAACGACGACCTTTCGCAACGGTGTTGATTGGTCTTTGGCGTGTCCATAGCGGCCGTAATTCCAACGTTACGGGCCAAACCGTTCGTTCTTGTTATCTTTCTTTCCCCCCTTTTTTGGTTCTGCTCAACACCGCGATATCCTCGTGGTTGTTGTGTGGCACTACCGTTAGACTGCATTAATGGCGCCGCCGCTTTAGTGGTTGTCATGGTACACAAGCGTCAGTTCGGTTGGTACTATTCTATTGGGTGCTACCAGAAGGCAGTGAGCTGCCTCTAGAACCGTGCGACGTGACTAGTGGCAAAGTAACGAAAAGATGGCACGCCACGTCATGTCTGCGTGTGTGTGCCTCACACTTGCCTGGCCCATTCATGACCACAAAGATGCACTCGAAAGGCGACGGCGGCGGCGACCGAGACACGTCCAATACAGAATCCTATTGCATATCGCTAGAGAGCAAAGGAAGCGTGGTCTTTTGGATGTTTTTTGTTGTTTAGAGGGAAACTCTGCTTGTTCAGCGATCATACCATCCTAACCTGTACTGCAATCGGTTTATGTTAGCTTCCGAAGTATGCGTGCTTGTTGCTAGATGGCGCCGTGTGCTTCCAAGCCATATATTGTGTCATATAATTAATAATGATAAGATATTGCCGGTATAGTACCATAACTTCAAATATAGCAGTATCCGTGCGGTAAAAGCCAATAACTGTGCGGCCCATGACTTTTCCTGATGTTAGCACCAGTGCTGCTAGCGGTGGCGGTAGTGTACAGTTGCGTGGTTGACTCCGCACGAAAAAGCGGCCCCGCAGTAACTGCAGCGGGCGTCTCTGCCTTTATTGGTACAGCGTCGCCGTCGTTAGAGCGTGTATAGACCGAGCGTTAGGATAGATAACGTATTATTTGGCCTTGCGCCGCGACAGATTATAGATCACGGACGACCGATGCCGCAGCGAGAAACAGCAAATGACAATACAGCCAGTTAGAAGTAGAAGAAACTGAGATAGTAGACGTATTTCTAATACGTACAAAGGAGTGTGCCAGGCGGCTGAGTGACGATGAGAAAAAATAGCGTTTTCATCCTGTATCTATTTTGAACATGGAAAAACTTAGACCGGTAGGCAGTACGAACTGCAGTGGCGTTTATTGCTCACGGCCATGGCCTGATAGGGATGCTGTTGGACGCGATGTAGTGGCACGCATCGATAACAATATTAGCAATATGAACGTTTCAAAGGCGAACGAAAATGCATCTGGACTAATCAGATGAAGTTGTCTTTCGAAACTTGTCGCGACACTGCCAGATATATAACAGTGATGCGCTAAGTTAAACACTAAACAATAGTAATCGATGAACAGTTAGTACTTTTCGAGTCGATCGACGAGAAGTTCACACATCTCCATTTACGATTTATCAAGCTTCAAACGTCAGTTAAAGTTGATTCCGTCTTACGTGGCACCGTAACGCTGTCGACCAACAACATTTCGAAACTGAAGCCTGTACTAGCAATCTGGCGTAATTCCTGATCACAACAAACGCGCGTTCGTTACTACACCGAACGCTAAGCAGTGGTAATGCATCTAATCGAACGCTCAAATCCTTGATGTTTGATTCTTGTCGTTCGAATATCGTTGCCGGACACTTGTTCAGGTCCAACGGGCATCTTGTGTACGGCGGTGAATGAATGACATTCAATTGAAATAGGCTCCTTTAGCTGCCCACAGGAGGCGAAAAATTACGTGATACTGAAGTTAGCTCTAAGGTCAGATGATTCAAAATGAATTTTGTATGGGTGTCCATCTTATGGTTTATGACTCGCGACGCCGTGACTTTATCGTTCTTATCATTGCTAAATTGCCAATACACGCTTTTCGAGAGTTTATTTATTTCTGGAACTCTTCGCAGTACCAAAGTTACTTTAGCCAGCAGTACAACAACGCAGTACGTCGCATTGGTCTGAAGCACACCTCAGGACGCAACAACATTTTGAAACACTTGAACCAAGACGTCCCATTTGATACGCCATTGATTCTATCACTCACCAATAAAAAACTGTAATATTAGGCTAAGTACTACGGTTAAAAAAATATGATCTGTTAGAGGGACACTTGCACTTCTCTAGTTCGAATGTTCCGCCCGACTAGAGAAGTGCTAGTTATTACAGATGCACATACTAAAGTATGCTATTTAATGTATGTTTTCTGTTCGTAAAGATCCTTGAGAGGATCGAAAATCCAGTAGGTGTCTGTAATAACACGTTCACTCGCAAATCAACTTAGCTTAAACTTCCAGAACAAGCAATCAACTTCACACGAATTTTTTTCGAAATTTGTAAAAAAAAAGTGATAGAAAAAAATTCAAAAGATACCGTATCAGCTCGTGTGCAGCTCAACACATGTAGTTTCAAGAGCTTTCTCTGCACGTCCTACAAGATCCGATACTTGTACGTGGCTTCTGCAGAATCCTCCGAAAATTCATATACATATATATATATATATATATATATACACTCGTATGTTTTCACTGGATTCTATTACGTCGCGTGCGCCACTAATCAGTCAATCAATCTAATATTTTACCCAAGGTCAACATGGTAACATGAAGTTTTGTTAAACGGGATTTTCATTTGCCTTCCCCTTCTATTATTATATTTTTGCAGAGGCGATATCTTGGCAGTGGCAACTAGTGCATACCTCAGGAGCCAAGCGCCGAGCGGAGCACCGCTTTGGAAGACGGAAAAAACCACACCATTTCCACGTATAAATCGGCGGAAGGATGTTCTCCTGGATTTTAAAAGACGAAAGTCGCAACAAGAACGCCGACACGTACATTTCCGTTGTTGAGGGTGAGTACCTACTGACGAAAAATCCGCGAAAACAGTTGCTCTCGTTGATGCCGTTGTTGCCTTCATTCTGTTAGTTCCTGAAACACACACTAAAACTAAGGTAAGAAATGTTAAAACTGAGCTTTCAATCGACTTCGCGTCGAGACTGATGACTTTTATTGGCATACAGGCGCATGTGATACGCGAGACGGAATATGGAGACGCTACATGCCGTCAGAAAAACAGCGTGATGATGGTGATGATGCTAAGTTATACTGGACTTATAGACCTTTGAGGAGAGTCAAAAGGCGCTTAACCCTTTACGAGGCAATGAAAGAAAGAAGAAGGCAGACCAATTCAGTCTTCTGGGTCCTCTACATATTACGGATCCCTATACACGGTGTATACATGTATATATATATAGATATATATTTTTGATATGAGCAAACCCAAGCACCGAGCGAACATACTGTTAATCAAGTTCTCTGAGAGCACATCGTTTTAGTTTATTATTATTATTATTGCAACAGTTCCCTATTTAAATTGAATAAGTGCCAAATTAAGTTAGTTCATGTTAGTCAAGTAAATGCAATCGCTCACTCAAACAAGTAACTATAAAAAAGTAAAAGGATGATAATAATCATCCCTGTCCAAAGAAGATCTATTTTTGCGATAGAACCGCTTAAATATAAGATTCCCTAACTGGTGAATACCGTACAATCAGTACCATTTCAAAAACACCTTAACTTTCTTAGTATTTTAGTGTATTGGACATGTACAACAAAAACAGCATCGCATAATATATATTTATGCACTATCTTCATACAATAGATATCGATTTATGAAAAAGAAAGGTGTTGTTTTGTGGAACAGAGCCGTGGTGGAAACGAAATATCAATCTAACTTTTATTTGTTTGTTCATTTAATTCAATCGTATCTATCGAAAACATAAGAGAGGACACTGTTAGTTATAGTTAATTATGACAGTATACCAAAAAGTAAATTATCAGTTCTTTGCGATTAGGACAAAACTGGAAGTCTTTCACCTTGATAATTAATTGGCACACATTTGGAAGTCATTTTATTGCTAAATATGATACATTTGAAAAATGGTAATGTTCTCAGCGCTTCTATAGCTTCAGAATGTTATTTAAACAGAATTTGAATAAGCATCTTTGAAAGCGTTTAGTCATTTTAGCACTTGAAAACCCAGTCGTCCAAAGCCCTCATAAATATTACGAAAATCTTCCAGAAAAGCGATAGA
>NW_019211457.1:14188136-14227642 GCF_002443255.2 Varroa destructor | reverse complement strand
TATATATATAACAATCAATCGCTAGATAGATTTTTTTTTTCACAAGTAGCTCAACGAGGACTTCAGCACGTGAAAACGATTGGTGTGCGTGATCGCTTCGACCTGAGGCAGTGGTCTCCTCGTTGTTGTAGGATATGTTCTTCATGCCTTGCATACTCACGCTCCATAAGGTGGAAAAATTGCCGCTGTAAATGTTTTATGCATAGTGTCGGGATGATCAGAGAGGATTACTCCGACAGCAGTAATTACTTAGTGACTTCATGTTCATGACCAGCTCTAATTAGTCATAGCCAAAAAAAATATGTCGTAATAGGAAAACAGAGCAAACCTGACCGACGAAAAAATCTTCCGACCCACAAACTTCCTCGAAGGCAAAATCTGAACGCGTCAGAATAAAAAATGGTGTGATCTAGCTTTTTGACATTTTGAAGCTAAAGAGCCGACTACAATAGACGACCATTCAAAGAAGTTGCGCTTTTCTGCAGCTTGATTCGGTGGATAAAAACAGTATACACATATCTAAAATGACTCCTAGCGGCGACAAGTGAAGATGATCGTGCATCTTTTGATGTAACTTGCTTATAATGACGCCTTTCCTTGACCACTCTCTATTGTGGTCGTTGCTAGCTTGCCGTTAAGTAAATGTTAGCTTTTGGTCGCCATGCCGCTATTGCTGAGGAACAATGAAAGCGATACAACAGTTGAACTAGTGGCAAACGGCGGCACTATCTTCGAGGCTAGTGAAAGAAACAGCTAAAAAAGTGTAAATATTTAGGAAGGACAAAACCACAGTACCATCTGTTCGCCATCAGCGAACAGGGACATATCCGATTGCTTATAGTGCAGGTGTTTTCGTTTTTGAGGATTTTATGCTGATGGAAATTATTTTATTTTCTCACTGCTAGGCAACCATCTGGTACTACAACAATGACTCTACTTATTTAAATTTCGATTTGTTTATGAATATCTAATAAAATTCGGAGGAAAATCGATGAAGTAGACTACTGGAATCGTTCGATCTCGATTTTAAATGATATGGTACATTATATTAGATTATTCATAGGTGCCATAAGGGATATTTATAGAAATGTAAAAAAAAAATCGTTTTGATCGAACGGGAATAACCGTGCGCGTTCTGGATATAAATGCGATAATATAACATTGAGATATAACGCTATTTACCATGTTTTAATAAGTAGAAGATATTTTGAATTGTACGTACATCATTAGTGTGCCAGTGATGGCCAGGTTATGGGTAACCATCAAAAACTAGACATTTGTTTTCCGCATGTAATGATATCTTAAAGTCTAGTTTATCGTAACGACTTGTAAACAACGGCCCTTTGTTAATAAGATGGCAGTAAGTACTTAGTTTTCAGTTCCTCTTAGTAATAGTAACGGTACTGTAATTCTCGTCTGAAAAAAATTCTCTCATGAAAATTAAGCTATTCTACAATTGAGTGCATGCACTAGATCGATTCTAGACCGTCTTTTATGTGAGCACAAAGGCTTGTTGGAAATTTTGCCAGCTAATAGAACATTTAATTTTCGTTCGCAAAAATTACGAATCGATCCCAATAAAGGAGCCTAACCCTAATAAGGAGGCTCAACCCTAACACATCTACCGCCATAGTCCCATTCTAAAGCTATAGGCGGCGAGCTAAAGAATATTCTAAATTGTTATGTAGGCAGCAGGAGAGATTGGGTTTTGCGAAATATGTCAGCAGGGGCATACTTGTTCTTCGTGCGTCATCGCTCGTGATTCATCATTAGTTCATAGAAAGAAGTAATAATCGACTATAAACGCGAGATAAATCAATAGACTTACTCTCCTATTGTTCTCGAAATACCCGTGCTATCCTCTTCATTATTGGACTTATATAGCTGCGAACACAGGATGCGAAAAATTAGCTCATACAACACCACATGTTCACAACCACTTGTTTTTACCATACTTTTAAACGCTCTAGTTCTTTTAGCTGATTTAATACTACGAAAAAAACTAATAGTTAATAACAAGAATATGTTGTTTTATAGTGTATTTTTGTAAGATTTTATAAGTCATCGACACTCACTCTATCACAAGCGACGACGTCCTCGAAGCTACACCTTTTCCAAATCGAAAACCCTTGCAAGTTCCGCGTAACAGTGTCACCACGAACAGCAAACGTGACCGGGCTCTTCGGAGTGTTTGCAAAAAGTGACGATAAAAAAAACGAGATTCCAGAAATGCCTTTGAACTGATACTCTATATGTGTATGTAAATGTTCAATAATTCATCAATTTTGTGGCTTCTTGCCTTTCCAACATATTCTAAAATTTTTTTTTTGCTTTTTTCCTTACTCTCCAAAACACCGCAAGCTATGTGGTACGAAATCCGACCGATGAATTTCAGCAAGCTTTGACTGAATCTATTACTCGGTTCGTAAATATCCGGACATAGGTTTTGAGCAATGTAAACAAAACTTATATCAGTTGAATTAATTCATTAGTAGATAATTTATGCAGCCTCTTTAATAGTAACGATTGTTGAAACTCCACAAGTCGATTAAAAATTTAATTAAAAAACCATGGATTATTTCAACGTAACAGGTGAGCTGTGTCGGTCTAAAGTTTACGATACGGGACTTGTTCTTAAAAAAAAAAATGGAAAACAATAGCATTCCGTTAATTCCATTGACCGTATAGGCTGAATGTGGGATCCCCTTCTTATATTTTTATTCATACAAATCACCGTTTACGCACGATAGGCAGCTCGCCCGTTGTGCACACTATTTTGCCTGAGTATGACAAAGGTAATTAATTCTGTCAGTTAAGGAAATCTAAGGCACAGATTTAATTCATTTTTTTATGGTGTACAATCGGTCCGAATCGAATGATGAGTCGCGCACACCGTTCTACACGAACTCTTGTTCATGATATAGTAATCAGAGCCCCATTTTATGCACCGTATACGTTCTCTAATGTTATCATTACTCGCAGTACCCCCACAGCATTAACAATATTGAAATTACCAACGTCCGGTCGGACTCATATATAATATAAGAACGAGTACAATTAATAAATAATCTTCTTCATTTGTACGAGTCGAGCCAGCAGCTCCTGGTTTTTGCCAACCAAAAACCTGACCGCCGAAGCCACCGCGCTGAGTTATTTGGACATTTTTGTTATAGCCCAGAACTCCAACTTATAGTAATTCTATACATTGCGTAGCATATCAGCGATATTACTTTATAACGCCATACCATTACAGCGACATTGAGTCAAAGCAGGCGTCCTACAACCACGTTCAACTGACCACCGAGGCCATTGCTGTAGGTCCTGCTTGACACGTCTGCGACGACGAGCTGAGATGAAAGCGTTCGTCAAAGTACATCTAATATATGAAACGACGTCTCTATACTTAGGCTTGAAACCAATGATAGGAGAAGTTGACCAGACACCTGCAGTATTGTCCTATCGTCCAGTTTTACCTGCGTACCGTGTACAGTATGCATAATGTGCAGTAGATAGATGAGATCACAAGCAGTCCTTATTTGTTTTGCGCTATTCGTTCCTGGGCAGTAGTGCTTGTTAAATCTCGGACACCTTTCATCTATCTGCTAATACAAGGATCTGTTTGTTTACCCGTCGCCACGATCTCGAGCTAGTATCGTCGAGGATCGGATTCGTATATGGGCATTAAGCCACACCAATAAGAATGCGGTTCTATGTTCAATATATCACGAAGTCACTGGAACATGCAGCCATGTTTCTCCATTAGACCTAATAAAGCTAACAGGTCCTGTATTAGTTTGTAAAGGCGCTTGGGAACAAAAGATTGAAAACGCAAATTCCTTATGCTTTTCATCAGTGTTCGTATCGAAAATTTCTGTTTATAAGTGTATGCTTATATCAAATCTATACAAGGCCCACTTGTAAGCGAGCAGTCTCACCAAAATTGATGAGGCTAAACTATCTATTAGGAAGTAGGCTGGCCAACATCTATCTATATACTAACTTAAACTAAACAGGGTTTCTTCGTTTTTTTAGATGTAGCAAATCTATAAGAGAAGTTCCTATTCCCCTTTTTTTAATCAGCCAAATAAGAAAACTCCCAAGTAGCTTGTAGTTAAGCGAAACCAATTGATTAATATGCCTTTTCACCTACTGGTTTCACCAACTGAAGTTAATGTGCTCCACTCATTTCGCAGCATTTTTCATTTTTCTTAAACTCGACGACAGGTTGTTCCATTAAGGCTTTTTTTCTTTTTAACATTAATAGAGGTACCTGTAGTAGTCAAAGTGGAACAATCTATTTTCACACGTGGCATTAGGATTATCATTATTATAATCACCTCTAGGTGTCACTAGTGTCACTTTGAGCTGATTGCATGCAAAAACAGGCCATTGGCATAACCGTTAATCCGGCCGACACGTAGGCCAGGCGCGCGTTTCTATGACATGAGAAAAGCCTTATTGGGCTACTTGACAAACCCAAATATTTGTTTCGCACTCCACCTCTTGGCAGGGACATGTGTCGTAGTTAACTCGATGATTAATAACTAAAAATTCCGAACAAAAGGTAGTGACAAAGGCAGGGGAATTTGCTTAGAAAAAAATTAGTGTATTGTCCAAGGAAATTCATGGAGTTATTATTACAAAAAATGAAAAGTTTATTAAAAGACTGCTCTTGATAACCACATTTTTTAGCCAGTAGCATTCGTAAGGCTGACGAAAAGCCTACAGTTTTCATTACATAGGCCTAATAAAGTTATATTTGGTAAACTAATCCCTCACTGTCGGCTATCAGCCTATAAATTACAGCTGTAAGAAAAAATTGTATCAGACGGTAAACTTTCCTCTTAAGTGTTATGATTAGCATAAATGTATTGTGAGTGAAGGTTTACGAGACTAGCGTATATTGATATCAAATATGCTTACAATGCGGTGCAATATTTCATTGAATCATTTTACAGAATGTCACAGAATGTTTGGTAAGATCTCCTCGTTTATATCCATTTATTTTAGGTCTTAAAAAAATTTACAAGGAAACGATTCTTCCATTAGAGACGTTCTACAACTTCCACGACTTCCATTCGCCTAAGCTCGATGATCCAGATTTTGATGCCAAACCGATGGTCTTGCTGGTGGGCCAGTACTCCACCGGAAAAACAACCTTTATTAGGCAAGGACACCGAGTATTGTATTAATTGGGTATCTGTATACATAAATAAGTAGCCTTTATTCGGACTCGCAGCCACTGCTAAAGATCAGAGGACCAACGCAAGCCACCTGGCTGATTCGCGCCCTCTAAAGTAACCTCTTTTCAGTGCATATATAGGTAGGGCCATCTATTAGGGAGTAATTTTTCTATCACAATCAATTATACAGTCAAAATTTTACTTAAATGCAATATTAATACGATAAGCTGCCTCAGCCTTCTTCATGGCATCTACTATCCTACCTGCTTTTTACTGCTCTATCTTTGAAATGACAACAGTAATATTTCCCTTGAAACTGTCCGCCGTCCATTAGACTGCTTTTCAAAGCATTTTTACTCACCTCGTTACCTAGCAGATATATGCAATACTTCAGTAACGCGATTAAGTTATTACTCACGTAAAAGGCCTGGGCCAGCCCACACACATATGCCCCACAACAATTTGCAGTAGAAGAACGTCTGAGAGAACACACAGATTATATCTATATATAACTTTATTCTTAGTCCGTTAAAAACAACAGCCGCCTACGCATGTGGGCTCTGTACGTGCATGTATGCACCCTGTTGCCCTTCATTATTATCATAATTGTCATTATCATTAAAATAATTGACTTGCTGCGAAAGTTGTGTATTTCTATTACTATCGGTAGCAAAGGGGCAAACATTTGACCAAAAATCAACACACATCACTACACGCTATTACTTTTTTCCTCAAGACCGTTTTCATAGTAAGTTTCTGCCAACGACCATAGCGTACAATGCACGATCAGTAGTTTATCGGTCTTCGAACGAACATACAATTTTTCTATTGAGCTTTAGGTTATAATCGTTTTCTGTGCTAACGATCGCGATTTCTCTTCTGCTAACATGACTAGATACCTACTGGAGCGCGACTTTCCCGGTATTCGTATCGGACCTGAACCTACAACCGATAGGTTCATAGCGGTGATGTACGGGGAAACCGATGGAGTGATTCCCGGTAACGCTCTCGTCGTTGACCCCAAAAAACAGTTTAAGCCATTGGCAAAGTTTGGCAATGCTTTCCTCAATCGGCTGCAATGTTCAACACTGAATTCGCCCGTCCTTCAAAGCTTGACCATTGTGGATACGCCAGGTAAGCAGGGTGGCAAGTAAATGCGTCTATGCATGGGTCTTAATTTTTGAAACATCGCCCCAAACAACGTTTTCCAAAACGATTTAGAAAAAAATAGCGTATCATTTAGTTCGCAAGGTCTAGCTTACCGCTTTACTATCCTTAAGTTTGTAGGGAAGCTCCCAAAGAAACTCACTTGATGCTTTGTAGAACACATATCTGCAAGGCTTGTTCAGACAACATCGAAGCTACGTTTTAGCCGCTTACTGGAATAAAAGCGGGGCAAGATATTAAATCGATCTCGTAATAGCTGCTATTGATATGACTTGTTCTGTTTTGTAATTGCTTCTTTCATCTCTCGTCATAGTTCACACGACATTTTTGCGTATTCTGTAGACTACAAGGAACGCAAATATGGCCTGCAGGACAGCTCTTATTTTGTTGTTCGTTCAAACATCGTTGGTTAAGCACAGACAGAGTTGTTGGTCAATTTATTCCACTGCTAATTGTTGCTGCAATAGTATGGGAAACGTCATCACGAACGTGGTATTTGTTGAAGTGATGGGAGAAGGTGATGCCCGAAACCTCAACTCAGGCTATCATAAGCTTAGCCACGGCCAGTCACAAAGCATAGACGTAGCTTCAGATCTGAATTAGTTAAAATGACGGAATAATTAATATAGGACAAATACAGCTTATGGAAATGTCTATGGTTGCAGTAAGTTTTGCACAAACAATGGAGTCGTATAGATAAAGAATGAAAGACTTAGTTCGACAGGTACACATATATATGTGCCAGCAACATTGTCGTTTTTTTTGTCTGAACAACAGCCTACAAGCTGGGAATGTGCTTTATGCCTATGATTACCGTTCTAGCGTTTGGTGTATGTAAGCATTTCGCATTGCAGCTTTGTGGCTCATCCTATAACAAACTCAAATAAGACAGCTCCCGAGAATGCCAGACAATCATCTATTTCTATTTGATTACATATTGTTTCAATTCCTAAATCATAATAACACTATCTACTAGTAATGTACCGTTACTTCGATGCTACCTGAACCATCTCGTAAAATGCGAACGTTTCGTTACTAACGGTGAAAGAATAATAGTGAGGTATCGTGACTAATCCAAACAAGTCGAGACGCCGTAAGTTCAACGCAATTCTATTGCGCGTGCCCTACGACACGACATATCTCTGAGAAACAAGGTCTTCTCTTGTGATCGTAAACTAGTAGCGGTCTCTTACACTATTAGCAAATCTTCATGAAAGTCTCTTCGATCTCTTTATACAATATGACATTGTCAGGGTAAACACGCACATCCATAATCTCGTTAGACACTTCCTTCCAACAGAATGGCGGTGTTTGAGAAAACCTCGACCAGCTTGACTTCGTTGTGCGACGATTTTTTATATTTGGACGGGACTATCTTGCGCGCACAAAAAAAATCGACCCGTTCAGCCACCGCGATGACTGCGGCGAGTGCTTGGAATGAAGCACAGGTATGAAAAGACATTTCTAAAAGATAAGCTACCCCGCCTGCTTGACGCGTATGCGCGTGTCAGACTGAGACAATTGAAATGAATCAGTTCATGCACGATCTCCATTAATTTGGCTTTAAAGCCAACAAGCGTGTTCACTGCCATCCTATCATCTTGGTACAAATACCTTCTAAGAAACTGTCTGTATCTGCCGGCAAAATAAAGCGTGGTTCTGACACTGCGACACATACGTATCGGAACGGCCTACGCTTCGTGAATTGAAGAGGAAATACGTGGGGGCGAACAGCAAGGGTGGCAATGCTGATAAATCATTTCAGTCGCCTACATTTGACAGTTATGGGTAGAGGTGAAAACGTGTCATCTTCCACGCGTGGTATAGTGTATGCGTGCATAGACCGTTTGTCATTGCCAGAGGTGCGTCAATTCTGCGTGTCAATAGAAATTTGAATTTTAAAGAAGCGATACGATTTTCAGCCTGAAACATGAAGTCATTTGGTGTGGAGCAAAATCAAGACATCTTCTATTTAAAATAAAGCTACCTGACCCGTCGAAAGCGAGGCTTTTGCTAAGATGTGTGCTGCACCTATTATATACATCTATATATATAAAGCTACGTTAGTTAAGAACGAAATTAAAGCAAAAATGACATTTCTACAAGATAGTAACCATGCGACAGCAGCGAAGTCCGCTAGAAACTTGGCTTCAAACAGCTGTGCTCCAAGGACACAACTCGGTCTATATTTGGTGAGCGAGCTGAACTGTGAATACGCTCGTAATGTTGAGGGCCTATAGAGATAACGGATAAATAAATAGAGCCGTTCGTAAAATCTTGTCAACATGGAAACGTTGCTTTTAAACAAAAAAAAAAACCCCGAAAATTAATCTGATCCCAAAAAGCTAACCAGCATATCAGAGGTGACAATCGTCGTTTCACTGAGGGTCTGCTGCGATAGGTGGTAGTGTCAGGGCATTGTCTAAAAAATTAGGTTCACCAGGGAATGCGGGTGTATGGCGCGTTTTGGATCGACAGTTAAATTTATTAGCTTTCCATTGATTGCTGGCCTGAGCCGACTGTTAGTTAATGGTGTTAAATTTGAACGAGATACATGTAAACATAAGTTGTTACAAAAAGGAAACGTCTTAAATAGAGTAGAAATTTAACGCAGTCGAGAATTCCCATGTTTAGAATTTGTAGTAATGAATAATAATAACGAAAGAAAAGATTAACCCAACGAATTTTTAAAAATTTTACATGGATTTTTCGTACGTAAGCCGGTCGTTTTGCTCTACGAAAATCCAGGCTGTCCTGGCAGAACTCCGGCAACTCGTTGGCATTAATTATATGTCGTTTCTTTGAGATGTGCCCCTGTGAATTTGATATTATCCGAAAAAGACACCGCTAATAGGCTACTGAGTGCGTCCTTTCGATTAGTTCGGAAAAAAGCTGAAGCTGATCGCGAATAGTACGAGTACGTAAGTGCACGATGAGAGACGACACGAAAAAGTACACCGTTTTAATGCGCTAACTTCAGGCCATTTCACTAATTTCTGCACGCTTTTTCCTGACAATTCCCTGAACAGGTATTCTATCTGGCGAGAAGCAGCGTACAGATCGTGGCTACGAATTTACTGGTGTGTTAGAGTGGTTTGCCGAGCGCGTCGATCGCATTATCTTACTATTTGACGCGCACAAGCTTGATATTTCGGATGAATTTCGAAGATCGATTGAGGCGCTTCGAGGACACGACGACAAGATCCGGATCGTACTCAACAAAGCCGATATGGTCAATGCACAGCAGCTGATGCGTGTACGTTTCCGTTAAAGGAAGCGAAATTATTTTAGTTACAGACGCTGTGTATATTTGAACATAGAAGATACCTACCTCATCAATAGACTCATTCCAAATAGCAGAAGTCATTTTTAGTTCATACTTTGTGAAAACAACATGAGGAGTGGTTTTCTAGTTTAGCCATTCCAGGTATCATATCGGCTATTAGTATTCTAAATGATTGTTTCGTCTGACAGACAGCCCGCCATATAGCCAAATAAGGCCAGTTCCATATTAGCAGATTTTAGCAAAGGAGCTGCCGTAATGTGTTGATAAATAAATGGTAGTATCACTACTATGCACCTACTTGCCGAACTTAGATTCAGATCGTGCATAGCACTCGATGCAGTCTCGTCTGCCCTCCTCAATGACGTTGAAATATAAAAGTAGCGGCGCTGTAAAAACGGGCCATTGAGCTTGCCAGATTAGGAAAATTGGTCGTTTTCTTTGGCGAAACTAAGCGTTGATATTTTACAATGAAATGTAGTGTTCACAATAAAGGTCTGACGGTCCATTTAAGAGTTCATTAGATATTGAATGTCATCATATATTGTGGTTGCCACTATCGTTAAACGGACAGGTCTGAAAGTAGAAAATGAAATCATATCGATTTCGTTGATCTGGGCGTAGAATCCAACTGTTCTCTTTACAGATATGTTTTGTGCAATCGAGCACAGCTGGCAGGGTCTAAGTTGATCAATTTTCCTTTTTTACAGGTATACGGCGCCCTTATGTGGTCGCTCGGCAAAGTGCTGGGAACGCCAGAGGTCGCTCGTGTCTATATTGGCTCATTCTGGTCTGAGCCGCTTGGGTTTGACACCAATCGAAAGCTGTTCGAAGCCGAGGAACAGGATCTATTTGCCGATATTCAGAGCTTACCAAGGAATGCTGCACTCCGAAAACTCAACGATCTTATCAAGAGAGCAAGGCTTGCAAAGGTAACACGAATATAAATAACGTTGCAACCATAGCCACTGTACATCTTACTAATGCAAAAAACTAACAATAGTAATAGCAGCAACAATGATTAAATCTAAAGAGCGTGTTAAACGAAGCTTGAGTTTTACGTAACGCCACATTAAGCTGTCGCTAAAGGGCATGCAGTCTTCTTATACGCTGTCTCCATAGATACGCCAGGTGAATAAAGATGAACAGGGTATGTCAGTATTTCGATCGACGTCTACCTCACCGTTACAAAGACGCTGTGTTTTCCTTGACATTGAGTGAAGTTAATGTGGGAAGGATAAGAGAAATAGAATACCTTGCAAAGGTTATCCATCCATAGATTTGGTGGTAACCTAATTGGTAAATGTTAGGTTAGTCCGTAGATGTATAAACATCGTATTGACTCCTGTTATCAAAAATCGCAAAGAACGTGGGAACGAAGTAATGCAGAGAAAGAGTTGTTTGCTGAAAATGTTCACGATTTTCACTATCGGAATACCCGTGTAGGCTGGATCGTATAAAAGCTCTCTTTTTGTTACAGTTACGGCTGTTTTGTAGCACAAGGTAACATGCTGCTGTAACATACCTGCATAGTCGGATTTGCATCTTCAATTTGTCTGAATCTTCAGTTACATCTAACGGTTCTACAAGCTGATAAATATTTAGTAATCACAACGATTCATTACCCCAGTGTGCTTGACTCATAATCTGGACCCGGCTAGGTCCGGGTCGCCATTTTGCTCTCTCGACTTTTGCTGATCACGGTTCTGGTCTTTGAGCAGTTTCAGCTTACACTCTTTCGGACTTACTTATATCTTTTGCCTGAATTATACTAGATTGACTAATTAATAATAATTACTAAAGATTATACTAGACGATTTTATGTCTACAAAATAGATACAGTTAGGAACCGTTGATTAAATTTCGATAACAATACTGTGCCCAATATTTGGATGCGGGGCGTGCCGTTCGTAATCGTTCGTACAAAAAAGCGAAAACATACAGATGTTGTCTCGGTGGTGCTATTTTGAAATTTGTCTGCTAAACTCCAAAGGCAACGTATAAGAAATATAGTCTTTCTAACTAAAAGTTTCCTGTGTTAATTTTGCCTCTGTACACGTGCGTCTAGGTCCACGCCTATATAATCAGCGCATTGAAAAACGAGATGCCTTCGATGTTTGGCAAGGACACTAAGAAGAAGGAACTTATCAAGAACCTCGGTAATCTATATGTGCAGATTCAGAAGGAGCACCAGATCTCAGCGGGTGACTTCCCTGATATTAAGGACATGCAGGAAAAGCTGCTCAACTATGACTTCACGAAGTTCCACCCGCTACAAAAACGCCTGTTGGACAACGTTGATAAGATGCTGGGTGTCGATATTGCCAAGGTGATGGCGATGATTCCCCAAGAGCAAACTGATCACAAACACGAAGCGGTAGTCCGCGGCGGTCACTTCGAGAGGTGCGTAACGAATCTGCAGTGGAACAACACTAGAGAATATAGAGAAACAAAATCTGTTAAACGGGAACTACTAAAATCTACGAAAACCTAAAAAAAAAATGACACTAAAGACAATCGTCTTTTACTACTAAACTAACCGCTATTGGCAGGTAGTTACCAATTCCAATATATGCATGTTATCAAATTAACATAGATCTTTAGATATAAAGAGATATTCGTATATCAGGGACTCTTACATACGTAGCTAGGTCATATATGTAGCCTAAATATGTAATCAGATATACTCCGTTAGTGTAACCATCAATGGTGATGATGGTGAGGCCCAAGTTCACGACGTACGATCTTACTAATTTTGTTTGATGTTATTATTTGTAATTCTTTTTTTTACTTGCAAAACATACAATAGCAAAGGTACACCATTCGCATATGGCCGTGGCGAAGGCATCGATGCTGGATCTCTCCAAAGTGAATGGGTCGTTGAAAAGGAACGCCACCGTTACGACGAGGTCTTCCAGAGTTTGGAGCCCGTCGACGGCAAAGTATCTGGTCAGGCTGCTAAGCAGGAGATGATCAAGAGTAAACTGCCGAATGCCGTTCTTGGAAAGGTACAAATTATCATTTGTTTTCTTCCACGCAATTTTTGCTAGATAATATCATAGATGACGACGTTATTAATTTGTGCCATCGTTCTTCGTTTGCTACCCCTCTAATTTATGATGTCTCTTATCTCGTCGCCTTTCATAGATATGGTACTTGAGTGATCTGGATAGAGACGGTCACCTTGACGCTGACGAATGGGCGCTCGCGATGCATTTAATCAACATCAAACTCAGCGGTCACGATCTTCCGGCCGAGCTTCCCGAACATCTCGTGCCACCATCGAAGCGGGGTTTCTCCACTTCGTTGAACTGCTAGCCATGAACAGCAGAGGGGATTTTTACCTTTTGGACGATGGCCTATTGACGAAAGAGTGTACGCTGTTAGATTTTATGGAAGGCCAGAAATCGGCCGACTTGCTTAGTAATCGTAGTTACTGCCACAGCTTCGTCTAGCTAATGGGAAAATGTGCTCGAACAAAGATACGTCATTAATGGCGAATGTCAATAGCCGACTGCGTCATAAATGCGCTGACACAATTGGTAAAGTGGCAGGATGAAGCAAGATTTTAGGACAAGCCTGTATTGAAAGCAGTTCCTCGTGGACGTTGAAGGGGATCGCTTGCATGGGAAGACCAAATTAAGACAAGTTGATGTTGCAGCTGTTTTCCAGTACCAATGATAAGCAACTATGCGATTGATCGAGGGCTCCATGAAGATGCAGGGGCATTATTGTTAACGTTACGATGATAAAGAAGAAGACGACGAGACGATACGTCGTTGCAGGAGAAACTCCCGAAGCTGTGAAACTTTTACATTTATAATTTAGTTAATTAGTATTAGTAGTATTTAAAAAGGTCGGTATCATATTTAAGCGGCTTTGAATTGATGATAAAGCGATACAGTAGTGTCTTATCTTCAGTCATGATATTTATTCTACGTACCCTTTTTAATCTGCATTGATATATGTTGTTTCATTAGGTTTTTTTGAACGTCCATACACTTATAAACTTTACAATTAAATAATGCCTGCTGGTAAGGTTGCACCTTAGGAATGGAATAGATACAAGTTCCCTGCACGTTGCTAATTATAATAATCAGCCTTCTTAAACGAAAGTACTTGATACAATCGTATGATCGAATTAGAACGAACGGAGCTCGGGCCAAAGTAGATGAGAAAAGAACTTGGCTAGAACTGCTGAAAAGAGTTACTTACTTTTACTGCCAACGAAGCGGTGCCAGACGTATTTGAATTATGCGTTCGCGTAGATGGCAAATATGATGATATATACCCTTATACAGGATGATATGTAAGCAGTCGACAGGCGAATTTGCATAGAAAGATGTATGCAAGTATATATATAAACTAGTATGGTAAGTGTTCCATTATGTGAACGTATTTTAATTAGTTTAGCTAATATAAAGAGACATATATGACAAATTAACACATATGCAAAGAACGTTTGGGCAGAGAAATAAGCAAAAACTGAACGAATACGGGTGAATGAGTCTGTCTTACCGGTCGGTAACGCTATGGAAGGGGATAGTGCCTTTGAATCAACCGTACTAAAAGTAAAACCGTAAAAAAAACAAATTAAACAAACAACCACAGCAATAGCCATCTGTCTGGCTGTATAGTTCCATTACTAGGCCATAGCTTTGAGGACTCGAGACAGGCGTTTCGAAGTATATAGCGACTGTTTTAGGCAAGAGATACTCAGTCACCTTTCCTGACAGATTGTTGATCGTCCCAGGTAACCCTCGTGTGTGACGGTATTCGGAGATCTACAGATTGCTAGTAAGACGAACGGCGAGATAGATGCCACACGATGCTTGTTTCCGCAGCGTCTTTTCCCAAAATCAGAGCCGTTTGTGGATAAAATCAAACGCCGTTAATGGCGATCATAATGATGGTGAAACCTAACAATTTACTAAAGGTAGCAGATAGCTAGGAAGAAGCAGGCTGGCTAATTAAAATGATTTTCTAATGTTAGGTGATATGTGTGCGTTTGTGGGTGGGCGCGTGTGTGGGTGTGTCTGTATGTTTTGATTAGGTCAAGACATATAGGTCATTAGGGAAAAATGAAGCGAAGACCGGACTAAGGTGAATGTTTAAAATAGATATATAGAGAGGATTTAATAAACTGACAAGGGCCGACAATTCTGTTACAGGGGTATATATAGGTATCAATAATTGCAAATATACGTATCGCCGGCCGTATCGTCGCAAGACCATATCGAAACGACACACACACACACACACACCGTACATAACCGTTATTTACAAATGTGCGTACATAAAATTCGAAGAAGGCGAATTGCTCGATGCATTGTAAGTAAAGAAATTCTCATGTGATGTTATTAAATCAAATAAGCAAAATAGTGCAAATGGCGCTATAAAAAGGCTGTGCTCCTTCTCCTTAGGAAGTACACCCCGCCCCGATAAATAGGCCATTTACGGCACAGATACAAACACATATGGTACATGCGGGAAAAGAAGAAGATCAATATGAAGTCGAACCAGATCGATATATGACGAGAAATGAAGGAATAACTGCTGTGTACATTTGTATTGTTAATAAGCGACGGATAGAAAAAATATATAGATTGCAAAAAAATATATAACGAGGGAAAGAACCGTACCGATTACTGGTTATGTTATAAAAATGATATTAACAATAACAATAAAGTCAAACATGCACCAGAAGCTACCGACATTATCTGGATTGCTTGTCTGTATGATATAGCCGTAGAAAAATTTTAGCACTGGTCCAAGCGATGACTAGAATATCTTTAATAGCAAATTTACAGAATTTACTATTGAGTAAAAAAACATTTTTTTTTTATGTTAATCTGGATTGTGCGTCGCGGTAGCTTAGCGTTGAACTGGGTCAACCAAAAACACTTCTAGCTAGCATCATAAAAATTCGCAACGATGGGTCACACGGATTTCAACGCCCAACTAAAAATCTATCTGACTAAAGCGTAATGACAGTATTTACAATCATCATTTTAACGATTTTGTCGTGATTACCATCTGCCATCACCAGCCATTCGAGACGGACCAGGCAACGGTATCGCTTGTAAGAGCTACCGAAAAAAGATCTGCACATTTTTTTACGTGCTTTACATGTTAAATTAAGAGCGTCGACTTTGTTTTGGGCCAGTTGTGAGTGATCTTCAAAGGTAGACTAGTGAATAGTTGACATTAGTCATTTTGCCACTACGATCACAGAGGTTCCCTTCGTTTTTTGAACGTATTTCTGCAAATCTACTTTGCATATTGCGTGTCCTGTACCGCGACTAAAACAAATGTAGTTTCAGTCATGAGTCAAATGAAGGTCAGAACAATATAAACGTTGTTCAGCCTTATCTCACCCCTAAAAAAGGAACATATGACTTACGGTAATTTTTACATGAATATTTGTATATTAGTAGTGATAACCCTCGACTTTTTTGTGAAATTAAAATTAAATGATCTACACTCAACGAAATCCATTGAGCTGGACTATGATTATTGTTTTTTTAGTATCCGCAATCGAAACCAAGGAATTAATTATCGCATGGATGTTGGACGAGGCACCTTAATCTATATTTCTGCCACCTAACCTTTCACCTAACTTCAGTCGTATTTATTCTGGCTACTGGAAAAGCCCTTATAATCATTCTTTTTCATATCAAAAAAATTATTTGTATTTTTGTACGGCACGTAAATGATTACTCTCTTGGCTGAACAACCTATTTTTATTTTTTATGCAATTTCTGGGTTAAGCCAATTTTACTTGGAAACTATTTTTCAAAATAATTATTCCTTGATTGAATAAGGGTATACGTTTCCACTAGCTCCGTTTGGCTCAAAAGTGTCAATGACTTGTGCACTGAAACTACCCCGTAATGTTCATCGGCTATCAAAGGACGCTACGAGACCTATAAGTATATTAAGAAGCTATTATATATAACGTAATGCACATACGTGCATAAACTTGTTATGGCGGTTGTTGCTGATCGACAAGAACTGACAAGTAATTCACTTCATTAAGTCGAAAGCCAAAGGTATGAACCACCTGGTGTTAGAGAGGATGAACGACAAATGAGTAAACCTGACGGCTTGCGAAACAGGAAGTAAACAAGCGTTGTCAGCAAAAAAGGAATTGTGTAATTGTGGCCTGCCAAACTTGTTCTCATTGTTTTACGCTGCAGTCCACTTGAACAGATGAAAAAAACGAAGATCGATGATGGATTCCCTAATGATCCAGTGGCAACCTCTTTGCCATGATGACTTGTGGAGAACTGAAGTGGTATAGTGTCGGAATCGAGTGATCAGTCACCTGAAATGGCAGTGCCTGAAATAGCGTGATAGTTTGAAAACTTTAATTTATTGTCTCTTTCCTCTAGTTTAAGCAAATTTTTAGACATTACGTACAGTTTTGCTAACATTTAGATTTGGTATCTATTAGCTAAATTTGGCCACCAGCATCTGCGGCGCTCGTGTAGGGTGATCTCTACATTATGATTCCTGTGGAGATAATTATTATTTTATTATCAGTATTTGCGGGACATTTGGGCATTTTTCGTAACGTTGAGTCCAAGTGGCATCTTCCTTCACGCTATGTGGAAGATCACTAAGCACCTCCTCACTCTGTGCATCATAAACGAGCAATATCATTCCGCGGAACGATGGCTGTTTCGGCCATCGGCATAGCAAACTCGGCCAGCATCTCAATCGAGTCTGCTGAGTAGAAACCCTTTATCATTAAATGCTCGAAAAATGAGCCCATCATGTGATAGGTAGGAGGAAACACCGAAGGATCTGGCCTAGCGATATGTTGCGATGACTATACTCATCCAGAAGTAATTATAAACTATTGACACCGTAGAATAACGTTCGACAAAGCTTGTGACGGCGTAGCCGACGGAGTTACCGATAGTAATTGACACCCAAACTTTGATCGAAGTGGCTCGGCAGAAGGTTGGACAAAGATAACTTAAGGGTCGCCGAATTTATTTAGTTTTTATTTGGATACATTAGGCGGAACGCGTATGTCTGATTCGCCGCGAATGTTTGTAGAAGTTCGAGAAGTAATGATGCGTCAAGGCCTTTCAAGCAGTTCAGGATTTTCAGGGCGATGGCATCTACATCTGTGGCAAGATTCTTTGTAAGATCGGAGCAGTTTGCAGTGACTGTCATTTACGTAACGCGTCGCATCGACTCGTCGACGGACTCAGCATGGCAAGCGGTCAGCACTTCGGCGACCATGATTGCGGCGCAGAACAGCTCCCATTCTCAGAGTGCGGTGACAAAAGATGAGCCGACGTCGAGAACGAGCCTGCGCCTACGCATCAGTCATCAGAGAAGCGGATTCTATTCAGAATGCCCCTAGTGTTCGGGAGCTTACACACTGCCGCCCATATCACGGAAACCGAACACCCCCAAACGATAATTAAGACTCAACCACAATTACGTCATCCGTGGCTTTTTCGTTAGTGTCATTGGCAAAATATCAACCCCCATGAATTACCACGACGACCGCTTTTGTCTTGTGCGGCCTCTATATACTCATATAAAGATAGTTTCATGGGTATCCATATAGTGAAACAGACTCGGCCGCACATCCGCGCGCGGCGAAATCGTCGCTCGATGGTGGTACGGGTTTTTGAAACTGGAGCTCTTCTTGGGGCGGTTTCGCATACGATATTCTCAGGAAAGCTTTACTATTAAGTATATTCACATAGGTGAGCAGCTTCAATTGTCCCGAAGCCTCCTGTCCTTTCAGGAACACCGTTGACGTCCGGCAGCGGTGCAGAGCCAGTTACGAGCATTTGTAGTGTTGTGATCCTTCCCGAATAATTGCAAAAAAAAAAACTGCCAGCACTTACATACATGGAAAGCTTACTCCTGTTTCTTGGCACTGTGATCTGTAGTTAACGCCACAAAATAAAACTGTTTGACTTCCGCGTTTTTAAATTACTTGTTATTTCGAAAGCGCTCACAGGCGCCATTTGTCGTAACTTGCTTCGGCATATTGTAATCGAAGTGACACGAAAGCTGTTGTGGCAATACCGATTGTTCATGGGGCCAGCTTTTCTATGCAGTATTTTTTGCCTACAGTAATTGTAACGGATGATGAGCAGGGCCAGATTGACAGTAGATACAAAAGGGCAACTGTGTCGTTGTTGTTACCAATAGCTCTCAATGGAGTCGGTCGCCATGTTTCTACCTGAACTTTGCTATACTTCCGTAAAAAAAAAGTCTATTTGTATGGCGCGTCCATCGTAGGTCAGAGACGGCTATTATAATCCGTTGCTGACCGCCCTACTGTATAAACTATAGGGTTTTTCTAAGATCAGCTAGTTGGACGAAAAACATCTAGTTCTAGGGTGATTGAATAAACTGATGGAAAATTGCAGCGAACGTAATGAATGGAATCGAAAATTTTTAAAATATATGGGAAAGCCGAGCAAAATGAGCGACGAACCCTTTTCTTATATAATATATATACAAAAGAATAAATTACAATAATAAATGCTAATATTAACTTACTAGCGTTATGTTGATTAACGTTAATAAATGCTTTATTAATTTTGTATAGTTTGATCGTTCATAACTTTAAATACTTGGATTACTGTGAAAGTGGCTACCGATCGTGAAGTTTTTTCGTAAAAGAAGTTTCCGAAAGTCAGATGCCGATAATTGGAAAATTTCTGCGCTTAGAAATGAATGTAGATGCCGCAAAGGATTTCTTCATTAAAATACGAAAATTAAAAAAATATATATACTTCATTCATGTGGCCAATCTCAGAAATCTTTTTTGTTTGTGTTATAACGACGAGATGCGTTTACGTAAGGGTTGATATATGTGTAGATTGTGTAAAACGATTATTATAGCGAAATCGGAGTACGGATCCTATACTTGGGTGAAAGTTCCTAACATAAACGATACGCTAAAACATTGGAACCGAAAGGGGTTCGTAACAGGTCAACACACGAGATCCTCTTTCTTCTTTCAAGCATCAAGCAGTGCCAGACGTGCCGCCCTTAGGAATCCTAGCAAGTATTTAACAGGAGCCATTATTTACTATCATTAATACTACCCACGTGGCATGCTGGTCACGCAAGTGTCCCTATACTTGATGAACTGTAAGTGATTTTCAATGAAGGACCCCTATAGTATCATGTATACCCTATTTAGCTGCATCGTGTACGACGTTCGTGCCACAGAAGCTCGTATGTTGATCTGTGATCTATGGGGCTGTCAGAAAACGACTTCAGCTGTCAAAGAACTCCTCTATTAATAATAATAAATAGTAATAAACAAATAATAGTAAAATAGACATTAGTGGTAAAGTTTAACGCACATTTGGTATAATTAGACGTTCCAACTCATAGAATCTCTATGACTCAAGCTGGTCACAAATGTAAATTCTACAAAAATGAGCGATAGAATTCTGTACGAAGACTTGTTCACGGTTAGCGTAGCATGAAGCCTATAATATATATGTATATATATGATTTTCTTAGATAGACCTACCCACTTTAGGTAAGTTTATTAATAATACATGTATTTGTATAGCAGGACAATGTACCATATAATTTTGTTTAAACTCATGTGTTTTGTGGACTTGCTACCAAGGAAACTGGATGTCTGTGTCAAAAAATATATTTATACAAAGCGGGCCTAGATTTTCTTCTGCGGTCTTCATTTTATACCCGTTAACGTAACAGGAGGGAAATACGTAATAGAAATAAGAGTACAAAACACGGTTAGGGTTCTCGAGCTGCCGAATGGTCTTCTGGAACTCGACAGAGCGTTGCCTTTCCTTGCATATAGCAAGGCTAAGCTTGGAAATTGCTAACTATTTTTCAAGTATCAGGACAAAGCCAATGCAAACATTAAATAAAACATATTTCACAACATCAATGGGGCGCCACTAATCAAATTCAGATTGACAGAGCCTTAATCATCGGAAATGTATGATGGAACGGTAAAACATATTTTACTAGCTGATTTGTACACGCAAAGTTGCGTGCTTCTAGTTCATTATTTGTGGATGGAATTATCGGTCAGGACCCAACGATACCGAAGCTATACATGCGTCAGCAGAATGGTTTTAATCATTACTGAAACTTTATATATAATTGAAAGTTCATTCTAAAGTTAATCTTGTCTGAAAGTTTATCATAACAGAAGCTGGATCGCTGGACTAAGTGTAGCTTCGCCCCATTTCATTACCACCACAGCCATCACGTTACAGGTAGTAGCTTTAATGTTAGCATAAAGGTCATAGAACAAGCTAGCTGATTAATTTGATTGTTTTTTTTTTTGGATAAAAAATTTTTTTGAAAAACTTTGCTTATTTATATATATACAGCTAATAGTTAAAAATAGCAGATAGATCCAGGATTGACTCAAAAATGCAAAAGTTTGCCTTTGACGTGTGCAAGGAAGTGTAGATAGACAGGAAGCTGAAGGATGAAGTAAGCCTAGTTATGGTCGGCCATTTGACTGTATCGTTTAACACGAAATATGTGTTGGTCTTTATCGAAGGTTTACAATTATCGGGGCTACAATTGACATTCTGTAATGTTTGTGATGCCAGTCGTAAATTTTCACATCAGGCAACACTGAACAACAGTACGTAGTAGAAGTCGACCCTGAACGATGGTATTTAGGAGTAGAATTTGGCAGGTAGTGTGGCATGATAAACAGCCGCTTACCTAGCGGCGTGCAGGCGGCGTCGGAAGTCGGCCATAAATAAAGAATTGAATTTTTTGATGGTGTCCGGTTAATGCCCGAGTAAAAATTGAATTACTGCAAACGTAGTCAGCATATGCCAAAAGCAGATGATACACTAACTATAGTGGAATTAAAAAATCCTTATTAAAAATACATGAAGCTGGTACCACATATTGCTGCTCCATGTATGTAATCATCAATGGCTCCGCGTCATTTTCTAGACAGTGTATGGCAGTGAGTTTAACCTTTCCAGACAGCAGAAAAAAAGATTGCGTATATATATATATACATACATATCTCCAGGTATGTCGACCTTAGCCAATTTTGTGGCCCTGTTCCTCATCGTCGTCCTGATTGCCGACAAAAGTGTGGTCCAGGTGAAAACAACGTCATATGCAGCACGCAATTCCGGTGGCCTTATAGGCGTTATCGACGATACACTCTCGGGGGTGGGCGGAATAGTTGGTACGTACATTATACAGTGGCAAATTATTTGCGCTCCTTCGACGAAACTGCTTAGTGACGTCTGAAAAAAACCAACATGGCAGCTTCGAAGAAAAACTAAACATTTGAAAAGGGTTTTTAGATTGCATGATTATGCAAGCATTATTCGGGTGTCGCTCAGGGTAATTTTTGCAAAAAATGTGCGATAATTCTGAAAATTGCAGATGCTGAATATTAACAGTAAGGAACTAACCTGTCGGTGTTGTTTATTTAACAGACGGCGTGCTCGGTACGGTCACCGTTAGAGGTGCCAACGGCAGAGTCAACGGAGCCCTAGGAAAATAGCATTTTTGCTGTTTCCGGCTGATAACAACTAACTCCTGTTGCAATCGTTGAATGAAAATGACACAGACTGACTATTCTAGTTTCCTCTAGATACAATACGATTTTAGCTTACGTTATCTAGAACGATTTTATATTTAGCAAACATGCAAAGGAGCAGGTGCTGGAGGTTTAACAAGAAAATTAACGAGCTCACGCTACCAGAAAAAAGCACTCCGCATCGAATACAGATTGAAATAGCTTTTTCGTCTCTCTCTAGGCTAATTTTATCGTCGAGAACTGTCGAAACACAGACACAATTCTCTATGAAATATAGGATCAAACAGAAATAAACGCTTCAAAATGTTATGCCAAGCATTACTACCGTAAAATACGTAATACCGGCATTCTTTGGAATGCATGAACTTCAGAAATGCCGCGCTTGAGATATGTTGACTTAATGTTTCAAGTTTTTACTACGATTTTACACGTTATCACACGTTATATCCGGAGAACCGATTCAATACTTTGGCAGAATCAAGAGGCGTTCGTTATCATCTTAATTTTACCATGACTCGCATTTACGCTTACAAGTTGGTTTCTTGTTACTTTTGTTATTTTTTGTCATGATCTTATTATTAAATTAGTGAGGTTATATATTTGCTGAGAGATGCTTCTGGCGAAAGCCGATACGAGCATGACCGAGTTAGCATCAACAGGAATGGCTGTGACATTTTTACGTTATTGCGGAAGTCGAGCACACCGAATAGTGTCCCATGTTTTAGATTGAATGTATTAGCCATAAATCAATAAATTTAGAACTAACAGTGGGTCTTCAGTGAGATTTTGCTTTTTAAGTTGTTTTTGAGGTTTTTTTTTTGCGAGAACGATAAGCGTCAAACGTAGAATGTTACCCTTGACTAGATCTTGCATTAGTTACAAGTCGTTCCAGCATGGATTGCTGAAATTTTTTTTTCGCTAGAATTTTTCTGCTTTACAGGGATCTAACAAAATTGCTAATGTCAAAGCACAAAAAATAGTGACCTGCTTAAAAAAAGTTCTATGAATTCGCTAGTTCCGGTGTTCACATGACGATACGATATTGGGCCTATTCTCCAAAGGTGAAGGTTCGCAGGTCGTCTTTGTCGACGTACTACTACAATTTGAGTATGAACGCCAAGTCAATCTCGAATCAAAATGGATGACAAATCGTTATTAAATGATTAATCGTCCACTAGGAAAGTTATTCATTCGTCTTGAAATAGACGTGTTTTTGTATTTATGTAAAAAGTTACATGTAAAAACACTTGGTTACTATGAGGCTGCTAGCATGACTATTTGTTTCTCTAGTTATATTCAAAATAATATTTCTAATTATATCTAAAATAATATTTGTTTCTCTAGCAGAGCCTGGTTGACTCATT
Source organism: Varroa destructor (assembly GCF_002443255.2). Taxonomy (NCBI): domain Eukaryota; kingdom Metazoa; phylum Arthropoda; class Arachnida; order Mesostigmata; family Varroidae; genus Varroa; species Varroa destructor. Next base: position 14,204,086 of record NW_019211457.1, on the reverse strand, counting down.
GGTACAAATCATGACAAAGTCCGATTGAAAATGCCATAATAACTCATTATAGTCATTACCCATCTGAATCTCTACCTAAGAACACTGCTCTGAACGTATTGTGCTAAGTATAAACAATTTATTAATAGAACAAGAAGATGGGTTGCAAACATTCGACCAGCTATAGGTTTTTTCATTCTATCAAGTTTTACAGGGCACCAGGTGGCGCGACGGCAGAGATCTCTCGGCTACTCGGCTGGTCACAATGGCAGGTTCCTACACAGAATTTTTACGAGTGATGAGAGGGTGGGTCTCTATGTCAATAGGAAACGGTGAAAGGAATTTTTATTCCTGGACATACGCCTAAGTCCAGAGTAAGAGCAGATCTCTATCGGAAAAAGAGCACGATTCGCTTTTGACGGGACGAAAAAGGTTTTACAGCCTAGCGAATTTCCGAGAAAGGTATGACAGTCCACAAGGATCTACATAAAGCCCAACTGCAGCGACTAAATGCAGCTATTTAACGGAAAAGGCCCGGTGACAGCATCAAACACCCATGGCGAAAGTAATAAAAGCCGTCCTGCGTAAAGGTTTTTTACAGTCGCTCTATCCTTTCGATATCGCACTAACAGGTTCGTATTATTTCCGATCATTGCCAAATGGAATTGTTGCTATTACACTTAATAATAAAAAACATATTCCACGAACTGCCTGAATGGGTTCTTCAGCACTGACTCTAAAAATTTTTGTGGACACGAAGTCAATGGATTGAGGTACAGATAGGGGTCTTGCGGAGCCGCGGCAATGACCGATCTGCTGCTAGAGTTCAAGCGAAGATTTTTTCCTTAAGTAAAAAAGACGGTTTGTTTCACTTTGACCAACTGAATACTTCCCAAATTTTAAAATCAGAAGTTTGTTCAGAAGGGAATGATGTCGGGTAGATAAAGGTGAATGGCAATGCGTACTAGACGTGCTTTTCTAACAGGGGTCAACGATTAAACTAGACATATGTTTCACGTCCTCAGCACATGGTTTTTCGACGCCTGAAAATATGGTCTTTCGAATTTGTCCAATTCATCAACGTTCTACCCTGGAATTCTACCCGCCTTCTTGTTAGTGTTTTAACGCCAATAGCGGTCCTCATATCTATCCTTAAATATAACCATAAACATGATACTAGCAGTTCTATGGCAACGACATCAATGAGTGACTGCTGGCACTGACATCATCTCAAAAATACGTCCGTATCACCCTGCCAAAGAAAAATAGTCTCTTTTCATTGTCGTATTGGTATCGTTGTAGGGTTGCTTACAATAGACCGTTGCCTTTTCGCGACTCCGCGCATTTACCGAGCGAAATAGTTACATCCGAGGTTAGATTATCTCGCTGGCCGTTTCAATCGGCTTCAAATGACCACAACAGTAACGATAATAACATGGCTAAGATAAACTCTTGTAAAGTTGTTTCTAACGCTTTTGGTGCCGCTGCCACCACCATATTCATGCTGAAATCCAAACAAAGCGTAAAGAAGCTTACTCTCGCGGTGCATAGCTGTTCGCGCCGCATGAGAGAGCGTTAACGTTGCGCGCACCCACACATTCGGGTATAGACCCGCTAAGTCTGTTGCTATTGCTCTGTCTACCTCTCCCCTTATCCGACGACATTCTCAGCGAGATCTACCGCCTGCCGCGGGCGCCTGAAATATGCCAACGATAAGTAACAGCGCCATCTAATGGCAGTTACTTGCGTCAATAGTGAGAGCCCCTCAGCAAAATGGGTCGTTATCATCGTCGGTTCTGTGCACAGCGCTGCTGGCCGTATCGACCAGCGTCACTATATGCCGCTCCTTCAGTTGCCCCTGACGTCGGGATGCAGGACCATCGGAATCCGTTTAAACTGGCCCTTTGCCCCTGAGTTTTGCGCGACGATGGCCGTCATCGCTGATGCCTTGTGAGCTTAAGCTACTTCTATCATCGCCGCACTAGTTGCTTTTTTCGCGTTAGTTGTCCTGTATGAGGCGTTGGCGCTGCCGCCATTGCCACCGCGACGACAAATAGGCCCCGTGTTCGCGTTCACTGCCGCCGCGACGACATTACCGATTACTACTGAACAATGGGTGGGTAAGTGAGTACAACATCTGTGAGTGTAAATGAGCGTCTGTGTTCGACAGTCTGTTAACGTGTTGAATGCTGTTGTTACCCGTCGGTGTATTGATGCCGTAGACGTGTATCGCTTTACTACTGCGCCGGTGGCTACGAAAAGTTGGGTCGGGTAGCCGCAATCTGGGTGGTTGTCGGATCCCAACCAGCTGCGAAATGGCCAGGCGGCCACCATTGCGGCGAGGAGAAAAACAACGGCCAGTGACGATTCGACAGTCAGTAGCCGCGCCGGTGGTTGTCGTCCGTCCTGTTCACGTTCGCCTCTATTACGGATAGCAGAGTTGTTCGTTGTATAAGAAGTTGCCGATGTTGTTCTGTATGCCCTAGCTGAGAAGGGCCCCGATTTTGTGACAGCGTTTGTCGACAACAACGGTGAATGCAGTCGCAGCATTGTAAACAGAATCGGCAAGGAAGTAGTAGCTGCTACCGTACTAAGAATAGCAGCGACTTCGACCAAGAAAACCGTAATGCAGCAGTCGTCCGCGGTACGACGCAGCTGAACACTCGGAACAAATCAAGCAAACAGCTAAAGGCTAGTACAAGCCCAGGGTCAACAGCTGCCTCAGCAGTACAGGCGCAGGAGTTGCCACGCCGAGAAACAAAGATTAGAGAATGCAGTAAGAAGAACTGGTTTGCCAGGGCTTTTATATGTGGGTGTGTGTGAGCGTGTACGTGCGTTGAGAGATAGCAACGTTTAGAGCTACAGTGAGGGATCGCTTCTAGCTACAGACAACGCTGTCAACTAACAATATGCATGCACCGTATCTGTTCATGTGTTTAGCGTGATTTGTCAAACTCACATGTGCACCCATTACCATTTGGACGACTACGAGCACATTAATCCGCTATATGTTCTCATAGCTAACAACATTAATGTCACGGTGTCTTACCCGCCAGTTCATTTATGGTTAACATTTGATGTCGTTGCTCTTATTGCACTTATTGCCTGTTTCGAAGCTACCGGAGCAACCCCACCATACCGGACTACAATGACGGCTCGATCCGCAACCATCAGCTGAAAGATACCTCTACAAACCACTGCCACGATATGGCCATCACCGGCATAGCGGGCACCATCAACAGTAGGAACGCCCAGCAGAACAGGCTGCAAGGCAAGCACGGCCATACGGACAGACAGACGGGCAAAACGACGAGCTTCCAGTAATAACCACAAAGTCCTAGGTGGCAGCTGACGACTTCAAGTGGTAGTAATCAGAGCGGCTGAAACGACGGGCCTTCCCTCTATATTTACCTCTGCCTGCACAAAGAGCAACAGCAAAGGGGCAAAAGACTGCAACATTATAGGTCGCTCTTCAGGCCACGACAATTTCGGCCTACAGTGATATCATCAACAGCTAGCGAGTCCGGCCAGTTGTAGTCGCAAACAGTTACTCGACGACAAAACAACCCAACCCAGGTCTAACCCAGGACGAGGCTAGCCAAGCATTTATCCGACTAAATGGACCCACCAGTTGACTGAGGAGCAAAGCACATCGCCGAAACCTGGTGAAGCTAGAATATGTAGATCGTAGAGGCGCCAGTGAGAAGCCGGCAGCACTTGGAAAGTGCTTCGTCCACCGTCATAGAGTATCTGATAGGGTTGCGAAAATAACACTACATTTTGACACTTCATCTCCGTCAAATAGGTAGACAGGGCATCGATTGGTCTTCAGTCGGCGACGATGATGATAATCAACAGCATCTGGAATTATATGTGTTTTGGTGATGTTCTGATTGCCCTAGCGTAGAGGCCTGGTAGCCCGACGACGCGTGACTGTGTAGTGCCGTTGACCGTGTCACGTTTGCCAGTGTGAGCTGTGCGAGAGTATGGGCCGCGTCAATAGTAATACTAGTTAAAAATCCTACGAGTATTGGCGAAGGCCGCAGTAAAAGTAGTGGCGCGTGACTCCCGTATAGGAAACGGTTCGGATTAGATGAGTAACCGAGTGTGTGGTCGAGCTTTTCAAAGTTATCTGAAGTTATGAAGGAGACAAACAGTTTGCGAACGTTTGAAGTACACTGCTTTTCACAGTGGCCGAGCGAAGCATATTTGACAATAGCACTCGTGCAACTTGAAAGAGGGCAAGGAACACATTGTACCGAGTGAAGTTCACTAAAAATGCCACGATTTGTTGATTGCACTCGGTCGCAGGTTGGTCAGTTTGCCCCAGTGAATCTCCATCACGCTAGTATCGTCCGTCCCAGATAGTCATTAGCAAAAATTTAAACTGGCGGTGGAACTCTCTACTCTACGCGTATTTCGAATCATAGATCTGCTAGATCTTGTCAACGATTAGGTTCCATTAGAAAGTTGCACCGGATCATCGAATGTATCCAAGTCAACAACAACCCGGACACAGGACGGATTGACACGACACGTTTAAGCAAACAGATATCCTGCATAATCTGCCATAATTTCTCTAACTGTTCTGTCCTTTTGCTGTACCTGCGAATGGAAACAACAGCTTACCCTTTACGTGCTGACAGATCTACGAGGTAACAGTGTTGAATCGTCTGCGGCACCAACAAACGAAAAATTCCTGCCTCAGCGGACCCTAACCTTATTCCACTCGATACAGAGTTGTAGACCGAGAGATCGCGACTTTGAAAAAATTGTAAAAACTTGAAAGCATTTTTGAAAGTAAGATTATTTATTTACCGAGCCGAACAGCTAGCTTTGTTGCAAGCTTAATTGAAAAAGTAGGCTCATCTCGTTTGTTAGCTGTGATCAAAGGGAGTGGATGCGTCGAAACTAACTTCGGTGAGGCCCTATCACAAGAAGCGACCATAGAGGGACACCAGAGACACGGACTGAAGGAGAAGCCAGACGGCGCCAACGCTCAGCGGCAAAAATGTTGCGGCGTAACTACGTGAAAGTGTCAATCAATAGGGCGACATGGGAAGTCCCGGCGAATTACACCAATCTACAGCTGATCGGAGCCGGCGCCTATGGACTTGTCTGGTGAGTACTTTTGTGGTAAGCCCCAATAACTGGAAACGGGTAAAATGTAACGCGCAGATCACTCCGGATGAAAAATGTACAGGCAGAATAACCCTATGCAAAAGGATGTATATATATATATATATATATATATATATATATAGAGCATATGTAAAATTGTCAACGATTAGTCGCATGTATCTATGGAGATTGCCACCGTACACGGGTAATGAAAGGTTTGTATTTGGGCTTTACAGTCACTGTCTTTCATGCTGTGTAGTGTTTTAATGGTGTAGCTGCGGTATGTACAGATGTGTTTGTTTGACAGGTGAATTCTAGACACACGGGCCTCGGTTAACCTACGCGCTGGACGAAACGTGTATATATATATATATAGTGATGCATCGGGCCTGGTCGAACCGGGCAAGCTATCAGACGATAAAAATTGCTATTGGTGCATAAATGTACATATATGGCACATTTGCCTCTAACTACAACAGGCATTATAGTTATTCCAGAAGTATTACAGACAGTGGCCATATTAATTATTCAAGCAGTCACAATACGGACTTTTACCTATGCATTTATTTGCCTTGAAAGTACACTATGAGATAGTCAATTTTCGATTAGATACACGACAGCATCTAACAGCCATAAAAAACTTGAGGGCAACACCAAACCCATAATGACAAAAGCCGTACAAATCTCACAGTTTCTCTGCCGCTCGCCCACGTTGTGGAGGCCACGGCCAAACTGAGCAAATCGACATCATATCGTCGACGCCAACAGCGTGCAGTGTGATAGCATAAGAAAACGCTGGTTCAACATCAGGCGTTCAGGCTTATTGACACCTTCGTTTTCGATTGCGTAGAAACGTCTGCATGTTAGTATGGTATTTAGTTCGGACATCCTAAAAAATCATTGCCGCCAGCAATTTCGTTGCCTTCGGCATAGCAGTAATCGTTCCATTAGAAGATTATCACCCCAGATTCGAATCGAATGACCAGATAGCGTACGTATATTGGGCTACGTTGAGAATCGTCGTTACTCTTTCTGTTCTGTTCTCTTTCGAACGAATACACTTCGTCGACACTCACAGACATCACAGACAGGCTGTAAAACACTTCACAATAGCATTTCACAACCCATTGATCAGCGAGTATGAATCAGTCAGACGTGTTCAGACGCATTATGGTTACTGGCTCGTAAACAAAAAGAGCTGACTGACAGCGTTAGATTGGTACTAAATTGATCTTTGGCACCATACGCAATTCAGGGGGGGGCCGAAGAGGGAGGAGAAGAGGCATTAAACAGCAATAAAGCTGCCTGACGCGTTTCGATCGAAGTTCCCAACGCATTTCCTCCAAGTCAGAGCGTTCTTTGTTGATACAAAACAGATCCGGATTCGGAAACGGTGATCGTGTCGTAGATCTTTGACGATTGTTGCTTCGCAAGCCATGCAGTAACTACCTTATATTACCAATCGATGAAACAAAATCTTTATACCAATCGAAGGAACACTTTTTAGCTTGCAGCAGATTAGCTGAGTAGTAACCAGTCGGTTTTGGGGGAGAGTAGTATATTCTAGAAAATAAAATAGCTTCGTGTGACTTATTGTCTCATTGATAAGCATAATGTTATCGTGCATAACTGCTTTTCCGCGCTCTGCGTGATTTTTCTAAACAGGGGCTGTCGGCTTTTGTATAGGAAAACAGCTATAGTTTTATATATGTATATATATATCTCAAACAAGCTGTAACATCTATCTAAACAACATTACCTTGGGTTCTGGTTACATAAAGGAAAATACGTTGAGATGATACAGCCCACTTGCACGGTGCCTGGGTGGGATCCACAAGTGACAGCTTACTAAATTAGCTATTACAAACTATTACCCTACCCATTTCTGTACCAAAAAAAAAAATTAGGTTCCATTTTAAAAGCCTATCTGCAATTATATATATATATATATATAATATCGCCGTGTTTGCTTAAGTAATTTGCTTATGTCTACTTATAAAACAGCATCAGAAGGCATCCATGTTCTTAAAAATATACAGGGCATCTTCCTGTTGGGCGTGCGCTTCAAACACAAACATCCACGCCTTTGGCAGTTTTGTGTTCTCATATCTCCGTCCCTAAACGCCGGCGGAGATCAGATTTTCTTTTCTACTAGAGACCTTGGCCTCATTTTGCTCAGGGGCCTTGACGTCTCGCTTCGTCCGTACCGTTCTTAATATATTGAATGATGCAAAACTGAGATTTTTTGTGATAAGCAAACACCAACAAGTCACTATTCGTGTTGATTTCTGTATCTAACGGCTATTTACTTCCCAGCAGAACCCATACGCGCGTTCTTCTATGCTTAGAAGAAAGGCAGCAACAGATAAGAAAACAGAACACCGTTAGATTATATCGACTAAACTGTTTCGGTTATTTTATATTAAACTATAATAGTGTTTGTCGTTGACGAGCGAAATCTACGGTAGCTCTTCTTCGCAAGCGGTAAACGGCCAACAGTAAAATGCTTATTAATGACCTAGCCGGCACCGCTGTATGAACGTTGCTTGGTAAATTGAAGACAGGTATAAAATTATATTGATGTCAAAAAAGTTGCTTCCGAGAGATGTGGGCAACACACTACCCCCTGGTACACAGCTATAAGGAAAGCAATGTATTGTAAACAGTTTTTTGCGCCGCTACCTCGAAACGATCGAAACAAGGAGTGAATATTCTGTTTGCTATTTGTGGTCCCGAATGATCGAAGGCGCAGTCAGCAAAGACCGTTTGACTGGTACCTTGGTTTTCATAACCTCAGTAATCTGGAAGTTCGTTCTGTAATAATAGCAAAACGAGTCAGCAAGCCCTGTCTGTTTGTAGCAAACGAAGAGGTTCCTTCAAAAGTCTATGTCATCCGGTTCAGCAGGCAATGTATACTATTTCAAGAATCAGTTTTTAATTCCCTTATGGGATTAGCGAACTTAAAGGCTGGAAGCATGACAAAGACGAGGAGCACGCCAAGAGACATAATTGTCCCGCCGCAGTTGGGACCGCTCATGCTTATATTTTCTTTGCTTCTTTTAAGGAAGAACTAAAAGTGCTCAACACTAGTATTGCCCCCAGAATAAATATTATTGCCTATGATTCACTATTATTGATAGCCTCACCTCCACCAGAATCTGACGAATATTTGCGCCTTTTTTTATGTCAAAAATATATCCCCACTTAACTTTTATTATAACTATTGTATGCGTTTCGCTGGCCGATCGTGTTCTACCGCTAAATTGCTTGCCAGAGACCCATACGCTAAGGCTTTACTGCGCGGATTTTGATTCATATTTCATTTGAGAATGCTTACGCTCGTAGAGAACGTAGACGCGCACGTAAACGTCTCCTGAAAACATCCGCGGTCCACATGCCATTATTAACCTTAGTTATATTCCACACACGAAAGCAACACCGGGCTTAAAATAGTAAACAATTTAGTCTCGTGCATGGCCTGGCTGATTCAAAATTCTTATGTAGAACATCGGTGTTTAAGCCATTTATCTTGGCCGAAAATCATCGAACCAATTTATCAAGTGCTACACTTGACCCAGGTCATTCTGAGTGCCGTCATCATCGATGTTGACTTTGATGCGAAATATCCCGTTGTTGTCAATAGTGCGGGTGGTAGCTTTCTATGGAAAAATCTTTGAACGATCTGGCCAGTCCTCCCCATTCCTCTCTGTACGAGTAATACCACGTCTGTTTTCCAACGCTACGATGAATGAATTTAACTGACCAACCAGAATAGAATGCATTGCTCTTTGTTATGACTCTAATTGATTGCCTTACTTTATTACTGACTGTCACAGTTGGCACTCACGAAAAAAATGGTAAGTGTCAAGCTTCTCAGAGAATGAGGTCGAATTCGAAGGCAGGCATATCTCGATCGACCGAGAAACAAAATCAGAGCACTAGCTTCTGTACTGTGGTCTCTGCTTCTGCATAAATCCTCTAGATCGCTCCGACCAGATTAGTTGCCCTACCGAATCCTTGACGTAATACCGAATAACTGAATTTCACTGCGTTAATAAAGCCTGTCTTGAAGCCGGTAGAAAACATGCCAGTGGCCTAACCGAATCTATTTGAATCTGTTTGGTGATTTAGCCAGAAGAAAATAGCAAATTTTTTGAACGTAGTAAATGAAATTGAGCTAATAAAAGGCCCCTCGATGATGATGATGATGATGAGTTTTTGTTGGGACAATTACTGCTTGGAACGAAAATAGACCTCCCCCTGTCCCCCCCACCGCTACCCTTAGTATGAAGAGCTGTGGATCAAGAAAAAGTAAAGTCTATTCAATTTTATTGGTCGTCAGTGGCTGTTACACCTACCTTCAGATAGATGTCACACTAACCCTCTCTGATGAGATGCAGTATAGCTAGCCGTCGGAACCGTAAAGCGGCACTAACGCCCTCAGAAACTGTTTTCCCTTGAAACCTGTACTACTTAACAATCTGTCCATGATAACATGACCGCTTGCGTCATTATTTAGTTCATAATTGGAAATTGCCATATCGATAGCAGTAGTACAATTGGGCCGCTATTAGAAGCGGGTCGGTACTAAGCATGTTTATTACGCCGTATTGCTTTGTTGTTTAGGCACTGGCACTTTGTTAAGCTTTCATCTATTTCTGTTAGCTATGAGAAACCTAGCTAACATACGGTAATTGCGCTCTCTACAAATATAATAACCGTATTGAACTAAAAGACGCTAAAAAGGACCAACACTAAACAAAACTTAACACGCAAAGCATACTTTACTAGACGTTCCGCACAGATTTCGTTTGGAGTTCTATTCGTTCTTTTGTTGTAACTAATGTCAACGAATGATCATTAGAGGCATGTATTCTGCTAACTAACTCGAGGCTAAACATGTCCGAGTGCCCGGTCGCAACCTTGACCAAACTCCGTAATACAAGACTGCTTCACGCCCAGTACGAGCTACTTACTGGCAGCCACTCTCGCGAAAAAATCGCTGGAATGGACGACGCATATGATACTCGAGCGTATACGTATATCTTAGAGTCAGTCGATTTGAGTGACCCGTTCCCGTCCATAGTTTCATCGACAAGAGCACTTATCGAAAATATACCGCTTGGTAAGGTGTTCAGATTTCAAAGGGCCGCAAACAGCCGCGCGCTATATTTCAATCTGCGCAATATTGTCTTGTGTTATTCATCCATCGACCTGAACTATCTACAGCCTTCGGAGGGATACGAATCGATGCGTCTAACAGCACATCCACCCCAAGCATAAACAAAACCCTAATTTTTAGCGCAGAAATACGATGTAAGCCTAAATAATTAGCTAAATTCTGTTATGCCAGATGTCTGCACATGTCAAAACTTGAAAAATTACACCGTGAGCACTCTTCACAAACGTGTTTCTATTCGCTTATAATGCAAATTCTACCCAGGATTTTCCAGCGGCTCCATATTTACGAGCACCGCTATGCTGTACCATACGCATCTGAAGAAAAAAAAATCGGGTACTAGGGGCCGATTTACGTTTAGTACATGTTCTGTTTTACTGAAAATTTCCGCTTTACCGACATCGCATGCTCGACACACAGTAGTAATCTGCGAGAATTTCACGGACGTGCGTTCGCCTTACGATAGCGATCTGACTATGCACCATTTTTGGTACAAATATTTACTGCTGATGACCAACTACTGAAGCGGCGATCATCAGCGACGGCCACTTCGTCTACCAGAAGCTAGCACCACCTGCGCGTAAACCGTTCAACAGGATTCTGAATCTCGTATAACCAAATATGGCCTCTCTCTATACCTATGTTTACATAGTGGACTTCGTATACAATATCTGAGTTTATTCGTGCTATAACACGACGATTGCGGTAAGAATACAGTGCCGTACGAGCAGTAGAACCTCTGATTAGACCAACGTTTCGCTATCGATATACCTATATTTAGAATTAGCCCACCCATGTATCTATGCCTGGATTCGAACCTTGCGACCACTGTAACCACTAAGGTACCATCGTGACTTGATAATTCGTATGGCAGATTTGATTGATTAGTTTAACCTTATGTTAGATAAATCTATTTAATGATGATCGATGAAGTCGTTTGTGGCTATACTTAAGGTCTGTGTGTAGGACGATTTTCTCCGCTATGGTTACCATCCTCTCGGGTTTTGTTTCTTTTTTATATTGGCGTCACCCCAAAGTTCACCAGTAATGCATCGTTGTACTAAATAATCACCTAGACCATTAAGAAGAATGGAGTTGACAAAAACGCTGCGGAGGCCACGCTATACTGACAGTGCTGACCAAAGCTTCGTCTAAGGTTCTCCCTCTGCTCTCCCTATATCATGAAAGCAACTTCTACTAGAACTACCATTAAAAATGATCATGCCAAGTTAAACGAGTCTCGTACATTGTAAAATCGTTGTTAGACACGTACTGCGATGAACGCGATGATGATAGCAATAGAAACAAGGTCGGCGAAATAATTTTTCGTAGTGTATACATGGTGTCGCATCGTGTGAACTTCGAGAATTTCACATATATCAGCAGTATATAGAAAAAAAGGTGTTTATCATTGCAATTTCGATGATATCCATGTAGAGATGTTCCTATAGGCGTTCAAACGCAGTCTGATTCATTGATGTTCAATAATGATTGGTAAGGTGCCTACGGAGCGGTCCTTGCCGCTCAAGTAAAATAATGGTTTGCGGATAAATTAGCGGGACAGCGCAGTCCGATTGATATCGTCGTGTTGAAATAGGCTCTCATACGCTTCACTCAATGCGCCCAGGTTGTTCTGTAACAAAACGACTACGTAGACGCGTGCGCAGTGCGACGATACTACCTTAGCGAGAGACGGATTGACAACTAAAAGTAAAAGAAGTATACGTTTTTTATATATGTAACGTTTTGACGTTAAGAGCATTTCGTATAATGTTGGACGGAGCTTTTGGGCGAAATAATAGTCACTATGTATATTAAAAATATATTGGGAATTCTTTTAGAATTTAAAATGATAAGTATAATAAGATTTTTAGGGCAAGCTCTATTCAAACGCATGCTTATCAGTGAAAATATCCCACATACATTCGGAAGGTGAGCATATGCTGCTAATGCGGTCGAATGTAATTAATTTAAACAATGATCAAATAATAATAGTTACTATTATAATCTAATATACATATATATTTAACATAAAAAACACAAAAATATCTATATAATCGTATGAAGCAAAAAAAGCACGATTTGGTAGAGATAGTTCTTTTCAAATAGGCCACATAACGTCATTTGCATGATGTTATGCGATAGATCATTAGGTTCTGTATTGATACGAGGCCGTTGACTTGATAAACTTCGAAAAAAGGTCATAGTAGATGGTCGCTGGTAAATTTTAGCCGTTGCCAGCAATCTGTCTAAGGAACTCAGCTAAAAAAAAACCTGAAAAATAATATAAAAAATAGGTAATTTTATTGAAAAAAGTTCGTCCTTTCTCCTAAGCCTAGTCCAGAAGTGAGCAAGCTCTTTTTTGTTTGCTAAACCTAGCTAAAAAATATTTGGAAACTTATATTGCAAGACACGTCGGATGATCAACAGCCCAAAACGTGCAACAACAGCCGAATTTGACATCGGACGGCGACAGTAAAAACGTGTTTTGTTATCAATTTTCTACGTATTGTTCAACTGTTGTACTTCTGTTACAGCGCTGCAATATGCACTCAACGGAATACACCCGTAGCAATTAAACGTCTATCAAGACCCTTCCAGAGTGCCGTCCACGCAAAGCGGACCTATCGCGAAATCTACCTTCTCCGACATATGCACCATGAGAATGTACGTTCACTGATTCTAAACTAGTCTATTACTAGCATTGATCCACAAAGTGTGTAGATTTGCAGGCCGGTCTGTAAGTGGTTTCAATTAACGGAATGGGTTTCTATATCGTTGGTCGGCAGCGATACTATTCTTGAAATTAATATTCTATCAAAAAGCGGTTATCGAAACTTGCTCATCCTGTAAAAGAGGCCAAGATAACACAACTATTAGAAAGGAGAACTTCAGAAACTGCTACCAGCTTGACATGCAGATTGTATAGGCAGCTTTCCAAAAACCTTTGCATGCTTGACTCGCCCACACTCCCTTTTACAATAAACTTTCAAACGCTATTGGCGATTTAATGTGTTTAATGTTTACAGGTAATTGGTCTGCTAGATCTGTTTTCGCCAGCCGTTGATTTGACGTCATTCCAGGACGTTTATCTCGTCAATCATAAAATGGGCTCGGATCTGAACAACATCATTAGGACACAGAAACTACAAGAGGAGCACATACAGTTCCTAATCTATCAGATCCTCCGTGGTCTAAAATATATTCACTCTGCAGGCATCATACATCGAGTGAGTAGAGGAGGGCCTTCACGTTAGCTAATGCATGAGCATCCCCCATTTAGTAGGCAAATTTCTACGAAATCGCATGGCGATCAAATGGGTATTATTGTTGTAGAGCTGTCGATCTATTTTGCAAAATAAATGTCAGTGTAAGTTATAGGAGAACTTGTTAACGTGGACTAAAACGTTATACCAATGTCATGTTGACTGCCCATCGTTGAACATTGCGTAGCAAAAGCTTGCCATTACAAGAAACGATAGCTCCTCGAATTTCTGTCCTTTTCTAGTATTATTGGCATTGTTAGCTGCCAGCTAACCTCTCAAACGCGAAGACGAACTACGTGGGGTAATAAATAGCAAATGGGCCTCCTCATTTTACCTGACTTTCAACAATCAACTCGCATAAACCTGTACATGCATCTTAGTAAGAACGGGATATGCGTAATTTGTCATTATTATTTTCTAAATAAGTAATATTTATTCGAATACAACGAAGGTGATGGTCGAACAGGGGGTTTACTCTAGCTACACGCCTATTTATCGGTAACCGCAAATGACCACATAAATGGACATAAGTTGTCTCTTGACGGCAATCGGTTACTAGACGCCAAAGGCGCGTTCCTACTAATTAGATAATGTAAACGTTTGGTAAATATAAACGTGTTGACCAAACTACGCTAGTTCAAAAAAAATTGCAGATGCTACAAGTTAGTTTGATTAGCTAGAAGGAACCGTTTTGATGCCTTCTGAAATGTGACTATGATTATTACCTAGTCTATTCTGGAATTGCGTATTGTTCGTGTACTGAAATGAAAGGAGTAACTACCATAAATTTGTACTCTAATGATAATGGTATTAATTGGCGATTCGGGTCACAGGGCCTAATCGGAGGACCCTAATCATAATCATTCTTAGGAATAACAATCAGAGTAAGAAGAAAGACCTAGTTCTCAATAATCATCGTACCGTCAGTTGCTTGTTGCTTATTCGCCGAGTCACTCAGCATTTCAGAAGGTTAGTTTTGTGGAACCTGTGATAGTTTGAGGAGAAGCATGAAATCCCCATCATGGTTGTCAGTAAACGATCCATGTAAGGTGTCGCGCAATGGAGCTTCGAGCGCTTTGCCACGGTCAGTGCTTTCAATCACGTGACCATCGAGAAATAGGACTGCTAAAGCAGGTCTGTCCTAAGGAAGGCAACACAAACTTCGAAAAGCGGATCAAAGCTGGATCCAGATGGCTCTTGCTGAAGAGCCCTCTCATGACGAACCTAGCGATCGACTGGTACATTTTTCACTTTGTATCGAACAAGCTAGCACCATGTTAGGACACGATTTCCTTTCCTCAGCTCGCCACGCCGCACTTCCATATAACTCATAATTAACGCTGTTACTATTCATAGGTCGATTGGCTTCTAATAAGAGCGTCCGATATAGAACTCCGACAACAAAAAAATTAGGATCACATACCTAAACCTGCGCACCTCTAGACACAATAAGCTCATCAATATCATGAAACTGCAAGCGTTTCGATCACTGGGCGTCGCCCAGTGACCGAATCGCTTGCAGCCAGCTTATGCGTTATGACCCTCGGCGCCTCATTCGTATTACACACACCAAAGCAAATGTGATTTGTGACACGCTAGCTTTTCTGAAAGAAGTAAAAATTGTTTCGCTGCTACCTTAAGCCAAACAACATAATCCTCTGCAGAGTCCTCTACAGAAGAATTCTAAGCTTCGTCCAGCCGATTATCCGGACGAAGTTTAGAATGAGGAATTTCGGCCTGGGCTACATGGTGGATACAGACTAGCCGACGTATTTTGCGCTTGGCATGCCGAGTGCTTGAAGCCTACAGCAATGTGGCGTAGGAGGACGACTACAAGAAACCTATTCATCACGTACTCTTCAAAGAGCCATGGAATCTCGAAAAATCGCCCGTCAACAAGTAACATACGCAAGTGGATCGAAGCGGAAAACGTGAGACGGTATAGGTATATGATCTGGTTTGGCGTATTCTTGTATTCGACGTTTTTCGAAAATCTACACTGGAAAAAGTACCACAACAGCATATGCTTTTCAGTCGATATATGGTGAAAATGGTAATTGTTTTCTTATACCTAAAACGACGTAGGCAAAGGCGGGTGCAATCGGACGTAAATGTGTAAATAACCATCTTTTTTACTATTACAGACAGAATTATGGTAATACGGAGTGTGCCAAAAAAATTTCAATTGGTTTGCGCCGTTCAAGTCAGCTATCTATTATGTTCCTCTATCAGCAACCCAGCGTATTTTTATCTACGCCCAAATTAACTAGTGGATTCCTGGAAATTAACAGTGGTCCGGCTACTACGACAGGAAATGGAATCTCTGTACTATAACGGAAATTAAAAAATATATATGTGAAACATGGTTAAGGATTTTAACACTAATCAAACATCTTATCTAGACA
>NW_019211457.1:14035048-14188036 GCF_002443255.2 Varroa destructor | reverse complement strand
ATATATATATAGCGCGTATATATATATATATTACAGGACTTGAAGCCATCGAATATTGCTGTCAATGAAGACTGCGAACTAAAAATCATTGATTTCGGATTGGCACGCCAGGCCGAACCGGAAATGACGGGTTACGTAGCTACGAGATGGTATCGTGCTCCAGAGATCATGCTTAACTGGATGCGATACACCCAAACTGGTAAGGAGACGTTTCCCTTATTGTGTGATGTGAATCTTTGCCATTAAACATTCTCGGCCGTCGCGTGGATAGTTATGTCGAGGTACTGCGAAAACGTTTCGGGTCTAGTCTAATTGTTGCTGGAGTTAGTAGTCAGCAGGGGATGCCATGGCAGCCTCAGAAAATAAATGCGTACCTTATTGACTTCGTAATATAACCATATCAGCTTGATTTTTGTCTTTCAGTCGACATCTGGTCAGTCGGGTGCATTATGGCAGAACTAATCACATCTAGGACCCTTTTTCCTGGCAATGACCGTAAGAAAATACGTTCGAATTTATTCTCGCAATTTATCGTTGTGCACCACAGACATATCCAAGTAAAAATTATCCGTTTGCTTGTACTTGCTAGTTGTTTCCGCTGTATTTTAGTCTTGCGCACTGATCACTGACCGACTTTTATCAAGCAATTGAATTAGCTTTTTTGGTCGGTCCCTAGATCAGTTAATTATATATTTCAAAAGGATCTCCTTTTTTTTTAGATATGTTTTTTTACCATAACATGCACTAGGTTGATCATAAACAACCCAAATTTTCGCGTAGATTGCTCTAACAATCTGTTTTGCCAGCTGTTCAGCTGCTAAATTAAAACATGGCTAAGTATGTTAGGTCAGACAATAGCCTACCCTGTAGCTTGAAATTGTTTATTCTCCTAATCGTTAGTGTATATACTAATGAAACGAATGCATGTCCTATGTGTGCGATGCCCCTATCCATGCGCGGCTGTAATCATTTTTTCCCAATACGCTATTCGCTTCATCGACATGAACCGAACTTGTCGTGTTTTCGATGCCCTGTTGGTCAATCTCTGCCCACCACCACCTACGCTTCTATCGCCGTCCTGCTCGAAAATTGATTACCAGATATTCACCAGTTACACGTAATCATCAAATATCTTGGCACGCCCTCAAACGATTTCATCGAATCGATCAGTTCAGAAAGTGTAAGTTACTATTGGTCTCTTGCCGTCGTCGGCGCGTTTTTATGAGGCACTTGAAGTTGCCAGTTCTTTTGTTTTTGATAATTTACCGATCGAACTGACTCACTGTTTTTCCATAGCTGACATCTGCTCGAAGCTGTACAACTTTACAACACGGTAGAAATCCTCTATGGTGAAAAGTGGGTCAGAACAGCTATAGTACGAATGGTTATCGTTTCTTTTTTGTTATATTTTAGAAGGTGAACTACTCCGTTGCTATGTAACTGCACTAACTGTTTAAATGGATCCACGTTTCGACATTTTTCAAAAATTGTCAACAGTATAAATGTACTAGCATGTAGGGAATATCTACGCGAGGACTTTGCGGTTCCACTATAATTTGCTTGCAGAGAACTCACTTTAATGGTGTATAAAATTTTGTAAGGCGAGATGATTCGGGTTTCGCGATAAGACATATGTTCCTACGAGACATATAGTCACCGCTGTCCCGATGTTAATGAACGAACAATAAGCATTAATTTTGAACTATTTGGGTCAGTCATCGTTTGCCCTGTTTATGGACATCTACCGATTTCTTATCTCTGAGCAACGTGGGTCCTGCGGCACATACATGTATTGACCGTGGGTAAGATATAGCATGCTCTTAGATAATATATTGAAAACTGTTTACTCAATAGGCTTCCGACATTTGCCTGTGCCCATCACGTAATTAATGCATATCCGAGCAGAAAACTAGCAGACGACACGAGTCAGTTGTATTCATATCAGTGTTTTGTCATATTGCAAACCCTACCCTTGCAATTTAAAGGATTCCAACACTAAAATCTGCGTAAAGGCTGTGTATGTTGCAAGCTAATGTGGCCTCAAGCGTGTGTCTTTTTATAAAATACCGTATAAACCAATTTAGTCGTTACGATTCGAGCAAGCGAAATCGCAACAGGTAATTGGCAACCCCTTAAAAAGCCTTAACCAACAAAACGTGCATTACTAAAAAAACACCTCTGACGTGGTCCGAAATTTGGATACTAACCATTCTTTATGATTAAATCTAGATTCATCTATCGTAAACAGTACTACATATGAATTTTGTATGGAACCGAAAAGTGATTGTTTAATCCAACAACATGTTGACGATTGAACCGATCGGTTATTGCTGATTATATTTTTATTCAATTTTGTGTTAATCTTTCATGATTAAATATAATTGCGCTCTTTCCTGATACGATTCCACTAATTCCGCTACACCGAAACATCGGGAACTATCGAAGATATTGATCAGCTGATGAAGATTATGCGCATCACAGGGACGCCCGATGACAAACTCTTGCTGAAAATGCAATCAGAGGAGGTAACGGTCCACGCGTGCAATCGCTATCAGTTTACAAGCAAATCATAGAACAATAACGAGCTTGACTGATTAAATTGAGCTTAACCCAGAAAATCCAACAGAAAGAGAATGAAAATAACGGTAGCAAACAGTCGCAGGTTGCCATCTCTGTCCACTTCTGTCATGACAGAGGGGTGGTAATTCATAGTAGAGTTCAATTAAGACATCCCAGATTGTTTGTCAAAGAATCGAGCGTGACGAGTGTAAGAAAACTAGCCTGTTTATCGCGTAGCTACGTGCATGTTCGTTTAAAAACGCCAAAGCAATCACTCGAAAGAGATCAAGCTGATGTCTTGTATTTGCTGCGTAAACACCTAAGCAGCATGTAAGAGCCGTGGGCTTACAGGCACGAAGCCTGCGAAGGGACTCGATACACCCACGAACCGATCTAGTTCTAGTATTCGTCTGTTTGTCAATAGGTCCCAAATTCTACTTTAATTTTTTCGTCACGAATAGAGGTGCTAAGGCAAAAAGGGTCAAGGCTTTTATTAGCTTGCTAAAGTCCGGAGATCCCAGTTGGTACCACTGCTCCGAAAATTGGTACATTCGGAAGAAGCATGAAGATACTCCGAGTACATTTTGATGGGGAGTACTGTATGCTTAGCAGAATCCAACAAATTGTGATAGATAATTTTGTGTTCTACTTGTGGCACAGCCTAAGAAAACAATTTATTTCTACGTGCCTTGCGCATCAAGCTACTCCTATGAATAGGATGTACCTAGTGAGTACTAATCAGTTAGTGATTTTGTTGCGTCTGTATAGTAAATATATAATGTCGGTCGTTTCAGGCTCGAGAATACATTCGGAAATTGCCTGTCGTTATAAAAAAGGATTTCAGACAACTGTTCCCCGGAGCCAGTGCAGCTGGTGAGCTACTGATTATCGAAAAGACACTTTTATTTATGCTATTCGAGTGTAGGTTTGATGCTTTTTTAGAAAAAAAAAAAGACGTTACGTTTCAAATCGATAACGATTATGTTGTCTTGGCTTACTCTGTTAATTTACAAGTATCAGCTCTTGAAGCGATAGTTTTACCAGGAAATAGTGTAAATAAAAAAAAATATCTCTTGTATTATATTTTAGCAATTGATCTTCTCGAAAAAATGCTTGAACTTGATGGAGACAAGCGGCCGACAGCTGCCGAAGCTCTCCAGCATGGCTACTTTGCGAAGCTACATGATCCTGAAGATGAACCTGTAGCTGACCCTGTCGATATGTCCTTCGAGGAACGTGAACTCACCCTTGAACAATGGAAAAGTACACATGTCATCAAATTTTATATCTAGAGGTCGTTTGCCGCCAGAGAAATTAGCTTACGGAAACCATTGCAGACATGAAACTCATGTAATTATCTAGCTACGATGTGAGTTCCGCACAACATACTAAGGTTAAATGTCTTTCAAAACTCTTTTCAGGATTATGCTATGAGGAGGTTTGCCATTTTACCCCGCCAGCGATACCCATTGAAAACTAACGATTGTCAGAACAAGTTACCTCTTGGAAACTTAATTCTGTAATTAGCTACCAGCTTTCTAAGGGACCTCGAAAAATGCTGCTGAATCGGTTTTTTAGCTCATCGAAGACGATGATCAAGTTTCTGGTATTGGTCAAGCCTCTTTTCAGTCTACGTTTACCCTTCATAGAACATTTTCGAGGATATTTCAATGGGACGGGCATCCGAATATCGACCAGTACCACATTGCTGCAACAAGAGGCTGCCTCGACGCAATTAAGTGTATGTTAGAGGACCTGAACCAAACTAAATACAGCGTCCATAACCCCAATGCCCCTCAATGATGAACTAGGCTCTTCATGGACGACTTTAGGATATTATGAACGAGTTGTGATTTTTTGCTTTGAAGCCACGAAGATTTAAAGGACCTAAAAGAGGCCATAGAGATATATAACTAGCTGAGTTTCGCGTTTGAAAAGTGTGAGCTCAATAGGCTGTTATTGCCATATATATATAATATCGTTTGTCTACGTCGATTTACATGACATGAGAACTAATCAACAACACAACAGATAGACACCAGGCATTTTATTAACACTGCTGGCAGGATATAAATATTTCATCTTGAAATCACGTTATGCTTCCTTCCTTTCCTTCATGAATATCAACTTCACATGCGCTCGAACACATCAAATATAACAATACATAAGCTTGCGCATTATAATATTATTAAAATGATGAATTTTTGCAGCTGACATCTAGTTTTGTTGAGCGGTGAAGCACGTATTGACATAGTGTGAACTTCTAAATATTCTGTCATATAATATTATTATTAATCATCATCATTTAAAAGGCGACAAAATTTTAAATGACATATCCACACGTGTCAAGTACATGACCGGAATAGGATTTTTCTAGACATAGAAAAAAAAAAAGCACATATTTTACAGGACAAAGCCATGAAGATACTTGTTAGTATCGGTAGTTTTGCGACGAAAATAGTAGAAATATCACAATGGCAATAATGCAGCTGTATGAGAAAAAAAGATTTCGAAAATATTTTACTTGACAAAACCTGCCACCTTCGTGAACGTTAAGGGAAAAACGGTGAATCTAAAATAAAAACCATAATGGCGGTCATATGCAACATGAACGCGCAGGTTCCCGCCATATTTTACGGCTAGACAGAACTGTAAACAAAATAGTGTATTGGGATTGTTAATTACGACGCAAGAAGTAGACGATGTAGACACAGGTGATAATAAACTATCGAATATCGAGTACAAAATTAATTTTATAAAGGTAAATGAGAACTATTATAGGTTGTTTTTCACTGAAAGTCAAATAGGTTCACTCACATGTTAATGATCGAGAGCCCGTGAATAGTATGCTGCTATACGACTATGCTGTTAATAGAATTAGGTTTATGGGTTTAATGATAAGATTTCATTTATCATTTTGCTGAATTGCCTTCATTTGTATAAGTTAATTCAACTCGTTTTTTACTGTTTTTATTATATGACTGTTTTTAACTCGTATCGTATGAATATGTCTTACATCATACAACAGGTGCTCTGTTTTTTGTACAACACTTCGATTTTTTGTCATCGATAATCAATTCTGTCTTGGTCATTACCACTAGTAGTATATTCCGTGTATATGAAGATATTTTCTCTGAATTACGTTGTTTCGATTATGATCAATTTCCGCGCTCACGGACAACTGTCGTTTTATTTCCTTAGGCAGAGGGATCGATATAGATTCTTCAAATAAAAAAGGTGAAGTATTCGAAGAAAAAATCTAAACTGATATCACGCTAATAAACTTTATGAGGGTAGAATCCCTATACTTGTAAAACCAAATAAGCAAATAGTGAATTACATGCGGTTGTCATTCCTCGACACTCTGGTAGGGGAGGTCTACATCTTCTACAGCGAAATGTCATTCAGCCTTAAGCCCGAGTTCTGGGTATACGTTATGAAGTTATAATAATCTCTCTCTACTACAAAGCGTTTGAAAAAGATAAAAAGCACATTGGATTCTTGTGCACAATAATATTTATTCTACCAAACAGGTGAGATCAGCTCGTTTCTATTAGCTTCATCGTGTTATTCCTTTCGATTAGCTAATCTATAGCATAACATTTGTATCGTAAAAAGATTTTTCGCCGGTAACTTCACTTGTAGCCGCTATTTCTAACAACGACCACAAGAAAAATTCTTACTTGTGTAATTAGCTTCGTTTATATATAATATATTTTACATTTATAGGTTAAACATCAAGTGTGTTTATATATTGTGCCATACGGATTTACTCTGCTGTCGTGATGTGCATCTTGTCTGTCGATTCAACTTAGTTCCATTTTTCTTTAATTTGAAAATGAACTTCAGTATATAATATCAGATGTCAAATTCACAGCCAAGTTATTCAAAGAAGATACGCCGACGGGTGGGTCATTTTAATTCACGAATAACTGAAACAAAACGTAAAAACACGTTCTGACAGAAACTATCTATAATTAAGAACTGAAATGTATGTAATGTGTGGTACGGCTCAATTTTACGGTTTCCTATCTTGCATTGCCCTTTGAGCGTATCAAGGATTATGTTTATTCATGCAGCGTGACAGGAGCTTAAGACCCAGCAGTTTTTTCTAGCTTCAAAAAGTAGATAATGATATAATAATAATAATAATAATAATATTCAATTATTATTATTATTATTAAATAACGGCTTAAGTAAGTCAATTTTCTCGTTTGCCATTAAAAATTCAACATTCAATCGAAAATGAAAAATAGCGTTACACGTAAGACATTTTTCTATTTGATGCATTAACTCTGAATAATAAAAACTCTAGGGAATGGTTTTCATCAAATCCTCCAAGAATTGTTCGGTTACTTAACTTTATCATAGCAAACACTTAGAAATATGGCGGGGAACATTACTAAACCGTAATATCAATACCATGCTTTTAAACATTGATGAAGGTTATAGAAAGATTAATGTTTGTATAAAACAGAACTAAAATAATCAAATAGATGTATCTTAAATACGACTAGGTAGTTAACAATGCGAATAACATGTCGTTATATCGACACTGGGAATGCAACTCGTTAGCTACAAAATGGACCTATAGCGTGTGATAGAGTAAGGGATTTATTTTTAATCCATTATACACAAAGTAATATAATCAATTTAGGACAACAGTTCTTAAAGCTAACCTTCAAATCATCTTACGCTCTCAAAATCAGTAACTAGCCCTATTTATGTATTTCTGTTTGCCGAAGGAAACGAAGGTTCTAATGAAGCATAGGCTGAATACCAGTAAAGATACAGTACAGCTTCAGCATAAGTTGACAAAAATATTTTTGCTTACATCAACCTAACATAATTCGAACACCAATGGCCACCCGAACACGGACCTTCCGGTGGGTTTTAATATGAGAAGGGCAAATTTACAGCAGTCGCAGGTTCGGCCAGCGTAGCTTACGAAATCCTGCATTCCATAATTTGTCCATGATCAGGGTGCTGTTTCAGGTCTGCAGTCAATTACATCGATAGACGTTATTTTATGCAACGATATAATTTATATTGTTGTATTTGGGCTTTTCTTTCGGCTTCAAGTCTGCGGTGTTTTTAATCGGTGTTTTCCTCGAAAGTCTTCAAGTACTATATCGACGTTCGGGGTTCATGCGCGAAAGCAAATACTGGACAGGAACGAATAATCTGAGACGAGAAACGAAAAACATAAATTTTTATTTCGATTCCTATTAAATAAGAGGGTCTTAATCCGTCTAAGGAACGAGAACTCTTCCAACTTGCGAACGTCGCTGTCAGAAAAGTCGACAGTGTCGAACTGGTCCAATGTCGCTCCCAAATCCTCGATCTCAAGGAAACGGTGACGTGCAGCACGAACATTTGGCTTAGTCGTTTGCAATGATTGTAACTTCTCATCAACCAAACATACACAACGGGTACCTGTTGGCCTGTGATTTGCGAAACTTACCATAAGGGCAAACGAACCATTTTCTTTAATCGTGGTTGTATTTAAGCTAGCGGTACATGTAGAGACAAAACATAGAGGAGTGCTTTGGAATTTTTTCAGTTGAATTATACGAAGAGTATTTGTGTCTAATCGTCACTGTACCACTTTTTTCATCTGATATTGATCTAGTGTAGGCGTCAACGCTAAATATTTTCGTTTTGTGCTAGCATCTAAATTATACGATGTTTTCCAAGCAAGTGGCGCTATTCTACGGCAGATTAGTAAAAATGTAATGCTTTAGTAATCAAAATAAGCTTTATTCATTATATTTATCTGCCAAGCAAAAAAGTTCAAAAATCACCAAGGCATGGCTTTACTGGCAATGCTTAGAGTTAAGGAATGTTGAAAAGCTGAAAAATCTATAGTGTACGTTTATCAATAGCAAAAACTTCAGAGGACTACGTTATTTAACTTTCTAATTCTCTATACTACCCTTATTATTTGTCTCATTACAGCGGTATAGTATGTCGTCAACGGAACACCAAGTCGTAGTCATCAAACGTCTATCAAGTCCGGAGTATCGTCTATGCAAAGTGCACCTAGCAAGAGATCTACTTTCTACGGAGTATTAATTATGAATACGTACGTTCATTTATTCTAAATCAATTGTAACATTAGTATCCACAAAGCGTAAAGTTATATAGGCCACCCGTGTTATGCTACAACCGATTTTCCACTAACAGAATTAATCTTCAAACAATTGTTGATCACGCTGTTCATCACTCTGTACCGTTTAGTTTCGTGACAGAATAATCATTTGCTGAAGCATATCCATCTCGTAAAAAAGCGAACTTAATATAATATCTAAAAGATTTGAGAAGGATATGTTGAATTCGGGTCCTTCAGCCACGATATGTACTCAGACATGCACCCCTATGATATTTTAGATCTTTTGAATCTTTTTTCGATCATTATCAATCTAGTGGATTTTGTGATTTCATGTAGTTGTAAGAATATGACAGGTCCAGGTCTGTAACGCCGATACGTCATTAAGCTTCAAGCCATTTTGAGTGCTGAGTGCACACTATGACGTTATGCATTTACTGATCTTTCTGATATTATTATTATCTACTGATATTATCAAATGTTTGAAGGAAAATAACAAGGAACGCTGGATTTTTATATGTAATATTTATTTCGACCATATTTAACTGTTTAAACTAGCTCGCTTTCATTGGTTAGTCAATCGTTTACAAACGGCTTATATGCAAAAATATTTTCCCATCGTTTGTTCGGAAACCCGCCCCTCCGTTTGTAATCGCCATTCCTGGGAACGACCATTGAAAAAATAGCGCCCACTCACGTCAATAGCTTTGTCTATCTATAATATATCTATATATTTACAGACTAAACATAGTGTATTTATGTACTGTATACTGTAAGAGTGTACCCTGTTGTCGGAATATGTATGCTGTATGACCGTTCAACGTAGATTTATTCTTCGTTAATTCAGAAATAATCTTAGGTATATAGTCCCAGACAAAATTTACGTCGAAATTACTTAAATATTGGTATTGGTGAGTAGACCGCATTTACATGTTGCCTCAGTAAATCAAAACCAAACTAAAAAAACCTCCTGAAAGAAGTCTAAGAAAAACATGTAGTATGTGATACAGCTCTCCCTAGCCATGTCCCAACTTAAATTTTCCTTTCCATATTTGCTCATTTAGCATGCCAGGGGGCTAGATCGTTAGACATTTGTGAATATTTCACCTCCTAACTTTTAATTACAAAGGGAAATGGCGATATCAACGAGTTCATTTTTTTCGATTGAAAGAGTTCAATGTCTAATCAAAAATTGAAAATTTCGTCATTAATAAAAATATATTTTGCTCTGAGTATAAATCCTTAAGTCCACATTCATCAAATTCTGAATATGAGCGTCTACGTTCAGCTGAAATTATGCGAAATTCTGTCTTTGGTACGCTTTCAGCGAAGACAAATCGTTAAATTAGGATAACCGAAAAATCATTCATTGCACAAAGCCTCTCACCAAATATAAAACCTACGTCTTTCAAGTGTCTGTAGCAATTCGTGTGTATGTGTAAAGGTGTAAATTGTGTGCATAGGATTTCCTATATTCTTCACTTGCTAGTCAGAGATTTAGGTCTCCATTTCGTTGTCCCCCTCATCCTCTTCAACTTCTTCGGTATTTTCGCTTTTTTTTCCTGAAATAGTAGTCGAAAAGCAAATAAGCTTTATGTTTTATAGCTGAGCGCTACTACTTACTTTAGATTTGGCAGCACGAACCGAAGTTGGTCCGTGACCGTAACCTTTTTCCGAAAAGCTATGTCAGAGAATCTACTATCAGTTTTGGATGATTAAGTCACAGGACCGGATTCATTAACTGACAGATGCCTTTAAGCCTATATTCAACTTCCCACACCTATCGAACTAACAGAACGCCCAATAAACTAGTTCAAAACTAATCAAATTTTCCTCGAAGGTCAAAAACAAAACACGCGAAAATACAGCACGTACGCGTCGATCAAGAGCCTACCGTTAAGTGATTCGTTTGTTTTATTTGGCAGCTGTCCGCTACGAAGCAGCTGCGTTAATCTTTCGATCTCGTCCAGCGTTGTCGCCTTGCCAATCGCTTCCTTAATTGCTTGCTGATCCTCCGGCGTCATAGCGAAAGTGTTCTCAAGCTAAACAAATACGCGTGGTAAAAAAACACAAGTAGGACAAATATAATTTCATCATCTCTCTGCTTTAACTCCGAATCTATAATCATACTAATAGTATTATTATTATGAGGGTGTATAATATAGGATGTACAGTGTGTCTCGATGAGAATAATAGACGGAAAGATGTTTATATCTGCTCACCTTTGCGGGTTCTCCAGGCACGAATGTTTTGGCTTTCTCCGGGGCAGACTTCAGGCCAATTTCCTTTGCGAAAGCCTCACCTTTTTTGCCCTTGAACATCTTGCGTGCTTCATCACGCTCCTGAAATTCAGTCAGTAGTATTAAGTGTGAATTGTCACAATCTTGACATTAGATGTCCTTCATTAAATCATTAGAGAACCTACGTACCTAACCGTTCAACTATAAACAAAAAATATGCCAAAAAGCATCACAAAACCATGATATTAGTAGTCAAACAACGATGTACGTTACAAAAAACAAGTTGTTAAGGTATTGTTTGCATAAAACAATACTGTAATAATGTAGTACTTTTTTCATATAATTAATTAATATAACGTAAAATATGAAAAAGTTAACAACACCAGTTATATGTCGTGAAATCTGCAGAAGGACGTTAGGGGAGAAATTTTTTTGTATATAAGACTTTGAAATAAGAAATGTTCGACGGACTAAGGATTTATTTTACATTCACAAGCAATCAGGTTCATTTGAAAGATCAGCTCTTAGAATCAGCCGTCAGATCATCCCACAGCGTTAAGATGGCACGATGTCCGCCCCTAATTCAGCATTTCCCTACAAATCTTGTGTTTCTGTTTGTCGCGAGAAATGAAGGTTCTAATTAAGCAAAGGTTAGATCTCGCTTAAGATCACTATTTCAAAATAATGTTGACAAGAGAATATTTCCACTCACATCAAGCTAACATAGTCCGAACATAATGGCCATTCAGGAGGTTTTGATACATCAGTATTCCCAGGTTAAGTCAGTACAACTTACTATGAAAAGTTTCTACTCATGTTTCAGAGAACGGGCTGTTATCCATTATATAAACAGATGTTGACGTCCTACAATAAATACCTTTATACTGTTGCACTTATGAGTGATCATAGACAGTACTTACTGTCATTTTAATTCGTTTGAAATCGAGAATGCGCAATTGCGGGATCTTGTGCACAATGTAGAGACGGTAATGCTTCTTTAACGCCACAGGATTTTTAAGGACGCTTAGATACCTGAGAGACTTGACTGTTGCCAATGAATCAAGATCTCCTAAGTTCTGAATTTGGTTATTCGTCATAATTAACGACTCAAGCGAAGGAAGCTGTTCTTCGAGGTTTTCCGTAATTCGACTGGAACACAAACAGAGACACCAATTAAGAAGCTTCGGCTTTAGTTCTTCGATAATTATTTTCAGTAGGCCGTCTTTGATGTAGTCGAGTAATCCTGGAGACTTGCAAGATCACGGTTCCGCTGTTAAAGTTAAATATCTATGACGTAACGAACACTTCTGATTACTACATAGAGGTTTAGGGTTCATACTCGAAAAAAAACCTTGAAACGGAACGAATTATATTAATTAAAAATAGGGCTTCTTAGTCTCACCATATTCTGTTGTTATTAAATAAAAGGCTCTTGATCCGTTTGAGAAACGGAAACCCTTCCAACTTGCGAATGTCGTTGTCAGAAAAGTCAATTGTGTCGAACTGATCCAACGTTGCTCCCAGATTCTCAATTTCGGGTAGACGGTAGCCTGAAACACGAAAATTCGACTTGTTCATAGTGATTGAAACATTTTACCAACAGGATGGCTCTGCGGTTTCCGAAATCGCTCCCACCGTAATGGAAAAAAACGTTAACAATTTCCACATCAAATGCAAAAATTACTCTTTACAACGACCATCTGTTCAAATTTACATTAGGTAATAGGTTGAACCCCTTGATAGAACTTCAGGATCAGTTATGCACTTCGAGCATAGGCTGGAAAAACCGAACATGCTTAAAATATACATATTCGAAAAAAAAAAATTAATTATCCCATTCATAGCTTTACGAACACGATATACACGAGTCGGACTCGTACCAGTCGACGACGCCTATTTAGTTAAAAATCTCCTGCTAAGTACAAACACTCTTAAAACTTTAAAATGTAAGGAAAACAAACTCGATAATGTTAGATGGTATATTTATTCGCTGTTATGTTAATCGATGGACTCATCCATGCCATGTAATATATGAAAGTGCGGTGCTGCCTAAAAGTAACCGTAAAGTAAATTTCGATCATTTGCGCTAATGATCGGAGATACTAATTACACCGCATTTATTGTTTCTGTTGATCTCAAGCAAACGCTTTCTCTCCTAAAAATGAATATACCAACCTCTCAAATCCAGCTCCCGCTCTTTTACTGGATTAATGTATTGAGCAGCTCCTTGAACAATGTCCACCGTTAACCGTACCATTTTTTAGCAGCAATTCGTTTTACAACAATAAGTTGTCAAGTATTCAATCAACGCACCACCGGCATGCACACTGAGAGAAATCGAAATGGCTGCATATAAACAATAACATTCTCATCAACACCAGACGGCGCTCTACCGTGGCTGCCGCGAAAATTTCGCTTAGCCTCAATAACAGTGTCCTTGTGTTTGCGTATGAATCGATCATGCGTCGCTAAATCAGCGGAGCCACACAGTTGGCACGGGTAGGGATACGTACCAGGTCGCCATCCTAACCTGAAGTTATCCGCTCCCTTTACGCCGCAGTGCATAGGCAATCCCGCAACGACAGAGAGCCAGTTGTCCTCGCATGTGGTACCTCGTAGCAGCAGTCATCTGTCCTCAAATAATACCTAAATTCCGCTGCGGGGGGGCCATTACTTTTCGAAATGTTTCGTACCACCCGCGCATGATACGATTTGGAGCGCATCCATTTCGAACATCACAGTAGAGAGGGACCATTGTATCAGTGATGCGTTAGAAACTTGCGTCTGTGGTTGTGGCAGTAAGGCTAGTGTAGAGGTATGTTGTCGTATTTAGTTGGACTGGCAGCTGTAAAGAGCTGGTATAGAGCTATTGGAACCTCCTGCCTGGAAGTATAGAGGATTCGGTCGTGTGTTAACAATGCTATAGGCAGCTGTGGTAGCTAGACATACTTGATTCGGGACTTGTGCGATAACCGCCACTGTTACTCGCTTAGCTGCTCCCGCCTGTTGACCCGTTGTTTTTTAAGGAAGGATCGTTTTCTTCATAGCGAAGAGAGGACCTGGACAACAAAGCACTCGTTGAGCAGATCAATCTGTCATTAAAGCTTCCTGTGTAGCTTAAAGATTCTTGCAAAAAAACTTTCATGTGTTTAGATGTTATTTTACTGTAGTGTGTGCACTGATGTAGTCGTCAGGTTACGTCGCTAGCGCCAAGTTGCCCATGAGTCTTCTGTTGTCATCAGGCAGTTTGCCAGAGCTAGACAGCGTCAGTCGGTGCAATAGCAGGGCGACGTTTTCCGATGGGCGGTCGGATGACAAGGTCGGCCGAATAAAGAGTGGCAGGCACATCCGGGAAACGACTTGATGGAGTAACCACGAGAGATTGCTGGCGACATATCGCTGTTTTGAATTTGCAACGACATCGGTGGTAATAATATGAATAATAATAATAACAATAATAATAATGACGAAGCGATGAGGCAAAAAACTGTTAATAGATTTGAGTACCAGAGACCATATCGCACTTTCTTTTAGAGTCCCATTTAATTTGATTGTTGTTACGGGAATTACGTAAAAGGCGTAATACATATGACTGCCATCATTACACTACTCCTTTCCACCACGGTGATCACCATTTTTAGCTAGAGAGCGGTTAGTTCGTATTACTGCTGAGTAGAGTAGTGTTAAAATGCTGGTTCGTGAGACAATTCGGTTTGGGCTTGTGTACGTCAGCTGATTTCATCAATCGTGGTAAATTTGCGGATGCTTTCATGGAGACTGCCTATAGAATCAGTACTGTCCGAGCGTGCAAATGCAAGAGCTACCTAAGTGTGGCGTGTAAGCATTTCCTTCTCCAATATTTACTTCCAAGCATTTGTGTTCATATTAAAGGCATACAACGTATACATGTGGCTGAAACACTGCTTCGGAACAGAAACTGACCTAAACTCAAAACGTTTATTGGCTACATATCTTTGCGTCTTCCTTAACGACAAGCATTATTGTTCTCTTACGGTTCGCAGTGTTGGCAGATATTTGACATACAGAGGAATTATATGCTAATAAAAATCTACTGCCACACTTTTAAACGAACGTTAATCGCACAGAGAAAGCGCGGGCGTGGAATACTGTACGGTCACAGTAGCGCATACAACGACTACAGATTAATATTACAAGTATTAATATTGAGACCGACAAGAAGATCTATGAGATTATAAATAGCATAGATGTAGAACATTTGACCGTGTTCACCCATAAGCACCGGGAGGCGTTAACGTAATTCATCCATTTCGCACTAATAATCCGCATCGAATACATATAGTGGGTTGCCTAACACTATCCAGTTACTTGCTCGAACGTAACTTACGAAATAAATGCAGTTGCTCGACTTGAAGCCGAGTTCTGAGCTAGAACTCGTTTAGTCGTTTGATTATCAGTTTCCTCATCTCAGTTATCTTGGTACACTGTTTGCTTGAGCTAGTACATCGTTCGAGTCACTCCGTCACGTTACTGTAATATTTCATTACTCTGTTTTAGTATATTTATAACAGGGCTTCGGTAATTCATCACCTTACTTCCATTGTTCAATCTACCGGGCTCAGATCTATTATTATTATTATTATGTTCCAAGTGCTGTGACACCTCCGAGCCGATTATACCGTGTAATTTCATTGCAACAAAGTCGTCGCCGTCCTACCATTGACACATTACGCTCTTGTAATTATCTCACTGTCGCAAATACCAGGTAAATATTAAAGCGTTAAAGAAATCAACGAATTAGGCAACATTCTTTAGAAATTCGCAAACGTTTTCCCAAAGATATACCAGAAACTACGAGGATTATTGATTTCCATATAAATTCCATATAAAAATAAGATTCTGTTTTGGGGTTTTTTATGTAGAACTGAAAAAAACTAAGTAAATTACTGGACATACAACAGACTACTGCTCGGATTATTTTTGGTATTGTAATAATATTCATTCGCGGTCGCCCTCGGCCAAAAAGCACCGATTTTACTGTCACAATAGTAATGTTAATGTACGTTACGTTAAAGTACGTAAAATGTAGTTAATGTACGAATCGATAAAGGTGTGTATCGTTGCGTACATTAGCAGATGTTCAGTGTATATATATATCTACGTTGGTATGTAATAAGCATTATTTTTTGATCCGGATTATTCTAAACGACCATCAGCATCTTTTTTTGCTAATATGTCTAAAAATATTATTGTAAGGGTGCCGGTCTCAGTAGAAATGTCAGCACTACCATGAGCTCTTATAACCTTTTGCCTTCATGTTTTGTTTATGTTATGCCCGTCTCATTAGTGCGTTGTGTTCCAGCGGTGCTTCACGGCGAAATTAGGACAGTGCTGCCCATTGAAGGCTGACAAGTAAATTTGACGGACGTGCGACGCTACAAATAAAAAAATACAGAGTTCGCAAAACGTGATCACCAACGCAGGAGCAAAAGTGCCTTAATTTTCCCCTGTCCACTTCCAAACAGTGCCTGTACTCCATCATAGCGCTTCCCTGCCATTAAAAGGTGTTTAGGGATCTACAAACAACGAGAGGAACTCATATCTGTCCATCGCTTTGTGTCCACCAGTGAAACAAACATAAGAACTTTCTGCGAATCAACTTATTTCCGTGAAGGGGGAAACGTGACTAAACAGGTGTGGCTGCCGGGATGAACGGCGAGCCCCGGCGGGGTCGGAGGGCCCGGGGCCACCATGGACGCGATAGGGATCAACGCGGCGATAATAGATCGGAACGATCAGATCGAGAAGGTCGAGGTGATCGAGCCAATGAAAATGATATCGGTTCTCTTGGATCGAATAACCATATTGGAACAAAAGGCGTCGTCATTCTTGCGAAAAAAGATTCGCAGCGAGTAAGCACACTATTTCATAGTTGTCTAGTGAACGTGCTTTTGGTAGGATTTGTCTATTCATACATGGACAAGTCTGCATTAGACACACGACGTTTTTCATTTCAGAGAACTACTGTAGGCATTACCCTTTAGTGTATAATAATATCGTATTACTAGTAGATATGCTATTACTATAAGCTAGAACCTTATGATGTAAATTAAATAAAAAGTCATCGAACCGGCTACTAGTTTTTAAATGCAATAAAATGTTAAAACTGCTTTGAGCCCAAATCCTACCATGAGGTAGATAATCATCTTCGGTGCCATAACTATTTTTACTGGAGCGTTCTTTCAACCAATTTTCAGGACAAACCCAAGGATGAACCACAAGTTGTCCGCGTCGAGAAACGAGAAGAACGGAAAACCGACGATGCAGTCGCAGCATCCCCTCTTCTTCTCAGGAGCAATCGAGTCGCGCCTGCTTCTGCACAATCGCAGACGCCTCACAAGCCCCAGCTTAACGTAGCGAGCCTTCAAGCCAAGTATGTTTGACCCCACCAATAATAGTTTAATTTTAAGCCTGGCTATAAATTTGTTACGGCGACGAATCCACGTGTTTTTTTTTTATTAATTGTATTAGAATTTATTCAGAGCTTGATTTAGGCAAAACGTAAATTTTTCTTGTTGGATTACATCTTCACTGACGATAAATATATGGGAAGCGTTAAAACACTGCACTTCGATTCGTAGCCTTTCCGGAACATCTACTTCACTCAAAAACATAGAATCACGTTGCAAACAGGCATTTCTATTACGTTATGGCTTTTCTGGGGCGCCTGTTTTTCAAACTAATTCAAAGTTA
This sequence comes from Varroa destructor, assembly GCF_002443255.2. Lineage (NCBI taxonomy): Eukaryota > Metazoa > Arthropoda > Arachnida > Mesostigmata > Varroidae > Varroa > Varroa destructor. The sequence continues at coordinate 14,170,396 of NW_019211457.1, read as the reverse complement.
TTATTTCATCATTCTGTAAAGACAAGGAGGGGATTAGCTCCAGAACACTAAACACTGTTCATTAATCTGCACATGAAATACAAGCGCGCGCAAATTCAAACGTATGCTACTTTGCTTAACACGTTCTTCTTGTTTAGGTCAAGTCTGGCGGCAAAAGCTGTTAGTGAAGCGGTTCGCAGCGGCGGTATTGTCGGCAATGGTCGGGGTGAAATGATGCAGCGCGCCAAATTCCTGAACAAGCATGGTGAACTGGAGGAAGACCTCCTGCAGTATCTCACTGACGATGCCTACTTTAAAGTCGTCGGGGTAATTGGTACGCTTAAGTTTTGAAGATTATAGTTTTTAACTCACCAGGTATAAAAGATGATAAAACAACAAAACACAGCACACAAATAATGAAGAGTGTAGTGTAGAACGTGATCACCCAATAAATATGCACCAAGCACAGATAAATCCAAAATTAGTTTATCGGATGAAATCAATTTGATAGCTGCTCTTCATGTAACAACTATTACAGGACCTCAAGGAACCGGCAAGTCGCATGTGTTAAACGTGTTAGCCGGTCGAGCAGCATTTCCGGTGGAGCGTACGGATGATACTGCCTCGTGCCGCCCACGCACAGTCGGAATTGACGCATTCGTCACCCCCGACCGCACCGTGCTCCTTGATGTTCAGCCTGTGCTGTCATTGTCTGCTATGGATGCGCTTATCCAAAGCGAAAAGAGAACCCCATCGGGTGCAATAGATTATCATCAGTCGCTGGAAAGCCAGGTATAAATGTTATCCCGCGTTTTCAGCTAATCTATAGTTTTTTTAATAATTTGCGTGAATAGATGACACCGTCACGTACAAATTTCAAGTATTACTTTTTATGATCTAATGTTACAGGTGATGGTTGAGTCGCTGCAAACGGCATGCTTTCTTCTATCTGTCTGTCATATTGTAATCGTGTGCTTCGACTGGTTTCTTGATCGGGACCTCGCCCAGTTCCTTCAGTCTGCCGAAATGCTCAAGCCAGCTACACCGCGAAGTCCTGCCACAAATATGCTCGACGACGATATCTCAGGTTAGAGTCAGACGTTCTCAGAACCTCACTCTATTGCTTATCAAATTTTAATCAACCTAAAAGGAGTATAAACCTACATTTTTTTTAAATCAGGTAATTTCTGTAAAGGTGATGGCTTTAAGATATTAAAGTTACAAGTAGAAAACAACCGTACTCCTTACAGGTACGTTCTACTTTTACTTGATTGTTTTTTATGGTACAAGAGAATTAGATGTGAGCTTTATCATCGGCCTCAAGAACAATAACAAGAAAAAGGCAAATTTAACTCCACTACGATTTTTTGAACGTATGTTATTACAGATTACTTTCCTCATGTGGTGTTTGTTAAAAACAAATGCGATTTTGTGAGTTACAAGGAGAACAAAACAATGGCTGCTCAGCTTGCACGTGTATTCAAGGTAAGATGTAGTGCAGGACTTCATTTACGCCATATTCACTCAAATATTAAGCTGTCCTTTCCAGGTACAGTAACTCTAATGTTTTCATGATAAAATTTTTTTTAAAATCGATTATATGATATCCGGCACCTCTCAAGGCTCAAGTGAACATTTGGCCCGTATAAATCATATCACCTGAAAGTGAACGCTAAATGTTGCTAAGTCTTGCAATTTTTGCTTGGCTTTAAGCGTGCTAAGCAGGGTAAAACAGTTTCTTGTTTTAATAATCCCTTATCAGCGTGTTTCTCTATTCACTGTAGGCAATGGGACTGTACCCAATGGCGTCTATATTATGACGCCATGCAATGAAACTGTAAAAGGTTTGATTGAGTTCTACATTTGCAATCTATTTTAGGATTCGATGCTGATGATGCGAGATGGCGTTACGAACTCGTTCGGGCGAGCAGTATCTGACGAGGCAGTGAACATATTCCAGATGCCATTAAAGAGCGATCCTATGTACGAGACCTGTGCCAGAGAACTTTTGTCGAAGGTATGTAGTCCTTAAGACAACTGCCTGATCTATGACAGGCACGTTTACTATTTGATATCCCTTGGAAATGCGTCTTACTTCACCTGCATCATTTTCCTGAAACTACCGTTTATACCATTATTTCTATCTGCATACACGATTTCAGGTACTAAGCATGCCATATGACGACTTCATTGAGCTGAAGGCCGGCATCTTTAGCGAACGCCACTGGTTTCAGTATGCAACGAAGATCTGGGAAGGCATACGCAAATCGGGCATGTTCCAGGAGTATAAGCGACTCCTCGTGTGAGCCAGCATCGGCGCCCTGAGGAACGGCTCTTGGAGCCCGGATTTGAGTCTAAACCTAAAACACAGCGAGATGCTTTAACGAGAAAAAAGAAAGCCAACGACACGAACAAGAAGACGCAAGCAGTAACAACAAGATGATGACAGACAAAAACACCAGAGGCGAGAGGAACAGACGACGAGCAGAGGATCGAGAGCAAGAGGCACTGTGTGTACGAAGGAAAGGACTACCTATGATCAACCAGCCTGTCACCAGAACGGTTATCATCTCGCCAGTCGGTTGGTGACAATGAAATGCTAACGGTATTCATGATGCTCAAATGCAATCGAACTCCTGCAAATAAATGCGACAACAAGCAATCAATGCAGGAACAAATGCAAGCTGCAGCGGCTGTAAAAACAGCAGCTGCAGCAGCAGCAGCAGCAGAAAAGGAAACAAATAAAGAAACGCAACAACTTCAATCAACATTAAAGCAACGCAGAACAGAGGAGATGCGATACGACTCTCCGGGAGTAACTGAAAAATTTGCTTTGATTGGAACAACAAAGACGATGATGATGATCATAGGGGAAATGGAAAAGACCGAAATTATATAAAAGCGAGCGGTGGGCTTTGAGAGAGAACGACAAGTAGCTTAAAAGCAACGATTAATGATTTACCGCAAATCGCTATAATATGTAAATTAATAATAGTATTGAATTATTACTAGTTCATTCACTAGATTTATGGAGAATTCGAAAGTGGTGAGCAAGTACGGTGTGCATTTTGCATTTTGTAAATGCGAAACCAACTAAATGCAGACGCGAGAAATCATCATCCTTCTCTCTCAAAATTCCTTCACAGAATGGTGAAGAACAAAAAGACATGGAGGCAAGGTCTTAAAAATGGAACGAGGAGAGTCGTACCATCCTTTTGTGGGTCGCCGCTACGGATGTCGGGCGGTGGCGCTTGGAACGGCGCAGAGGAAGCGATCAGGAGAATGGCAAGCGAACAAAAAAGGATAAGTGCACCTGAATCAATGCGTTACGTTTTTCAGCATTGTCAATCATTGTTTGGGTTAGAGCGACAACATTTCGATATTGAGCTCTACCACTAAATAAGAAAAGATAGTTCCTGGAACTATTGACCTAGACGGCGCACCTTTACTAAAGCAGTTCTCGTGTGCTTAATAAGCCATCTCTTTAGGCCACTTCCTTTGACAGTAGACGTCAATCGTCAACGTAAACGACAATAAACCACGTCAAACATAACAAGACTACATCTCTACGAAAGCCAGTTCAGTGCCATCCTCTTCATCCAGAGTAATGTTCAATGTGTAGCCACGTGTGTTGTACCCATAGAGTATGCTGGTCCCTCTGTACTGCGTAAAGCCAATAATGTGCTGCCAAAGGGAGCAAAATTGTTGTACGAAAAAGACGCAACGTATTACCGCTAGCGCAGTACAATCACACGTAACGAATGCAGTCTGGCAATTGCTCAACAATTGCGCACAACAATTGATTATATCAATATTTAGACACACACTCTCATTCACATAGACAACAAGCAATATGCAACCCTACCTCCGTCCATACAGTGTCCTCCCCCGCAACTCTCAGCATTCAGGGGGCTGTTGAAACTGGCGGCCAAAAGCTATTCGAAGGTCACTGACAGCGTCGAGTGTACACGCTCAGTGGCTGAGCTGTTGAACAAAGGTTCAACTCCGTGCCGTCACACCAGCTCCCGGCTTATAAAGAACCAACAAACCAAGTTAATATATCGAAACAACAGCGCTAAAAGGCGAGATAACACCCACGAACAGCATCAACAAGCTAATAAGCAATACCAATAAAAGCCCGTCGTTTCAAAATCGAGTCAACATTTACAGCGACAATGGTAACGGGAACAAACCAGCTATGGGAACCTACCATCAAATCAAAATACCATCGGCAACTGCAAACGAACCAGTGTACATCAGTAGTCTAGTAGCAAACAGACGGGAACAAATGGCAAAGAAAGCGAGCAGTCGATTATGCCTAGGCGACTAATTACTAAAGAGCTTTAATCAAATCTGCTCGCAACGGCACGGAATGTTAATAGCACCGTATGTATGTAAACACGCATCGAGTGCCAGTATTGAAATTGGCGTTCTCCAAGGCCTGAAAGCCAGAAAGCACGCAAGCAAAAGTCTATTGTTAGCTGTATAACCCAACGATGTTAAGAAAGTCCGACCATAAAACTAGCCGCGCCGTACCTTGCGCCGTGTGTCGATTGTATCGATGGTTCAATATGCTATTCAGCCTCGAAAGAAGTGGAGACAGAACATCGTATGGTCGTAATATGGTCCCTTAGATAGATCTATATGTAACATGCGCATTGTGGTTTAACATATCGATAAGTAGGTAGTAGAAGAGAAATTGAAATTACATTGAACCCAACCTTGTAATCCATGGACTTTATAAACCTGCTGGTAAAATCTGTAATGGCCCATGTTCTGAGCTAATATCAGTTTGGTGTAATTAATTAGTAGGATGTTTTTTACCGCTTACCTTGGAAAAAATAGGTTTCAATTTGCAGTATATAAAGTGATTGAAAATTTGATGAAATCGGTGTAACAAGGGGAACAGTAAATGATGAAACTAGAAAAAAATTCAAGATAAGGATTCTGTGAAATGCTCAATCTTTGGTCCGAGATCTTTCCTGTTTGTGCTCGACAACGTATTCGTTGTTCTGTGTGCAAATTAAAGAAGTTTAATCACTCAAAACAATTTTACAAAACTTTCTTACAAGATGCCGGGTTTATAATTTCCTACTAGCCTAGACAGCGGTTTACTGTACTTTTGGACCTACTAACGACCTATCGAGGGTATTCGATGCGTTTACATTTGCTGATGGTGTTGCGAAAATGCGCAAGAGTAGATTATTGGCTCCTAGAGTGAAACGACATATTAAAGCCTCTACTCGAACAGACAAGTAAGAATTCAGAGGTCAAGAAAATAATCATGAACGAAATTTATTATACGGGAAATATCCTAACGGAAAGGCTTAAAAGACTTTAAATGTACTCCCACAAGCAGGCATTAACTAGGGTTGGCGAAAAAGGAGTCTTAGAACAATAGGAACAAAATGATGTAATTTATTTCTTTCTGCTTTTTTTTAATTGTCTTTAATTCACCTGTGGAGGGGCAATGTGGTCCTCACCAGGCGACCCAGGCCCAAAATAATCGCTCGGAACTAACAATCTGTGTTTACTTTTTCTTCGGCGCGAGCTCTAGGCCTCGCACATAGTTCCGTGGAATCTTGTACGTTTCTGAAAGATCAGGTAAAATGTGGACAAAAGCAAATCGACAAGGAATTATTCAGCCGGATTATTTCGAAACAACAGAAATTTCGGTGTATAGGGAAGTAACATAAAAATTATGATTTGTCTGTTGCACAAAAACACGTAGGGATGATATAATTTCGCAATGGCGGATGATAACTGATAGGCTCACTGCAGTGAAGTTTAGGATGCAAAATAGAGAGCCAGTTAAGATAGGTGATAATGTCCTTATGCGAAATATGAAAAAAATGTTGAGTCGGTTAATATAAGTAAACAAAACGCCTTGATTAGAATATATACCAACTAGCGCGAGAAGAGAACATTAATAAACATAGCAATTATTAAGACCTTATTATGTGTTTGAATAATAACCATATGATTTTAATCTCCTCAACCCGCTTTTTAAATGAGTTTCATAACATAGCATCGGTGTAAGATCCGAATTTGATGATTAAAATAGTATTTATGTAAGATCAATAAACTACCTCCATAGACACAACCTTTACGGTCTAGTTATTGGTACCAAGAGATGTTAGAGGATTTTTTATGATAGCCAGTAATACCCATCAAAGAAGTACAATATCAAATTAGTGGAACGATTTACATTGTTACTCTAAATCACTTTTTGATAGCGGCGAGAGTGCGTTGGCTCCTAAGAGATGTTAGAAGATGTTTTTAAGCTCGTTGCGTATGTATAACGCAATATGCGCAAATTATTGCGCCCAATCACGTTATCGCAATACAAAATAGAGCGCACATTTTAAGTCGATGCTTTGTTAATGCCACGACAAAATATAGAATGTTAGAGATTTATTTAGGATAATAAACGAAGGCAATATAATCTATGACTTTTCAACTTTTTGTGTTATCGTTTTTAAAAAAGCGTGATCTTTAATCCCCTAAACCATTATTGAAAGCTGTTTAATAAGAAGAGCTATTGCGATGTTATCAAGGAACGATCAGTTTCTTACCTAATAACAGTTTGCCAACAAAAAGAACTTGGTTTCCTTGGATCAGCACCTGTTGCCATCCTTTGTTATTTGCCCTAATTGGAGAAACGGTTGTTGAGGCAGATACCCCGATCTGTACTTGGTGGGCGAAGTGCGCGGGATCGATACCGAATGTCTCAAACCCGTGAATTAAGGTCACCTGTTTAATTAGAAATAAGAATATATTACAATGCCCTTTTGGAAAAAATCACGAATGTGTTGCCTTTATTAAGTATCAGAACTTGGGGTTGATGTATTTTAGCTTAACTTCGTCCTAAGCGAACCTTGCTCTTTAAGAACTCGCGAAGCTTAAACCCATCTCGATAAAAGCTGGGATGCTAGTAAGGCAGCTGTCATCAATCAGTAGTAAATAAGTTATCAGCAAAATATCTTTAGCAAAATTTTTCCAACAGGAGATATGATGAGAAGAATAGTAAATAACGGGTAAACGTTTAGACGTTACGTAACCATAAACGCGCACAACAGACGGCTTCTATGTTCATGTTTAAAAAGATTTCAGGACAAAAAGCTATGATGCACTCCAAGCTACAAACGCCAAGCGAAAATGAAAAAAATCGAATGTTGTTTTCTTAAACAACAAAACCTTAATCTACAAGCATGATCAGAACGATTTTTTAGATCTGCTGCTACAATGGGCTATTTATTTGAATACCTTTTTGTTGCCACACCTCGTGGCAACAGAGATAGTGATGGGCTCAATCGCTCCTTTCTTTATAATCGGCTCCCTGTTGGGCACGCGGATCTCGTACGCTGACTGACACTTTGAAAGAATCCTACATTTTTATGATAGACAGTAATACCCGACAAAGAAGTACAATATCAAATTAGTGGAACGATTTACATTGTTACTGTAAATCACTTTTTGATAGCGGCGAGAGTGCGTTGGCTCCTAAAATGCCCGGTAACCCCCTAGCATTGACCACACGTTTTTAAAATTCTTTCACTAGCATAGCTTGAAAAGAAAACATGTTCTGTAAATTCGGAAGCGAGTCTGTTCAAAGAAAAACTTTTCTTTAAGTACAGTTATTGAAACAGTAAAAGTTCAGGCTGAGGATATATTTATGAATATATACATATAGTTAAATTGCCAGTCAAAGTCCTACAGATTTAATAACCACACTATGAAAACTACCTTTTTGAAATTTAACAACACATTGCTCCCATCTCGTAACAACAAAATAGATTACAAAGGCTTTGCCTGATGTTCCGCGGCAATGTTTAAGGCGTAAACATTTTTTTGGCCAAAAAAACTATTTCTATTTGTACAGTTAATTATATATATGCTTTCGAAGGATAGCTGTACCTTCTATTGAGAGTCTCCCAGGTAACCTGTGTGTCATACTCATTCTTGGCAAGTACGACTCGGGCGAGTATTGGTTCCAGTTGGACAATCCTGAAGAGGGTCAGTAAGAGCAATAAATGATAGAACAGTAGAACAGAGAATCAGTAGCCAAGAGATAACAGTATACTTAGCCTTGTTCGTATGTTTTTGAATATCCGTCTAGAAACATAGGATACCCAACAAACAATGTGTCAATTAATTACACAAACTTAAAGAACACGCATGGCATTTATTGTTGCTTCATGACATTTACGCGTCTACAGCAATGAAAACTGCGAAAAACGTTCTGTTGACTAAAATAATAAGGAAAAGAAAACTAAGTTTTAAGGGTTAAAAAAGAAAACCGAGGGTTTGCGAACGTGCTACGTTGTGCTAGTTACCGTTTGTCCGCTGTTTGTAAATTATTTTCCTGGACGTACTGCTTGATTTGGAGTCGGATATCTTCCAGTGTAATTATAGAACCTTTCCTACAATGACAATATACATTGATTATTAATACTTCATTTGGATCGGTTTCTTTAATTATTATAGCTCTTGTAATTATAACGCTCATTCTAGTCGCAGTTCCATCGCCAATTAAATTTACTGCTGATGCGCACTCGAATCCAGTCGTGTGTTGTAAAAAAAATACCAGACAAATTTTATTTTTGTTTGTATAACATATAATGTGATTGTTTACGTCATTCTGGGACGAATATGATTCGCGCCGATTACAGCCGTTAGTCTAAAGTCCTTAATTGCGGCTATCGGTTTTCCGCCGGAACTGTGAAGTAACGGTCAGATGAGCTGACGTCTGTGAGTATGTATAAAAAGGACGAACTATAGTTCGACTCGTTTAAGTTAATGAGCTCAATCATATGAAAACATTAATGTAGTGCTAATAATCTAGTGAAGAGTCGGGTTACTGGCACGACACAGAAAAGAGGAAAATATTCCTCCTAACCCTTCAGTAATGAAGAAGAAAAACACAAAAATCATCAAATAGAGATATAACAATGTAAAAAAGCGCACATTACTATGGTTTGATGGCTCCAACCTTTATTGATTTAAAATATTTTTCTTTGCAAATTTTGTTTTTAATAGCAGCAGCTAAAACCAATGTATAGTGCTTTTTGCCTCTTTGGTATGCAGTAAGAAGTTCACTAAGTGCAGTTTTCGCAGTCGCTTTCATAAACGAAGAGCATTAATTTGCTAACAGTTGCTTTGCAATGCCATTTGCCTTCTTCGACATGCCAAAACGTTAAAATAAATGTAAACGAGTCTGTCGTCCAAGTCACAAATAGTAGATAGATAAGGTGATTTGATCTTAATCAATATTTCTATGGAAAGCCATTTGCAGTCTGCACGGATTTGTCAAAGCGACAGGGTTATTTGTATTTGTCTTCGCTTGTGGTTCTATAAATAGCCTAGACAGCTCGGCCATATGCTTTTTCGTGGGGATTCATCGCAACTACATCTTCAAATTGAATAAAGCCGTTTTTGTTCATTATTGTATTGCATGGTGAAACTCCAGTTAAGTAACTTAAGTGGAGTCAATGCAGAATATACATTTGTAAGTAAACTGTTTCCAAGGGATTCGAACAGAAGAATGTCAGAAAAGCGGATGAAAAGCACAGAGGGATGCCAGCATTAGAGGCATTAAAGGCAAGGCTTGTATTACAAATGGAGACCTTTGTCCTACACAATCGCTCAACGGTTGCGGAAGAATGAGTTGCTCAATTAATTGCTGTTGCGGTCCTTATCTGAATAGCCTGAATAAGGTCGAATAGTCCGGAAAGGGACTGGTGCAGGAAAAGGAAAAGGTGCAGGAAACCCATAATGATATACGAATATGTCGGATATCCTTCCGATAAATGGAAATGACTTGGTTAATAAATCTTGCGGGATCTTAATGATTATCATTGATATTCTGGATGGTAATGTGTTGATCTGCTCCTTTTAATCTTTTCCTGGAGCCGTGATGTTACTATTTTCCTGATGAACGGGAGCGTACGTTATTCGGTGATATGGAGAAAAAATCTTTTGGGATCCCACAAATATCAGCGGTTGTTCTGTACCCGTTCCGTTTGGCCTATTATGGGGCTTCTTAAAAGTGCCCCTTATTTTTCTGAGGCGGTATAGACGAAATCGCTGCCGATTGGTAGAAATGTTGGTGTTTATAAGAACTTAAACCTACTTCATATTGATCGTGGTGACCAAGTACCTTATTAAATTCATAACTACTTTTTGCTCTTGTCAGAGAAGCTGATGTTGATCCCGGAAAAAATAACTGCTATAGTTGCCATATGACTGCGGCTCTTTATAAGCATTTCCTTGATATGTGTATGGGTCATATACATAACGACGATATTCGTAATTCTGAACCCGGCAGTAATTATTTAGATAATGTCCCGTAATCAGTGGACTCGTAGGTGTTATTGTCTTTCTGGCATCATGGCTCATTGCATTCGTCGGCACAGCAGTACCGACCCCAGGGCAATAGTATTTTTTTACAGCCAGCTGCATCGATTAAACATTCAACTGCGGATGGTGTCCGGCTAACGCGGTTTTTGCGTGTGCACGAGCACTGAGGATAGCGCCTATTCAGCGGAACATGGATAGGGTTTAAAATAGGTCTAGATAGGACAGCTATTCCGTTATACATCTCGATGCACATTTGTTCGTTTGGGTTTGTAGCTCACTGGAATTCATAACAAATCATAACTACTGCTAGTAGTCATATAGGCTTGATATACTGAGACAGATTTCATGACACCAAGATGGTGGCAGATAGCACGATGCTCATCTCAGCAAAGTTCCTCCGTGTCACATGCTGAAGGTTTACAACGGAGGCAACCCATGCCGAGAAGTTCGCTCTAACATAATATGCAGTAAATATACATAAAGCAATTGTTGTAAATTAAAAATAACCTACACCGCAAGACACGCGTTATGAAGCTGGGACGTACTTAGCGACGTAGCCCAAACTCGAACCATCGCTAACTTCGCTTATCGAAAAAACGGTTAGTGCAACAATAGTCGAGAAGTGTGTAATCTCAAAAGGCGATTGCTTCTTCCCCATGTCGATTCACCTGAGTAGAAAGTCCCGAGTTAGACCTCGCATTTCATTGATACGATTGAATTAACTGCCATATTGGATAACATAGCTAAAACACGCTTTTGACTCATATTACATAAACGTTTCTCTATTAATTAGACAACGTTATATTTACATAGAAAACCAGACAAACTTAACTCACCTAATATTTCAGGTTCCTCCAGTAGATAAATTACCCACACATTTGATACAAATTTTCAAAGTACAAAGACATAGTAACTTAAAAAATAATTGTTGCTGAATTGCCTTTCCTGAGACAACCAATACTCAACCATTTGCTTAACCGTAAAATTCATAAAATTCACTATTTGATTAAATCACATATCTGATGTGGCTATTTGGCAGATAGGTAATCGGTACGTCGCTGTTATCGGTTGATTAAAATTTTTGCCCATTTTGTAGCAAAAATGTTCAAGTCATAATATGTAAGCTGTTTTTATGTAAGTAAACTAATCAAATATAAAAAAAAAAGCCGATAACTGTGAGCGATAACGGTCATACCATAAGACCGAGTCTCAATCATAAATCCAATGTGCCAATAGGGTAGTGCAATGGATTTCGATTTAGCATGAATCCGGCAAAAATCAACCCGCGTCTAGTCATCGATCAAGCGATTAAAATCAACGCAAAATCAGCCACTTTTTTCGCAGAGTTGCTTAACCAGGTTGCCAGCCAGAGCCTCTTTTGTTATATTGCACGGTTAGCTAGAAGAACATAGGAGCTAATATTGATAAATGGCAGTAATCTGTAGGCGAAGAGGCACGAGAGAATTATGCATGGAGAATTATGTATTTGTGATCACAGCTTCCGAGCATCACTGGCTTACCCCAATAGAGCTGAATAAGCACTTCACAGTTTTTTTTTTGTTAGTAACAAAAAGTCCCTGACTCGAGGGGCGATAATAGAAGATATATAGAAATTATCAACATATATACATCTGCAAATTATGAGTAGAATGCTGCGTTTAAATTAAGAACCCTTTACGCCTTCTTTCCATAAACAAAAACGGATATGTCAACGGAAATTAAATATAATTACTATTCAATTTTACAATTTACATTTAGGCAATTGCAGCTTCAAATCGGGACCTAACCTATTCATTAAGCATTTTAAAAATATTCTTTCTTTATTCCATCAAATTACTTTTCACTAGCAGTTATACGTCTATTTCTACAATATCTACGCGATATTGCTAGGTGTAAACTCGCTAAAATTTCGCTCTGGTACGCCATACACAACGAATTCTAGCGAAATTTTGGACTGACAGAGGGCCCAAAGTACATACGATTGTCCGGATCAAATAAGCTCAAAACAGCTAGAAAGTTCAAAATGGACAAACAAGAAACAAGAGAATTCTTAAACTAATTATTGGAGGTCATCTGCACAACCTACTTGGCAATTGATTGTCTACTATCTAAAATGACTGTTAATTTATATATCAAAAACGTAGGTGTGTACAAGTCTTTTTCAGATTTCTCAGAAGCCGAATAAAACAGAAATTAATGTAATCCGTTGATGTTAGAAAAAAGAATGAAGTTTTTTGATCATTCTGCTGACCGTAAAGCTATTATCGAATCTTTTTTCACTTGGGTTTGCCCAGCGCAGGATGATTCGATAATAAGCAATTTTGGCTCAAATTACAAAAACGACGCACTGTTATTCGTCATTGTCAAAATCTCATTTTCTCGAAGCGACTGGCTTTAATAATTTCAGGAGTAACCGATGAATGCATATATGTTACGACAAATAATCCGCCAAACTTTTCCCTAATTTGACCGCAATATATATATATAAACACAGTTTATAGTAACGAAGATAAGACGAACGATTATGTACAAACTTGGGACCAATCATTATCTATATTCAGTTTATTTATTTTCGAACTTTTGAAAAATACTCACATGTATCCCTTAATGATTGGTAATACTTCGGCAGTAACAAGAAAAATTTGTCGAATTTCGGGCATTTGGTATGAAGATGATTCTCCTGTCGAACTGACCTCCTTTGTCTTTGGATGGAATTCTGGTTTTAAGTGAAGTGAAGACAGAAGCTCCTCGTTGATGCCTGTTATCTGTTATTACGACATGTGTATACACCTTAGTTTGTTAAGCAACACATTTAATTAATATATTTGTTATTGGAATATGACATCTGTTGTCCGTCCCTATAAACAATGAAGAAGAGATAAGCAATGCGCAGAAGAAATAATTACTAAAAACGGAGCTTCAAAAAAAGGATATTTAACTCTCCTAGTTGTGTACATATTTTGACCTTCTTGTCGTTTGCAGAGTTTCACCTAAATAACTATTGAAAAAAATTTAATTTTTCAGAATAAAAGACACAGCCTGCCAGTTTGGCCAATCGCGTCAAGAATTACTGGACTTTACAAAACAGAGTTCAGAAAGTTTAAGTCATACGAAACATGAAGTTATCGTATCTCCTAAAAACTAAAACAGACATTCTAAGACAGATTAAAGTGCAAAGCAGGCATGCATCATTATATATTTGAGTGTTTCAAATGCGATGGCGGGCCAATCGCGTCAAGAATTACTGGACTTTACAAAACAGAGTTCAGAAAGTTTAAGTCATACGAAACATGAAGTTATCGTATCTCCTAAAAACTAAAACAGACATTCTAAGACAGATTAAAGTGCAAAGCAGGCATGCATCATTATATATTTGAGTGTTTCAAATGCGATGTCCGGTTCCGCCATAAGTATAGCTTTAGGATAGTTTTACATTTGCTAATTTACTCACCATTTCAACTCCCTTCTTTTCCTCTTTTATCGTTATGTAATTAAGCGCTTCCATTTCAGCCAAAAATTTCGACACCTTCTTAAATGAACTCTTCTTAATTTCAACAGTCTGTAATTAACAGTCGATTAGAGATTTATGGACATTGCGAGCACTCTCGTAAATTTACGCTAGAAGCTGGTCATTAGTCAAATTTTACCACAGGAGTAGATTAAAACATAAATAACGAGTGCATCTTATTACGACGCTTTTTAATTGAAAATTACTTTTTTTTCAACTTCTTTCGTTGGCACACACGTTATGCTTAAATGCGCATTGAGTAATGATCCTTCTAAGGATATTATACAGACAAGGAAAATGTAACCATTGTCGTTTACGTAATAATCTATACAGCCACTGGTTTAGTCGAACCACATCTCCACAAATTGGAGTTGTATTAAGGCACAATGGTTTTTTACGCATATAAAAAACAAAGCTGTTTCCTCGTTAGAGCCGCAATTTTTTTCGCTCACTTTTTCTTTTTCTGAATAAATCTGTTGCGAACAAAAGAAGCTTTAGTAACTTGGATTCTAGAAATTAAGAAGTTGTTCTATGATAAAACCTTCAGTAGTCCGTTATTAAAATTACACAACCCGGTTGTAATTTTGCTCTTGGTGTATCCAATTCAACGGTTCACTCCTAGTCATCGATTTGCATTACCTTATAATAATAATCATATCAATGTATGTCTCAAATGACAATAATTAATATCGCCATTGTCGCATGCCATACCAACCTGTCCATCAGGCGCACATGCCATTACATAGTTGGAATAAAAAATGCTAGTCAAAATTGGTAGCTGGATATGTTTATGCGAACTCTTTAGCGCCGAGAGAAAGCACTCTTTCAACAAATCATCCATTCGCTCCTGTGGATCTCGGGGTTCATTAATTCTCATCTCTTCAAGCGCTTTTCCCAGTTCCTTGTCATCTTCCGCCGGGACCTAACCAAGGCAAGGCATAAATGACATTACAACCCTCTGCGACCAAGTGATGATCAGAATCCTTATGCACTATAGGCAAACTCTAGCTAGTGATTGAAGGGCATGTATCTTTGCTCGACTATCTGCTTTCGACGGTAAACGGTGACGTTAAAAACAAGTTTCTTGATTCAAAGTACTAACCTGTTCTTCTTTGTTTTCCTTGGTTTCTCCATTATCTCCTGCGACGTTATCGTCACATGATTCTTTTTTATCACCATCTGGCTCAGTCTCTTCGACGTCTTCGTCACTGCTAAGAACTGGCTTTTCTTCATCGCCGAGGTCGTGCTTAAAGTCAATGGCCGTCTTCGAACCCATTTCCCACAGATGATCCCCATATATTTGTACAACCTGTAGCGTACGTGACGTAGTTAAATGTATACCAAAAGGAAAAATCGTTTGTTGTCTTTCGTTTAGTGAATAGTGCTAAAGTCAACACTAGCACTGCTTCTCTGGCGCCAATGTAAGCAATGGTCCAGAACAGACATTTCATAAAATTTCGGAACGACAGCTCGAGGCCACGACTACCGAAATAAACTACAACAAAGCTAGTATTTCCTTTCTTAAACGTTAAGGAGAATCTTTCGCCGAATGATTGAAATATTGCTGAAAAGAAGTGCCAGCTAGGTGAGTAAGTTTGGCCTGCAACTCTTACCTGTACAGCCTTGCCTTTCTGGTTCGTCACGAGTTCTTTGCCACTTATCAGCATTACGCCAATAGCTACCGCTTGAGAGCATCCGACGACACGGATCTGTACAACATCTCCCTTCTGAACTCATCATATGAAAAGCATTTAGAATACACAAAGACAAAGGTATCTTTAACCCAGAGTTCCATAGATAAACAAGAATTGATTCCGCCTAAAGCTGATTAAGGTAGTCGATTATATACCTATAATTGATATTATAACTGTGGCTAGCATTCGATATTTAAAAAAAAAAAAACAGCCTAGGGAATTCATCTCATTCGTACCTTTTTGTTATCAAATAATAAAATTACAGACTTACTGAAAGGCCCATATAAGCATCACGGTTTTCGTCCCGAACTACCACACCAGGAATCATTAGGTCCGCGCCATTGGAAAGTTTACGAATGACCGCTTCCCACGTAAGCAGTACTGGTACAGCAGATGGGGCTTTCCATATGGCGTACACTGTTAAGAACCATTTGGATAGGTACTCGAAGACCACGGGGTCAGCGTTTATTGAATAGACCTGGAGTACACCGTTTTTAAATAGACGAATGCGCAGAAGTCACATTATCGCTAAAGCAAAACCTTTTAATACGCCTCTAGGATAAGGTGTTAAATCAACATAAGAAAATTGCACATTTACCTAATATAGAACTAGATTATTATGTTATTCTTACAGCGCAGTCGTTTACATGCATAATGACCCCGTTATGTTGATAAAATAATATATTTTGTTGCTAAAGAAATTTGATGTTTGGATAACTTCGCTACACCTAGCTAAGTATCTGAAAATCCTGTAGTACTATACAGCGACAGCACTGTGAACTAAATTTGTTCCGCGTTTAACTTTGCTAATTATCCTAAAATCTAACAATTCGTTCCAAGGTGGCATGCTTGAAAAGTTCCTACGACTCACTTGCACAATCTCTCCCCTGTGGCAAACAAGCTTTGTCTGTGTAACCTGGTTCTCTTTTGACGTGAGAGGATATGCCTGAGGATCAACCGTCGCAGGAAAACATCGTTCAAGATTGCTGCGAAACTTCTTGCTGGAAACATTTCGAATCGAAAGTACACGAACTTGATTAACGAACCGGCTACAAAACTAAGTTTTTACGAAGAGAAAGGGATTATTAATACAACTAAGCCGCGCTTTTCTTTTTACTGCCACAGCTTCTGTCAACGGACACTATATGCCCACAAAGACGTACAAGACACCGAAGGCACGGGAAAGTCAAGCTTGTTTTATTATACGTACTATCAGGCACTGGAACATCAAGCTTATTGTATCATACATCCTATATAGACACGCGGTGCATGAATCTACTTCGCACATGTACTGCTCTTTTGAACGACGCTCTTCATAAATCCACTTTATGAACCCATAAAATAATAAAATGGTATCAAATATATCAAACAAGCACTTTGACGTCAGTTGCTATAAACCCACGTGAGTGAATTTCATATGATTACACCCACTTTCACACTATGAAATCATATATATATATATATATATATGCTGAGAAAAACATTGGCTGTCGATCTAATAACAAGATAATAAATAAACTCCTTAACTTAAATAAGTAAACTCACCGGTCCGACCCTTTCAATTGCATGTTGGTCTTCACCCGAAAGGGTTTCCGAAACATTGTTGTGACTGGAGCACTGACACACTTTCGAGAAAAGTTGACAAAACGAGTAATCAACTCGCGGTTTCACCAACACCCTGATTTACCACGTTATATTATAAGCGCCGACACTCCGACGACATATGGCAAGCACGCTTTAAAATACTAACTCTACTGAGCAGCGAAGAAAATGCAGCACTTATTTAGATTTGTAGAGAAATGTTAATACGATTTTCGCTGTTAGCACAATGCTAACACAAGTAGACCTTCCCACTCAGGCTAGGAATTTTTCTTCCACAACTACCTACCGCTAGAGCACTCCGTATTTCGGCTGGGTATCTAGTTCTTTTTGTCTCGAGAAAGGGGACAACTGGTCGAGGATTGGGCAAGTCGTCAGGTGAATAGCAACTACAAATTCGAACGTTTTCAAAAGTAGCGCCAGACTATACTTAATTTTTTGTCGTCAATTTGACGAAACATGGCTATAATTAAAATCGAACGATTTACGTTTAAAGTCATTTTGCAGAATAACATTTAATTCGTTTGCTAATTGTGGCACGCACAACCTCAGCAATCACCTCTCACATGCTTATCTCAACCAGCCAGCAAACTATGATATTGCATTAGCGATTTTTTTGTTTATGCCTCAGATAAGTTGGCAGGTTTTGTTCCGCTAGTATAGCAGACGATACTATGTTATTTATTGATGATTGACACCCTTTCCACACTGAGCTGTTTATAGAAAACAGTCTCCCTTGCTGGCGAATTGTTCAGCTGGTAAATGTTCGAGTCCCAGTGCTCAACGAATGTGGAGTTGTCGGGGCGCGTGATCGATAGTGAAGTATCGCAAGCTGGTTGTCGGCCTGATACCCAGTTTCGCGTTTAATATTAACTCTGAGCGGACAGATAATTTTTCTGCGTATGACGATATGATTTCGCGCTACCGAGTTCGAATTGTGTTAGTTTTGCTCTCGACTGTCTCGACGTAAAAATATCGCTTCTACTCTAGTGTGCGGAAATTGGATAGTGGTAGTACATTTTATAGTGTGAAGGTGGTGGGTGTAGTGTGACTTTTTCCGATTGTCAAGTTTGAAAGTGGTGACTAGTAAAATTTGCATACAATACGATGCGACGAACTCGGTTATTGATTAAGCCAAAGGTTGGGCCCTTGGCGGCAGGGCCAGCGGCAAGGCCTGTGGCGGCTACAACCTCAACGTGTACTCAAAGTGCCCCGTTTGCGGTGGAAAATGCGACAGCACCTCCTCAAAGTTTGCCTTCAGTTGCTCTAGTAAAACAGTCATCGGCTGGGAGTGAGTTTTAGGTTGAAAAACTGATTTCTCTGATACCGGGTTGTTTCAATGCTACATTGCCATTGGCGGTCCATAGGTAGTGCCAAAAAGTTCCCACACGTTGAAATACGTAGTCTTCTCAGGCTAATTTATTTTCATAAAAGTAAAGCACTATTCAGTCGCTCCGTTCCACAGAATGACGACGTCTTTACAAATTTGTTTTGAGATGTTTAGAAGCCCACTAGCAGTTAAGGCTTCTTAATTACTCACCAATAATACAATAATAGATCAATGGAGTAAAGCTTCTGCCCAGAGAATTCCGAATGGAATCTTCTACATGACAAAAAAAAGAAGTCTGCAGTGTCGTTACGGTACGCTCGTTCTTTACAATTGATCTTCCGAGTAAGCAGTCATCCGAGAATGGAAGTACACGTGTCATATATGGGTCAAAGAAAATCAGGGCTATGTTGGGCCATATCGAGGCATATCTTGATTGTCATCCAATTGTTTCAATATTAGGCGGAATCGTAAAGATAGGATGTTAGTACTAGATGCACAAGGGCATGTAAGGAGTGAGTACAAAACAGTTTCTCCCAGCCGAGTGTAATATCTGAGCTGTCGAAGTCGTTGTGGGGCGATTCTGGTTTTTGCTATGGTGCTATGCTCAGGTGATATACACAAAAATCAGCTGAAGCACACCAGCGCGCATAGGGCGCACATGCTGTATTACTCGTTCTAATATTTTTTCTGATTTATGTATGAATAAGTTACAGAAATTGAATGGTGCAGAGAAGGAAACAAGCAATAATAATATAGTGATATTTGTACGATTTTTTTAATTCTAATTTAAATGTAGTACTACATAATTCTTTTATCGAAGAAAAACAGTTATTGAAAGATTTGTACAGTTTGACAGGTTACAGTCTGTCCTGCAATTATGTCGGGCATCTATTTGTCATCTGTGTCTTGTCTAAACGTGGATACTGAGCCTCATACAAGGATACTCATTTTACAGACACAAGAAGCGGACTTATACTATATTCGATTAGGCGATTCACAAACTGAAAAAGATAGTTGGAAGCGCGAAGCTCTTCAAAACTTTTATCTCGCTAATCTCGTTATCGTTATTAGTTGGATACAATAACTCGGATAGGTAAATTTCTGATTGAACAGGGCAGTTGATTCTAGATTATTTAAGTGATTATAAAAAGAAAGTAATTAAGCTAAGTTTCAACATGAATGTGTTATCACATATACGCCTTTGAAGGCTATGAACTTCCGGATGATTTTATCTAAGAATGTAACTTTCTTTATATGTAACGCAATATTACCCGGTTGTTCAGCTTCGGAAAATGGGATGCAGTCAACTCCAACTACGCCTACAGCACCAGTGGATCAGGCGGCGAAATGCGATAACATGAGGGTTACGTCCGAATTAATGACGCCCATTAACGCAGAGGAAAAACCAATCACGCGTATAAAGCGAGCTGGACCGCGTATTCCCCCGCCAAAACCCAGCAAACCTCATACTAATGCGCCTTTAACACCAAAGAATACACCAGCGTCAACGCTAACTCTGCCAGAATCTGTTGTTGAAAATGTCTTCGCGCCGCATGTAGAAACCAGTTCAAAGGTACGCCACAGACTCACAAAGATCATGGCCTGCTCGTAAGTTTAAATCTCTTCTAATTGATATATCCGAACCTTCTGTATGTGGACCAGGATAGCGCGAATGTTTTTTGAAATAATGGACCAAAGGCTACTTGAAGGAGCCTAAAGAAGAGGTAATTTTTTCGAAATGATTCATCATGAGTATTTTTTAGTAAAATCACTATTCGTGTGCGAATAGCTTATAGTGGAGATTGTGGTGTTGACGGTTATATGCTTCTTGAAACCTTAATGACAATTCTCATTTAATTATGGGAACGTCAAATGCTGATTAGTAATCAAATGGTGATAAAGGTTACGACGACAGAATGCTAAAATTTCATCGAACACTGAACGACGGTTTCCATTTGCGTTTCACATCGACGAGGAGTTAAAATAAATCGTTTTTTTTTTGTTCCATTATAGTTTTGAACAGTTTTACACCTTTTGGGAAGTATTTCCAAAAAGTTTTATGAGAATTGCGTCATTTTGTCCTTTGATAGAGCACCAAGAATACTTGGTGCTCTATGCCGCTTTGTCGTTAATGTCGAATATTCTCGAAAAAAATTATTTGTTTTTACACCTTAGCCGTAGTAGTTACCTTAGTTGACTGTATATTACTCCCTATTGCTTGAAGGAATTCAAATAAATATGAAAGTACGGAAAATTGCCGCTGCAAAGTATGGAATAATCAAGGATGCAGCCAAAGGCATTTTTAAAAGGTGGTTGCAAGAGTTAACGAAGTGTTATCTTTGAACCCTATTCAAAAGGGTTACTAATAAAAAACTTTTAAAAAAAAAGTTTAATAATTGAATTACTAATTATTGGGATTTATTAATCATGTTCCGTAGGAAATTTTTCTTTTTTTTTTATCAAAAAGGCGGACACTAACTGCACGAAAGAGAGAGCTGAGGAAGAGCAAATAGCAGTCATTGAAACTGTCCACGATGATATCCACGTCGATAAAGCTAGTCTATCTAGGGAGGAAAAAAGTGCGCCAAAATTCGCCGAACCTGCTAAAAAACAGAGAGTGCCGAAGGTCAGCAGGTAATGGCATAAAACAAATGAAAATGTACTTTCTAAATTGAAATCCTTGATTTTTTAAGGTAGTTACCTAAATGAGGCATAACATTTATGTGGTTGTATACGTTTTCACATATTAGAGACCTGTTTTATGCATTGTTTTATGCTTAAGCGAGATTTACTTTTTCATGGTAGATGATCCTAATCACTAAGTTACGTAGGGTGAGATAATAATATAATCGTGAATTATTATACAGTCATATGCATACAATCGTAAATTCCGCAATACTAATAATAGTAATACTTATAAACTGACCCGTTTTCAATGAGTTTTCGACTTGACTCACCATGCTCGTTTTTGATCACAGATCGCATCAGGACCAAAATGACTCCGACCCCCTAGCATCACTGCCTTCGCGCCTCGAACGTAAAGCTGCTCGTAAAGCGAACGAGTTCCGTGAAATGTTGATCGCCTCACGGCGGAAGTTTGCCAAAGTCAAAGAGCCTGTCGACACTTCAAAATTAACAATGCTAGATCTCATCTATTACAATCCACCGGGCGCGCCAATGACTCGACATAAAAACAAGTTAGCAGTGGGCGGCAAGGACAAAGAACTAGGTCGACAAAATGGGTCTATTGGAGGCGATTTGCAGGAGTCAC
Source organism: Varroa destructor (assembly GCF_002443255.2). NCBI lineage: Eukaryota > Metazoa > Arthropoda > Arachnida > Mesostigmata > Varroidae > Varroa > Varroa destructor. Next base: position 14,148,656 of record NW_019211457.1, on the reverse strand, counting down.
TTGAGCCGGAACTCGAAGATGAGTCGACGCGAGACTCGGCTCAGGGTTCCGGCGCTGGTGGTGACGTCGGCACACCGCCACAGGTTGAAGCAGGTGATAATGAGGAAGAAGAGGTGATCGGGCCACGAGTAGTCGTCGGTGCTGATGGCTCAATTCAGATAGATGAAGCATCACTCGTTATCAGGCGACCTAACCCAGAGGAACAAAGGCATAATCTTAAGGTGAGACTGTGAAGCAATGCTCAACTGACGTAATGGAAGTAAAACTCGACACATTTATTTATTTAGGTACTGAACTATTTACGATGGAACTTACTGTATTGGTAGGGTTTCATGTGTAACGAAATTTAGCTCGCAAGGGTTTAAGAATAAAGCAGAGAAAATTTAACATATTTACAGCGCGTCGTATGTATTCTGGTGAAATGCTATGTAGCACCAAAAATATGCTTGCCTTCAGCCCCATATAAATATGCAATTACAGAATTTGATATTAATCGTAATACTTCACTTTCTGTATGCAAATGGCAACAAGACTTTCGAGAAAATACACTTTTAAGCAGATTGCATTCGAATCGTTAACTATATGTGGCATATTTGCGGTGGCTATTATAACGCTGTCTTATTTAAACGCAATAAATTGGTGTTGTGAATTCGAAGGTAACCGTTGAAGAACCGGGCAAGACCAAGTACGACTCGTTCAAAACAAAGAAAACTAAAAAGTGTACATGGACGACAAGAGGTAACGGACGATTGATATTAACGCAACAACAAAATCAACTCTTATATGTATAAACAAACTATATTACAAATGGTATTGCTTTTTTGGTCACATCAAATTTGTATCTACATCGCAATACAGAATGTTAGGTTGTTATTATTGAAGGAATATATATTAATAAGTAATATTGCTAAACTAGATAAGCGCCATTTTAATCGATGACCTTCTACCATTTTTCTGGTAACACGATAATTCCCTCACTGTAGAATTGTGGTTTCTGGCCGAAAAATTGTGACCAGAAAGTTTTGCATTTTTCCATTAAGCCAGAGTTAACATTATAAAGGGAGTTCTGCAGAAAGCGAAACAGATATTCGCCTGACGGCGCAAAATCCTGACTATACGGCCGATGTATTGAAGTTTCTCATCCAAGTTCCTTGAATTTTCGTCGGGTATCTAAAGACGTACGTGGTTCGACTACGTGGTAATGGAAGACAACGCCTTTTTTGTTTGTTAGTACCGGCCATTCCCTTCAATGGCCTACAGTAACGTTATTAATTGTAAAGGTTCGAACTAATCGTTTTCTCAGACGACAGAAACTCATAATGTATGATTTCTTTCTAATCCCATCAAACACAGAGCAGCACCTTCTTTGTAGTTAGTGTGGGCTTTGCCACACATGAATGCAGAACATATTCTTTTAATTTACACATTGTTGTATATTGTGATCTAATTTTCATCTCTCGTGATCAATTGCGGTTGCTCTATTATGTCGCATTTTTGTGAAGTTTCGCAGATGGAAATATAATCATTGAATTTGCGTTAATTCATGTGACACCCAAAAATCGAGTTTTGTGGTATCTTACTTCAAATATTTCAAAACCCTTTGGTGATGAATTTTTAGGTCCTTGGCAATATATTTTCTATTCCCGTGTGGGTTTTGCCCAACTTTCGCAGTAATTTTTCGCATCACCTTTTTGTGTAAATGGTCGACCACTGCGAATAGCGTCTTTCAGGTCGAAACTCCCGGAACGCAAACGATTAAACCATTTTTAGGCCATTTATCATACATCTTGACCGTAAACAGCACATTTTTTAAAGAATACTGCGCAGTACTTGTGCCTTTATCTTAATATAGAACTGTTTTGGAGAAATCTCGCTCATCTTCAAGTCGCTGTCTTAGGTCACTCTTTGGGCGACGCGATATTTCCTACCCTGAACATTGAAAATTCACAAAACTTGATTGAATAGGAATCTTTCACGTGCCGCTGTTGTCAAACAATACGCACATAATTGTTTGACTAATTCTACATATGTGGTTCTAATTATTAATAGCCTCGATTGTATCCTTTGTTCTTCGTACACCCATCTGTGTTTCACTAAGCACATACAATTTACAACAATAAGCCACAATTTCTATTTGTGTCTACGCATGTCGGATGCGGCTTTGGATACGACATTACAGAGACGTCAAAATTTTACCGTGCATTGTCGATCTGCGGAACTGATTTCACGCTAATGACCCAGTTCTTCCCGACACGTTCCCGTCAAGATCTTAAGAATAAATTCAAGCGTGAGGAGAAGTCGAATCCGTCCCTTGTTGACAAAGCTATTCGTAAGTCTGAAATTATTCTCACAAGCAATTTTCGCGGTTTTAAACATTCCACGTTATTGTATACTATAGCCGCTGTGTTACATAGTGCGACTATATTACACTTATAATGAAAAAAGGGTACGGAAACAATCCAACGAAACATGTGTTTGTGTTAAACTCTGTTCTGGTTAATATCAATCTTAGGTGTTATTTATTCATTTGTGTCATCCATTCTTTTTTACAGATCATCCAACGCAATTTGAGTATACGGAGGGCGAACTAGAGGACATATCTAAGGACGAAGAAGATGAACCAGTGATTAAAAAACCTCGCGAGCCTAGGTCTGCTAAAACAAGGAACGACAAGGTTAAGGAAACTGGAAAAGGCGGTAAAGCAAAAGGAACGAGTAAACGGGGAAAAAAGAAGACCAAGGAAGAACCGCCGGATAAGAATGAGGGCAACAATGACTTGGTAAGCGAGCAAAACTGTTATTGAAATCTATTTATCGCTTGCATTAGAGAGTTGTGGGATAATTTCTAACGTAAAATAGTTTGGTTGTCATGCTTACATTGAAATGTTTGTGATTTCTTATGAAGGCCGAAGGTGACCGGTCTGACAGCGACGAAGTAGGCTTTCGTAACGGAATTATAGAGGACGCGCTGGCTAGGACTAGACGGAAGCGGGCGAAGGTTGATTACGCCGAGATGAATGAGGGAGCACCGGATTCATTCGATGATGAAGGGGACCGCGATCTGGAAGTTGTCGAGGTGGGTTTAACAGAAAAAAAAAATCGCAGACCTGGATGAGCCGCAAGGGGAACAAGGTTTAATTGTGAGAGACTGTCCATGTTGAACAAATCAGTAATAACAAGCAAGGCAAACGAACTTGGGAGAACACTATAGTGGATGTGCAGTACGTGGAAAGCCCAAATAGGGATTTGATTTCACCTCACATTGGACAAGTCTTAGAATCCATTTGACAAGCGGAAATTCTAGAGAAAGATCGGGCCAAATTTTAAATAAAGAGTTTCTACAAAAGGAGAATGCGGAAAAGAGCTTATTGAAGGGGATAGTATAAAGCGTTTATCAGGAGTACAGATGTTGCGCAGCCTTGAAAATACTAGTCAAAAGCTATTCAATGTAAATGCCTCTAGAAAAGAAACGGGCTACGCCTCGAGTTCAGCGCAAATAAAAAGCAAGGTCTAAGCCATCGTTTGGCAGAGACAATTTTGATCCATGACTTACACGGGGTTAATATAGGGTCATCCTCGGGATCAAGTGCTATAGTCGTTGTTGCCGATGCAGAAATAAGCCATGATGCCCTTAATACTGAGCTAAATGGGTAAGAAATAGGTCAACAGTTGCTTGAGGTAGGTCGAAGATCATTAATACTACTTGAGTTAGTTTTTAGAAAGATTAGCTCTTGAAAACATTTCACAGATTTAGACTGAAGTACAACTGAAAAGCTATGTTTTTATTCACAAAAGAAACACGAAGCGAAAAAAATGAATTGCACTAAACGCCAAAACAGAGATGAGTTATCTACTAAGGTGCCTCATGTGTAAATAAACTCTAATCAACATGATAATGTTAGAATAAGGCTCTATGATCTGCAAAACGAATACTGTTTACTTCAATTTCTCTTTATTTCCATTTACTTACAGGAGGATACAGCCGCTGACAATTACGTAATGCTAGATGAAGCTGCACTAACCACGCCGTTTACGCAACCGATACAACAATCAACATCACAGAACGCCCATGCACTAGCGGCAGTTCAACCGTCTGTTCCCTCGACCCAACCAGTAGTTTCTGCAGAGTTGTCTCAAAGCATTGTTACAACTATAAGCAAGCCTTCAGAAAGCACGTCCCCTGTTGCATCTCCAGATCAAGCACCTTTGCCTGAACCCCCAATTCTACCGCCAGGCCTCGAACCTGGCCAGCTCGTATTGTTTGCACCTCGGGACGGTGACAAGGCTCTGCATTTCTTCGTTGTCAACCCACCATTGACAAACAACGAAACATCACCGGTTACTGCAGACTCAACGGTGGTACCCGCCGAAGGACATGAAAGTGAAGTAGAAAATCCTTCGTTATCTATTGAGCTGGATCAAAGTGTACAAGCTGTCTCAGGTACGTTATAATTAAGCAAAATTTACTGGTATTGAAAATGCTATAATGAACGGTTACGACTATACGGTTCTTCTTTAAGGGAAAGTGTGGTTTAATGGCAATAATGATAGTTTCGATCTGGTACGGCATATTGGACCTTTTAGTCATGCCGCATTTCAAATACTTCGCTTCGTATGCCTTCTGTCCGAAAAATGTTTGTTCCGTAAGAAGAGTCATATCGTAGCATTTAGTTCGATTGAGAACAGATGTATCAGTTTAAGTGAATACGGTAATAATGGTCATTACTATTATTAAAATACTCGTTAGTAATTCATTAATAAGTTAACTGCTTTTTAGAGTACTTGTCTCTATGCATATTAATTCAAAAACTTTATTATTGTTAACTCATTACATTCATTTGTCGACAATAAAAATAAGATCAGCTGTGTCTTTGCTTTTTTTGTGCTGATTTTACAAAACAAATAAATATTATCATTATATAGTTATTTTGTTTATGATTGATGCTTTCTAGGAGAATCAAATGCTGGATCAAGTGCAACGATGCCGTCTCAGCCATCTTCCATGCAAGTGGTATCTGTCGAAAAGCGTCCTAGCATACTGCAAGATCAAGTATTTTCGGAGAAATCATACTCGAATGAAACATTCCATGGCGTACCACCTTCCTTGGCTGAAGAAACGCTGCCTGAAGTCACCTTTAAATCAGTCAAAAAAGGTATCTACATGTTTTATTTCAAAGTCGCAGACTATCTGAATTCGACGGCTGAATATATCTGCCTTTCGTAGAAGAATAATAGGTAGTAAACTAAATCTAGATCTCTCAATGGTGTTAATGCCTTCATATCGTTGTACTTTCCAGAGGAAAGTCGAACTTCACAATCCACTGCACAGGGAGACCCATGCTCAGTTGTCATATCCACCGACGATATAGATACATCTACAAATCAGTCACACGACGCTACATCTCCGGCACGAATCGCGGAACACGTGGCTGAGGAACATTCAACCGGGGATCGAGAAAGTGTTCAAAACGCTTCTGATACGTCTCATTTCAACATAACAGCGGCTTCCAGTGCCAAAAAGTCGTTACCCAAAGTTGTCTTTAGATCACGAGCCAAACGAGGTATTACGTGTTCGAAACTTTATTGTACGTCCTTTTATACCATAATGTGGACTATTTTGTCAAATATGTGTAAATATTCAATCAATACAATATAATCAAAATACAGTACATTTTTGTTTCAACCCTGACAATATTATCATCAAGCCTAAAAGTTGGTTATGAAATCACGTATGAATTAAGAATATCTGACTAAGGAATCTAGTCGAACTTATTACTATGCAGGATTTAGACAATGCGCAATCTTCGCCTTGATGAATCCGAGGTGAACTAACTGCATGAAAGTGACACGTTGAATTCCTTATATACCATAGGTTCAGTGCCACCTACGACTGCTTCGGATTCATCGCCGGCATCAGGCGATACACAGGCGACTACCATGGACGAGTCATCAACACTGGCAGTTGACACAGCACCCGAACCCAGGGATGCTTCTGCTTCGACCCATGATAGATCATTGGTCTCCTCGCTCTCCGAGGACACTCCTTCAAAGGAGGCATCGAATCCGAACATTTCCAACGCAAATGTGGTAAAAAACAAGAAACCAGCGATCTTGTCACGCCGAAGAACACCATTGCTCCGGAAACCTTTAAGTGTAGTGACAAAAATGTCAGAACCGTTAAAAGTCGCACCGCAAGCCGAAAAATCTGAGAAGCTAACTGCTACTGGAGAAATTCTAGCCAATGAAGAGGTACTAAAGGATGAACCGAGTTCCGTTGACAGCTTAACACTGAGGAATTCGGATCTTCTTATTAGTAACCCTAAGGAGACAAACCAGCAGAATTACTTGGAAGACGGAACGAGCCTTCAAACAAGCAAGCAGATGGAACGCACAACTGAGGGTGACCCAAAGCAAGCCAAAGTCGTATCCACAGCAAGCAATATTATTGAAGAAAAATTAGCAGCTGACACTGATACTCATCAGCCTTCTTCATCTGCGTTATCTAACAGGAAGACTATACCTGAGAATGTAACTAGAACTGACGACAGTTTTTGTGCCATCATTGAAGAAGAGCCAAAAACACGACGATCATCTCGGCGTGTTGTAACACCTGTCGCACCTGCCTCGGCAAAAGCTATCTCTGCAGTCAAGGCTACGCTTCTAGTTAAAGATGAAAAAGTCGTTAGCGAAACACATGCGGAGTCTGCCGACGTTGCACAAAAACAAACAACCACATCCGCACCACAGCAAGGAGCTGTTAGCTCAAAAGCAAAAGCTAGCACAGAACATAAATTAGCCTCGACTGTTCTCAGCTCTACGCCCATGGAAGCAGGGGATTACACGACTCCGAAGACTTTAGTTCAACAAGAACAACCACAGGATCCCACGGCAACCGTGCCGCCCGCAGCGGCTCGAATCGAAGCGGATATAACGAATTTGCTTCGTGTTGATTTCGAAAAAACAGACAGATCTACACTCGAAAGCCCCAAGGCCGAAACAGAAAATCCCATTACGCGGTCATCACCCCCGCGTTCACAGTCTAGTAGCGTCATGCCATTAGTGGAACCCATCACCCCAACTACTTCTAAAAGGAGGGCGGCATCAAGTGGACGCACTCCAACTGCAGTTGATAACGAAAAAGATTTGATGACAAGTGATGACACGGGATCGAGTAACCATACCTCCTTAGAGCAAAACAAAATTCTTCAAAAACCTTCCTCACTGCCTCTTTTGGACTCACCACTAATCAGGCCATCGATTTCAAGCGGTCATGCGCCGGCCCGAGCCCAAGTTATCTTGCCTCGACGAAAAGCTTCCGCCCATGTTGTACGGCCTATTGGTGCACCAGTGGCAAGAAGCACCGTTCTAACACCCGTCACAATACGGAGACCGCAGTCTACGGCACACCAGAAAGGCGCAAACAAATAGAACAAAAATTCTGTTTCTGCTTTACATTATAAACTCCTCGATTAACATGTTAAAGTGCCAAAGTCGTACGTGTTGCATAAATGGTCACATTTCAAGGAATTGGTGCAAGTGAATGAGCGCTCAACCAACAATGTAATCTATCTGATCGCATTTTAAATTAGCTGAAGCACTGGACAGACAACATTATTAAAATCGCATAGGAAAACGGTTTGAATTAATATTTATATATCACATTTGCGACATGGCAATCAGGCAGTAACTTATAAGTAAACATCGATTCTAGCTGTTAAGAATACTTATAATGAATAACTCAGTTTTCTGCTGATCAGTTCAATTGTTAAAGGCTGGTCGAGGGAAGCACTTCCATTATTTTGATTTGATAGTGATTCGAGTTCGACGCAAGTTTCCCTAAAATAAAATAATTGGCACTGGAAGACCAGCTGTCTAAGGAGCTTAAATAAAAAAAATCCTCGCTGTCATCCTAACATTATGAACAACATTGCCCTATCTGTAGTTGTTTATGGTGTCTCTTTGTTGATTAGTTGCCGCCTGAGACTATAATGTTGGAAGGCTAAGTCGTACGCTAAAACCCTCGTAACTTTCTTTCGCGTTACCGTGGTTATGATCGGATGTATTACAGTACAATTTTATACTGGGTGCTTGTTCGCATTGGAGACGAAAATCTAAAATCTAGATTACAGCAAACTGCAAATGAAGCCAGAATTTAGTTAGTTGTTGTGAAAAACAATAATTACAGTTTGACGAGGTACTATTATGGTCAGCCATCTTGTTGCTGTCTATAATTAATTGCGGAAAAAAGGAAGCCTCTCCTCCTGTTTTTTGCGACAGTGTAATTAACAAGATGCCGTTATACAAAAGAGTTCGCTGGTTCATGAGCAAGACAGATTTTATCTGCGATCTCGACCAAATGAGTTGACATAGTTCCCGGTACTAATTTTACTGGATTACTTCGATACAATCGAATTTGTAAGTCATATAAGGGACGACCAAAGCAGTGTAATTGTTAATCGCATTGGCTGCACAGTGTGATGTCATGATGATGGTAGAACCGTGAGCGAAGATTCGCATAATTGTTTTAACCGTAGTTAAGTCGTTGATTTAAGTGTCTGGCTGTGTATACTGCAAACAGTTTAAAGTTAGATACGCGTTGCCTGCTGGTTGTATAAAGCATTGTTAATACCAAGATATTAAGAAAAGACACAGTGAACGTGAGTCGGGCAAAAAGAATACATTTCAAACGGAGAAATGCATTAATGAACGTACGCGAGTTAAGTGTAGTACGGTTGCATGATTTAACAAAGACATCATCGCAATATATGTATTTCTATAAATTTTTATTACCATTGTTATTACCTCCATTGCTATTATTATAAGGTCCTCTGCATTCTACAAAGCAAAAAAAACGCAATAGCATGGTCCGTAAATACATATAGAAAGTGTAAATACAATGAGACAACCTGCGTCCAATGAAAGTAAGCGTCTTTACTGGCGACTATTGAGTTAATGATGTTAACGCAAATTACAAATCGATTACTGTAAATATCAACACGAACCTATAATAAAAGCCAATATCAAGTACAAATACAAAAATAAATATATGGACGTAATTTAATTTAATATTATGGTTGTAATTATTTAATGTGGTCTGCAACTTGAGTGGACGCCAACCCAATATTCGGCTTATGGCATAGGATGAACTATGATTCTCCATTACTGTCGCAGAAAACATCCTATTTGAGAGAAAATATATGTAGCCTAAATTGCGGTAAACAGAAGATTGGCCTTTAGGTTGATAGCAGAAAATGATTAGGTAAATATCTGTGGTTTTTTCTTTCTGGAAATACTATTTTTTTGTTTGTTGTTACCCGAAATGAATAAGGAAATAAAGCGAATTACGAACAATGTAATAACACCAACCCGACTGCTAAAAAATAGTCCGTGCTATCTTCAGTAATGGAATGTCGTCTAATTTTTCTAAACTACTTCCTTTTTTTTTTGTTTAAAAATAAACGTTATAATCCAGAACAGTACAAAAACTATATAAAATCGCACGATGTATAGCCTCTGATAAATTGAATTTTCTTATGAAATATAAATAAACTGCTAACTCCTTAAAAACGGGTAATGCATTTAATCTTAAAAAAATTGTTGCCTTTTGAAAATTTAGGAAAATATTTTACAATATTAATATATATATATACTTTACTATATAATTCTTAACGAGACGCACTCCTATCTCCCTTTTTGGAAGCGATTGTATACTTGTTGAATATAATTCTAGCGAATATTTTGTAGTATATCGTGAAATCTCGGCTTTTCTTTTGGTCCATTTACTCGACTATCTTTTCTATGCCTTCGCTTCAAACTCGCCATCTCCTTAATTAAGTTCGCAAACCACACACATCTCATTGATTTCATGTCAAAGCATTTTCCCGCGTAAGCCTGTCGCTTGTGAAATTTTTTCATTATTGCCACATTGTGCTGAGATCATTTTTATTTACTGCCTATTCAGACCGACATTATTTTGTTTTTTCTTGAGTGATGTCTTTATCAGTATGGTTCTTGCTCATACGTGAGGCGCGGCACATAAAAATGAATCAGTGCAAAATCGTTGTCGGTACAAGAGCAATAATCAGAAGCCAACCGTGCTGCGCAGTGAAGTTTGTGTTTGGCAAAGGGATCTGTGAAATTCGCTGCGCTATAGGCAGGGATCTTCCATTTGTTGCGTATTCGCCTTGACAGAAAAGAGAGCGTTGCCCAGGGAGTTCTCATGATTTGTCTTGCCGGTTATTGTCATCGCTTGGAGCTCGTGTTCCAATTACCCTTTCCCGCACGGGCCAATGGCGCGAATACAGCGCCCAACGTTGCTCAAGGTTGTGTCTCTCTGGTTTGTTTGTGTACAATTTTGCGCGCCTCCTCGCCCATCGTTCATGTTCTTTCCAAGATGGCCGCTCCTGATGGCACCAATCCGACCAATAAGGTGACTCCTTCGAAGGCCACGTGACTCAACATTGACCAATAGCTAGCCTCCCATTTAGTTTACACTCTCTATTTTCGTGATGAGTACCATAAGTGTTCATGCCGAACCGACTACCAAAATAACAACAACAACAACAATTTAATAAACTATTTCAACCCACGCAGTCTAACTTCGTCCCTTAGCGACTAGGAATCACCACTACTAAACACCACATTGTACTTCTTTTTGGTCAACTCCGCAGCTTCGCCAAGCTTCTCCCGTCGTCTATAGCTGAGAGAGAAGTGGAGCCGGACGACTGTATGTGGACAACGCGCGAGGAGGTTTGGTTGTACGAGCCGCGGCGGCGGCACGCAAAAACAAACAGACAACCACGAGAGGGTTGGGAGTAGCAGCGACAGGCAGCACAAACAGTCGTTCGTCGCCGTATGAGCGGCTGCTGTTGCCGAATCGAAAATACTCAGCCAAACAACAGCGAGCAGGTGTAAGGCGTATACGCTTAGGCGCCTCACCCTCACACCATAATCGACAGCCGGCTACACACAACATCGATGATACACACGGGCACAAGGCTGTAGCAAACGTAGGCCAGCTCAATCGACAGAGAACGTACGGTAGTGTGCTGTGTGCTACGATAGCAGAACAGCGAAGCTGGTAATGGTGTTGCTGCTGGGGCTGTTGGACTGGCGCTGCTCGTTGCCCCCTGTCTGCGTGTCATTCGCCGATACTACTTTTGCTTCTAGCAGCTGAACTGAGTAGGAGAGTGGCTGCCACCGGCCGTACGGTTCTTTCAGTCCGGCCATAGTATCGTCGTCCATTGAAGAGGCAACCAACTAATTGACTGCAGCTAGCACGGCGCCAGCAGCAGTTGCCGGCAGCTCCCTATCGTCGCTAGAACTGCCGCGGCTGATGGTAACCAGGAACATATCGGCTACTGCGCGCCAAGCAAGACAGACAAGGAGAGAGCTCTCTACGCACACAACAACTACAGACCCTAATGTATAGGGGTATAATCCGGAAGAGTACGTACCAGACAGAAGACGAATCCCCGTAGGCCATTCTAATGTTCTAATTGACGGTACGTCGAGATGCCTGTTGTTTGCCGTATATCTGCGATGGCAACCTCTTTGTGAGTCGCATTTTACCTAGCTGCACGAACCGCTGAAGTGTCTGTCTGTCGCTGTTGGCTGGCGGGACAGCCTGCGAAGAAAGAAACAGCCACATCTCGCGGATAACAATGGCTATCGAGCACGAGTAACGAATTGGAAATTATTTGCGTCAACAGTAAGACATGCCGTCACAAATCGCATCACATTAAGCGATAGGATGTTACAACAGCTCATAGAAAAAGTAAAGGTAACCGCGTATTTCACCGGGCTGAGCAGCAGCGAATAGGTGGCAGGCAGTGCTGTAACGTGTACGTGATCACCTGCGTTGCTTGTGACACACGCAGGGAACGAAAGTGAAATAAGTGTTAGAATCAAGCAATAACGTGCCGCCGTCTTTTGCGTGCGAAGCAGAGCCATAACAAGTTATATGGGGCGAAGCCAATGAGTTTCTGTATCACTGTGACTGTCAGCAGCTCAGCCACGCGCGCCCACCTTCAAAATACTTCCTTACATTATTGTTGCTATTTGAAATTATAACACACTATATCAAAGACAACAAATGCGCAAGCCAGCTGTTTGAACAGGGTCAAAGGATACTTACCGATAGGTTTATCGCCAAATCTCAACAATCGTCCTACCGCCTTTAGCGGTTTTCATCCATATCAGCTCCGTACTGACCGCCACCGACCGTCAGTTTTCGTCATCGTCTCGCCGCCGGTGTGGTTGTTTTTATTGCGGATGAACCCGCGCGCGCCGAAGATCTCTTGCCGTACTGTTCCGAGGAATCGCCGGTGCTGGGTGAATGTGCGCGATTCGACTGTGCATCGCGGTCCGTGTGTCGCTGTGCTTCTCGTTAGTCCGTCCGATCGTCAGTCTACGAGTGTCCCACAGTGCGTGATGGAGTCCGGCTCTGTCGAGTGCGTGGATGTGTGCGTGTAGCCGTGTGTCGTACGTGGATGCACATCTATGTATTCCGCATTTTGACAAGAAGGCAAAACGGATTGCTTATTTGAGGAAATGTTGCCAGCATAGTTGTCAGTGATGGTGATGATAAAGACAACTCGGAGATAGGGTCCGATCGTGGAAACGCTGGGTGACGGCTGCAAGCGGCAGCCATACCGATTTGTCCAGTGAAGTTCTCCTTGTTTGTTGATATTTCGAGGTTGTGTTGACGTTATGGTCTGACCGAGTGAAGTTGTGGAAGAATTGGGCGAACCGAGGAATTTGTGTCAACTACGGCTGTGGCTAAAAGAAATTGCGTACCAGCGAGTGTGTACCCCTCTTTCTGCACTTGTGTGCGAAAAAACGGCCGTTCATCGGACCGTTTGCCTCCCACCGGTGCCCCTATTAGAGAACGTACGTACGAGTGCCTACGGATGCTATACGATACAGAAAAAAACGGATTTGAATTTGCAGTGCATCGACTTACAACAACAACGACAGCGGTATATCACCAAGAACGGTGAGTATACAACAGTTGATTAACCGAGCCGACACGGTTAGATCTGCTCATTTACTTATTTGTCTAATGGCTTTGCTCTTCAACGGGCTACAATAATGTCGGGGCAATGGTCTGTATGGGAAAGAAAAGACTTGTCGGGGTCGGTTTTCTGTAAAGCACACGTTTCTTGGCGCCAGAAATTTTTCTGCAATTGACTAGAAGTACAGTCGTTCTACTGATTACGGAAAAAACGGTTGTAGCAAAAAGAAAACCTGTGCAAATCAATGTAACGCAATATAAAAGAGAAACAAGTGTTTTGCGCGCTCCCTTCAAGTATTGTTGTATACGGCGCATACCTAAACTACTATGCTTACATTCGGATATATAGTCAATGGAACAGGGCGCGAACAGGAGGCGGGAAAACAACATGAGCAGTGGGATTTTAGAGGGTACTTATTTTTTTGTCTCATGTGGGACACTGAAAGAGGGAAACTTCAACACAAGATCTGTGGATGCGTGGGTCAATCCACCAATAAATCGCCGTTAAGCTGGCGTTTCCTATGGCAAGACAAGGTAAGGCAAGACAAGATTGACAGCACCTGAATTGTATTTACCGCGTCGTTTCTGTCATAAATCCATTGCTCGTAGATACTTTTCAAATGTTGTGAGCGAGGATGACAGCCTTCTTGGTATCATGTGTCAGCGGCTAAGGAACTCTGAAATAAATTTCGGTCAAAGTTTATAACCATAAGAAGAAGGAGCTGGTAGTAGACACTCTCATTGTGACTCACATGTTCAATAGTACCTGTATGTACTTGCATACTATATATGCCAATAAAGAGTGTGCACATTTGGGCAACAAAGAGTACAGAAATGTTATTAGATTTCTTCTGTACAAACGACAGAAACAAGCACTAAGTATCACATGTTATTCCATAAAGCCAAATTGTAGATACGAAGTGGGCTGTATGGAAAATGATGACTACGGTGAGGTTTAGAGAATGGATCATTGCAAAAGAGTATTTATGGTTTTGATTGAAATAGAAGAGTATGTTTAGTCTGCATGGCTCAACACGATTGTAGCTTAAAAAATGACAAATGCAAAGTAACTATTGGTTGAAAATGAGAAACGCCGTTGAAAATCAAAAGTGGATAGGTAAAAGATGGCCATTATTCACTTCTGTGCTCTATAAACAGGAACATTTTAGTCTCCTTGCCAGTGTCGGTCTTTATTGGCTAGCTATCAATATTTCCGAGAGAACACCTTTAAGTATTTGATCTATCAACACTTAGCCTGATGTAGATGCTCCATACTGTTGACATACTGAGTGGAAACTGTAAACGTGCCATAACTTGCGTTGAAATTGAGAAAATTCTTTCCCATTTATCGTGTCGAAATCGCGGAAATCTCTGGACGACCAAAAAAAAAAACGCCAAAATAATGTATCCCTTAGTGTTTTCGACTGGGCCCATTTACTTAATTAAATCAGTCGGTTGCCACGGAGCACGCAGTTACTGGATACGCGTCACAGCCATAAATAAAACAAAGTGGCTGGTTGCTGTTACCAGCTTCCATTTCTGCTCTTCGCCCGAACAACATGTCGAATAACAGTGATTCATAGTTGTAACAAGGCTGTACGACGAACTTACCTCTCTTCGAACTGACACTGCTTGGTCCTACAAAAAATATCAATAAACCAACGTACTCAAATGAAGGTGAATTTGTACTGTATTTTTGTATTTGACAGCATAAATAGTCAACGTACTGAGTTCAGTCGCTGACACTACTATCACATAGACCTGCTGCCTAGTAATGTTTTAACGTTACTTCTAGTTTTCTTTTTCCCGTAAGGCGGACAGCAACAGGTCGAATAGACTAGTGGGGTTTGTCGAGTGTTATCATCGGTTCGTCATTTTACCTGCTAATCCTTTGACAAAGCTTGTTATTCCGACAAACTCTTTCAGGAACCGCTAGTCTGTTCTACTAGCTAAGTGCTTAAATGTCATCAACGTTTACAACCCGGCCTCTAAACGCTGAAACGGGGACGGACTGTGTACGTCAGCTTGTACCTTCATATTAATCTATGCATTATATTTCAAAACGTAAAATTTGCCCTGGTTTCACTTACTGAACATTGACGATCGACATTTCAGTGCCGACAACCCGCGCAAATGATGACACTCGCATGATAGTAACGATGAAACCCTACCAAATATTAATGACGTTTCAAGACGGCTAGCCTTTGAACCGAGCGTGCTTATACTACTACCATGTACATGATTCTTGCAGGTATTATGAACGTAATCTGCCTAAAAACAGTACACGTTCTCGAGATGTTATAGTAATAACAGTATTATCCGCTGCGGCCAAAGGCCATTACACTTTTGGTTAGTGACATTTAAACGACACGGAAATTCTGGCGCTGAAGTAAAGCGTTCAATGTTGCCTTGTGCTTGGCCAGCGCAGTCCTCTTGGCGGCCTGCCATCTATCGAATTGAGCTCTGGATTATGATTTCGCCGCCGCGAGGTCACCGGTTACCAAGCTGAGCTGGTCTCGGGCAGGATCATACTGCAGTGACAGAACATGCTTGAAGAATACCCTCGAGTTGGGGCCGCATGTGCTACTTGTCTGTTGGGCTTGTCTGGTTGGCTCACGCTACACATATATATCAAACCCTTGATTGATGATTGTTACAGTAGAAATTTTCCATCTTGCATTATTTCACTAGATCGAGCTATTAGTCAGGGCGCTGCTTGTGGCTGTCTGTCATTTAGATGTACTACAGTTAGGAGAATTGTTTCAGTTCGACTACATCAGTGAAACTAGTCACATATATATATATTTAGCCTTAGGACCAATCTTCATACAGTGGTTAAGCTTCCTCTGCGAACATATTTCGATGGTCGGCATATGATCGGAACGGTATGAATCCAATACTGATGGAAAGCGTGGCTGATGCGCTTCGTATATGGTTCATATTATAACCGTGGTAACGATACTAGCCAAATTTAGGATTTCTTGTGGGAACTTTAATTTATTTCCAGTGAAAATTTAATAGCTTACATGAAATGTATATGCTTAAAAATGGGTTAATTCACATGCGATTAAGGTCGACGCCGCCAAAAAATTCTCAAAAACGCCAGGCGGCAAAAATTTTCCGTTCATTTTTATCCGCCATGGTACTTCGTCTTAAACAAATAATCAAACTGATAACGATCAGCTGTGTACGATAATATAGAGAGATTATTGTCAGTGTCGATCATAAATCCTATTTATTCGGATTCCATCATGTAGGCTACATGTATTGATCTTAGTCAATGTAGTAACTTATGATCTGGTCCTCTCGGCTGCTGATACAAATACTGAATATTTCTTATCAGAGCGGACTTCATCTGTTCAACGTGCATGGATATTTTTAAAAAATGTAGCATACTCAGAATATAACATACATTCATTCATCTATAAACTCATATTATTTTTCTCTTCAGCAATAGCGCCAGCCAAAAACAACTTGTAGTAATGTTCTTATGTTTATAAGACGCGATTGTCCACTTAGATATTTTACTGGAAATTAATGGAGTTCTATGGTTCAGTGGCTACGCGCGTGTCTCAGTTAGTGACTAATACGGTATGTGCTTGTTTTTTATGTCTGTCATAGGCAATATTTTTTTATAAAATTCTACAATATATGTAATATATTTCCGAAATATTGTTAGTATAGATATCGCACAACAGGTGCGTAAAGAAGCTAACGTATAAAATTGACAAAAACATACGTATAATAATGTATATTAATATGTCGATATGTCTTGTATTTGCTGATTTTATTTTTTGCGCGCGAAAATCCATTATGCTTGTCCACCCGACTCTATTGATAATTGGTCGATATTCGTAATGTTATTATTTTTTATTGCGGTCAATGTAAAACGAAAACATTTCGGCTAGGTAGATATAGGCACGGTAGATCATTTTTTTGGAATATTTACACAGACAGACACGTAAAGATACTCGCATATCATAAACAATTTGCACAAGCGAAAGCACTTGATTCGGGTGAGGAAAGTGGAACCGGTCATCGGCCAGGGCAACTTTTATGCTATTTATAACAACTATTGAATCCGATAGCAAAATTAGGATGAAAATCCTATATTTTCACTTGCATTCTAGCATTATTCGTACTTAGCGTTTAAAATTATAACGCAATTCATGTCTTATTACTTGTTTCTCGTTGCTGAACTGCAGTGGCAGCATCTTCTTCACCGTTTTTTGGCACGGAGCTTGGAATTTCTAGATTATTGTGCGAAGTCCAAGACGTACGGTTTAGTATGTATCGGGAGGGAATGAAAAACGTTTGTGTGTATTGCTGTTGCGAAAGACAAAAAAGGAGTTGGGGGATATTCGGTGTGTTCACTACGGTGATGACTCGCCATTTGCGACGAGGTCAACTTATGATGGACCTTTGCCGCCAAGAGTGGACGGCGGTTTCATTACGTCTACGTACTGTTTGCTACAATACGAATGCAGTTAGTTACTACATGTATGGATATTGTATAGCAACGGAACAAACGACTATTCAAATGCCAGTTGATGTAACAATTTTCCGGTGCGAAAAACTTGTTTTAATAGTAGTTTGTAATAAAATTTATTACCGTTCTTATATATGTTTTCAATACTAATAATTATAAAAAAGTAACTTATATATTCACACAGGCCGTACAATACGTGCCTGCGGCAGGACCTGGAGCAGCGATCTTTGGTCTCTCAGCCAAAGGCACGGCCGCCTAATCCACCGCGTCGATAATAATAATAATTGTAATAATACGTAAGTATGTTACTTCGTTGTTATACAATGCAATTAAATCGAAATCATATTACTCCCTTATTAAAAATCATACATTTGTATATATATATATATATATATATGCCGCCGAAAAACACTTGTGTGCCCGTCAGAGAGCGTGACTCATGTGTTTTTGTAAACTATCTTTTTGGAATGATAAAGTGAGTACCAACCGAACTAGCAATTGTATATTGGCGCAGGGCGCGTTTGTTACAATGGTTTATAGAAAATAGACCAGTATTTAAAAGGAAACCCTGTGTTTTCAAGTACAAATTTTCTTCCATACTTTATTTTCAGACAGCTTGACTGCGGAACAGAGTATTGATGTACCCAATGAATGGCTAAAACTTAAATATCTAAAACCTTCTCAAATATTTATCTACATTTATATTCTGCCAATGTTTTGTAGTGCATACTGTGCTACATATGACTCTACTACATCAAAATATATCTTGGGTATAGGTTTGTCATAGCTGGCATACGGTAATTACTTAGTACTCCAGAAACTCTCGTTTTTCCTTAGAGGGTATTTTCGATTTTTTTAGAACGAAAATGCATCCATCATGGATGCAGAAATCAATTGCAGCAACAGCCGTTCGTTCCCACATGGTCCACAAGATCTCTCTATTGTGAGCAAGGCCAAATTAACATTCGAAGTATTGCTTTTGTCGATGAAGACCTCATACTGCCAGACTTTTACAATAGGAAAAAAAACATATTTTTTAACAAGTTTATTTGTTCTTGCCAAATTAAAACCATCGATGATATCATGTCAAATGGTAAGCCATGTCTTTATCGGCAAGCTGACATAACGGTTTATACAGAGCAACTTAGCGTCAAAGTGAACGCTGGCCGAGTGTGTGAGCTTGTTCTGTAGCAGAAACTTATGGTTGCCCAACAGCACAGGTTTGAATTTATTGATGTATTGTCTATGAAACATCATTGAACAAGAGTCTCGCAAATCGCGACATAACAACGCTAAATTGCTCACTATCGCTGTTAAAGAAGTTTTCAACGATACGAACGTTTCGACGCTGGTTTCTGGAAGCGGTTTAGAAAGACTGACAGCCAGATGAACCAGATGGCGTTATATTCCATAGACGCATTCGACAGGAACATACCTGTCGACCCTTGGAGCAGATTTCATCTAAACGTTTGTTTTAACTTATATGCGGTACATGAACAAGCTTTGCCAAAGTGGTCCAAATACATTGCTGCGTCCCGGTGCAGTTACATATTACTGTAGCGTGAGGAATCTAATTGTCTATTTGTGCGTGACCGGCCCCACCAAACGTATTATCATTGTGTTACCTGTGTACTTGTTAGCCTAGTCTCTTTCCGTCTTCATTGGTTTTCACCTGACAACACCATTTTCGCTCTCTATCGTTCTGTGTTATCTCACTCCATACTGGACCTGCCTGCTTTCAGGACTACGGCAGTTGGTCATATCTTTTAATGGTTTTGTCTGTCTGTAGGCCCGCCATTCTTGGTGCGCCCAGTTTAGCATGGCAGTGCTGGCGTTTACGCACTAACGCTTTTCGGAGCGATTCGAAATGATATTGAAAATTTGCGTTGGACTATTTGAACGTCTTAGTTATAACTTACTATACGTGCAGACTGTCGCGACCAAATGTAGGCTTCTATAAACGTCTTTATTCTATTCGCTTAATTATGTTTAGATTAAGGAAGTGGTGGAAATTACTTATAATGATAATATATTAAACTTTTTAGTTTTTACTAAAATAATAATAATTCTTATTCTTCTTTCCTGTTTTTTTTAAATATTTTTTATTTTATAATTTCTTTTTTATAATTTAGTATACAATAATAAATTTCTGATAACGCGCTTATTTCGCAGCTTAACATCATTGGAACTAGAGACGTCTATTGATTTTTATGTTTTCATCTCATTGCTACGCACTACCACCTAAAAATCCAAACTCCAAAATACCCTAATATAATAATAATAAACACTAATATAATATTTTCTTTATAATATATAATTTTATACATGGAAAAAAGGGCACGCTACAAACGTACCCACTCACACAGAGTCAACATGCCTACGCCTCCACTTCTCTTTAAATGTATATCTAGTCTTACACGTTATATAACTCCACACGATCGGTAGTAACATTCAGTGATATTATACGAATATTACCGTGTGCTTGTGTGCGCTTGCATATGGGTGCGTGTATTGCGATTATGTTGGATCGGAGTGCAGCCATCGATCAGGAGCCAGATACCCGCTAACGGTGATTAGCTGGCGGTAAGAAAAACTGACACTAGTCAGCTGAACAGTTTGCTCATCCGTCGCTGAATTGGTCGTCCATTCCAGGAGCGACTTTTTTCCTCTTTTTCCTTCGTTGTGTTTCTAAATGACAGATCAAATGAATCAAAATCAATAATTCATTCAATCCATTCGACGAATCTTGCGATTCCATTCAGCAGATACCTTCCAATGGATAGACTGTTTTCTACGCACCGTGACGATATGACGCCTGTGGTGACTATAACAGCACACATATCAACACACATATTTGGGCACTAGACTGTTTGTACGCGCTTCATCAAATAAGGATATAATTCTTCCTCGTTGTCCGTCGTTATCCTTGTACATATTTACCGTGATCTTCAAGCAGAGTTCAAAAAAAAAAGCAAAATTCTAAAAAGGAAGGAACTGTTTGTTAAATTCAATCGTAAACGCGGTCACAGAAAAGATCTAATTTATCAGTCTGTGACGATACGTGTTATTGTTATTATTATAATCGTGCAGATCCAGGGTATGGCGGCCACTGGTGCAATGTATCACAAAGTGTCGCGAATTTCAGTAGCACTTAGATTGTTTTCTAGTGTTTTAATTAGAACGAAGACGACTGATGTACTGAGAAACAACTGCTGCCAGCAAATGCTTATTTTTGTCTATTTTTGACAGGCATAACGTTACTTCATATCATTAGTTTCATTAACTGCGAGTTACTGTGTTAAAGTATGGAAGCAACAACCCATTCAGCAATCCCTTACATATCTTTTACTTCCCTATAACTACCACTGGTAGCCGTGCCAGGCCAGTAACCAGAAGTAAAACAAACTAAATTTGCTAACAAACTGCTCCGATTCAATGCAGAAAACCAATAATTGTTGTGCATGCGTAACGCTGAATAAGATTTCCTGCCCACGGACGATGCGTCCGTTACCTTTCAACGCCGTCCCGTTATTCGATTCTTTTTTACGTTTTATTCTATTCCAGTGGACTTGGTGTACGATCAGTCGTCGCGCAATACACTACCCTAGTCCTGCTCTCCTCGGCCTCCTCCGCCCCAAACACCAAGAACGCCACCTTCACTGTCTTTCTATTCAATTCCAGGTATGTTCTTGGTGGCCGCTTTTGGCTTTTCCAATGGATAACGAGTACTCATATAGAGCTAGCGCTCGAACTCGTTATGGCGCACCGCGGCCAAGTTTGACCTGTTCATCCGTTGCTTTTGGCTGCGCAATGCTGTTGTAGTCTCTTAGACCGTGTTCTTCTTAGACTGTGTGGGAATTGTTCGCCGTGGTCCGGCACCTTGAGCGATCCAGTGCCTGATTCAACTTTCAGACCATTTTTTAGCTCTTGAGCTCGCTCAGCTGTTACTGCTGGTCTGACTTTTCTGATTGACTACGACTAGTTTGCGGCTGCTAGCAGAAGTATCATCAGCGATAGCTGTTCCGACCAGATCTTTCTCCCTTTCTAATTTGTCCTTATTTCATTCTTTTCTTTGTCTCTGAGGCTATATAAAACTGGGCTTGCAGGTCTGCAGCACAATGAACCTAAAATGGCATGGGCCAGAGTAGGGCGACGAAGGTTCAAATCAACCAATGGGTGCCGCTGGCGGCCTTCGAAAAGGCAATGAATCGGGTAACGACAGGCTACCACACAAGAGAATGTATAGGGTTCTCTGTTAGGTTAGAAAAGCTCTTCACTCTTTTAAATCTGTGCCTCAGTCAGAATAAGTAGCAACAGCCTCAGTTGTAGTTGTAATAGGTGTTTGCCGGAGCAGTAACACAGGCTGGTTCTAGGAACAAGTTACTGCCAAACTATTTCGGTCACATTCGTTTCGCCGTTTACGCAGTTTCGATCCGTTTACTCGACCTGAGGTGTCCTTCGAATCGAAGCGCGCGCGAGAAGTTAATGTAAGGTACCCCACAGAGAGTGTATCTAAGATTCTTACCAGAGGTCATCCGATCGGGTTGAGTAACGGACGGATCTCCGACCAATCTCCACCAATTGGTCTGTTCTGAACCAAATTGGACCCCCAAAATACCTCGATCAAGCTGTTCCTCTAACCTATGGGCTTGGTTACTACCGATTAAGTAGATCACGAACACCTTTTGATCCGACTGCGGCTGAAACCGATGTAATCGGTGTCGATGGTGTCGACGCCTAAAAGGAGAGATTCCCCCGAATGGATTTTGCGATTTAGAAGTTTTGATCCGTTCTTCCTTCAGGACGGTTCTTTTCGAAGTAAAGATGTGATACGACTTTAGACGGAGATTAGGTAAACCTCGCTATATTTTTGTATTATCTATCGAGAAAAACTTACACAGTTATGTAATAACTTTATCAGTTGGCTTCATTGATATCATATCCATATTATTGTGTCAACAATTCTGCTTGATTGTTATTACTCAATTGGGGAAACAGAGGCAGCTGCTACCTAACTGTACGACAGGGCAGATGTTTGTCAGAAGATAACGACAAAGAAAGGCTCGCTGCGAAAGGAGCCTGCAAAAAGGGGAATCAAGTTGGAAATGATTTTCCAGAGGCCTTTATTAACGTCACTGCGTGTTATGTCTTAAATTACCTTTACTTGTCTCTTGAAGCTTGTTCTAGTACCTATGTTTCTGTAAAAATTTCGATCTAATTTGTGCTACCATTGAGACGCTCAAAAAGAACTGTCCGCCATTTGCCAACTGCAAACTTCGCATATTTTTCATTCGCATAAATCGTTTCATCTGATGAACATAAATCCCGATTCGTACAAACTAAAAATGAAATACTATGGATCTACTATAGTTTAAGATCAACGTATTTGATCATCAAGAAAAAAAAATATGCTCCGTGTGTTTAAAACTGTAAGGACAGGTTTTTCAGACACTGACAGAAAACTTTAGGGTTTGTTCACTCTACCCAGCGTCCATATATTTGTCCTAATGATGGCGTGGAGGGTAGCATGTTTGCCTGCTAAACTTCAGATCGCACGAAGTGATCTGGGTTCGAATCCAATCATGGACACACTATTTCGTACTAAGAGCCTGCCATATGATGAAATGCCTAACGGTTTAGGTACTGGACGTAAAACCTGAAACACTTCGGATTCAAATACCTAGATGTTTAAAGCAACTATCAGCGTCGCAATTCATAATTTTTTCAATTATGTTAGAAATAATAGCTCAGTACGTGTCAGAACTAACGCTCTTTTGTAATACTTGTTTGAGTCGGGCCGGCATTGCTAACCCCGCAGTTCAATGTATACTCGATGCGCAAAAGACTGTCTGCGAACATTAGAAACAGGCACAAGGGTTGCAGAGGGCTCCTGTAACTGCAAAACAAAGCTCGACAAGTCTTAGATTCTAGGGATGATGATCCTGCAGTTTGAGCTGGCGGCGATAAACAGTAGAGCAATGAGAAAACACAAAAACCAGAGAGACTACTAACTATATATTCACTATACCTTCCTTGCTTTTTACTCTTTGTTTCTGTCTCATTACATTCTCGAAAAAGAGCTCGGTCCAGCAGTAGCGTACGCCTTCGCCTCATTCTTGTCGATTCGATCTCGAAAATTGCTCATTAACGACTTCAGCAAAATTGAGTTATCAACCGTTTTCGGTCGCTGGCTTAACACGAAGCAATAATCTAGATGCTGGCTTGCGATTACGACCGTTGGCCGTGGGCGGCGCTAGCAGCAGTCAGAGAGCACGTGCGGTTTTAGCCACGGGGGAAAATTCGACTATAAGGGGTGAGGGATTCGAAGCCAGTTCGTTCTGAGAAAAAATATCGAAAGGCCTAACTTCCTATAACCATTACAGTCTCGGGATAGAATGGAAGACGAATGGGTTCGGGAGGATCGTGGATATCCGATGGCTGAATGCCGACGAAACTAGCATAGACGCACAAAGGCCGCTTAATTTATTGAATAAAGATGCGTGGCTTTTTCAAACGTTGTACTTAGTACAGAGGTAAACGCCAACGTTCGAAAACGCTGTTTCTGCCGCTATGCCTTCGGTTAGAAACCATAGGCAGACAAAACTGGCTGGCCTCGACGCGATTCGCCCTTTTCACAAGGAGCGCTGCAGTGGTACGGCGGGAACTATACGTATTACGTGCCGACCGGGTGACACCTGTTGCAACAATGCTGATTTTTTTCAATAAGGCGAATTAACTAGTATAGAGCAGGAAAAAGAACTCGAATAACTAGGTATCGATAATTTTAAAAACAACTATGTGTTGTACTAGGAGGTATTTGGCTTGTTTCTACCTAAGAACTAACGGATGAGCAAAAGCGTAAGGAAAAACTGAAATTGGAAAAAATTTAATCCGAGTTTATTATCAGTCAGCACAGTGACGGAGTAATTAAGGTCGGTTTATTGGATAACACCGGGGCCTAAGGCAGCAGAATTTTATGCATAACGAATGCGACAGCCTTTACAGGTTGTCTTAGCAGCGAAGCTGGGCCATATATGAAACTGAGATGGCTAGCAAAATGATGTAGAGAGCCGTTATGTGTTCAATTTATATTTTCAAGCAATCTTACGATGCTTGTTGTGGTCCGACTTCAGGAACATGGCTGACCTGATCAATGAGAAATCACTGAATAACTTTAGTCTTGGGTGCCTACAACATTGTACCATCAGTTATAATCGTTTTGCATTATACGGCTTCTCTGATCAATGTGTTATTTTTCTATGAGTTGTACATTTTTAGCTATACTATTTCATTATGGCCACGTAATTTATTATGGAGAGCTTATTTATTGACAAAGCCAATCAAGTTCCAACTTAACAAGCATCCGGTCAGCCTGATTCTTCTATTTAGTCTGCATCTTAACTAGCGCCCAAGAGTAGACCGGTGTTGAAAATAAAACGCACTGCACTCCGTAACACGTACCTATACGTACAGCGAAGAATCATAGGAAATGTCTGTGTCGCGACGTTGGCCCTTATCTTCACTTCACTCCGCTACTGACGTGATTCGTGCGTCACTACTAACCCTGGTGTACCGCAGACTCCACCGCTGTAGCCGCTTCTGCCACCAGTGATAGCACTCATGTTCCACCTGTTTACATATAGAGAGGGCTATGGACAAGCGATGAGGCAAACAGGGAAGCAGGAATGTAGGCAGATGCCCCCAATAGGTCGTTCCGTTCCCACGGGTAATGTGGCGACCCGCTGACAGGGTTCTTTCTCAAGTGGCGGCAGCGGTGACGGCAGTGTAAAAGTGGTCAAGACGTGTAGCAAGCAATTTCTATGGCTGGTAGACAGCGGTTGTCGATGCGCTCTACGCTATATATCGCTGAGTTCCTTCCAGAGTAACAGGGAGTAAACAAAGTGGGCAACAAAAGCCGATATAACAACGATTTATATTCCTAATATTGATTTAGAGGATTGCCATTACTACACTCGGCATAGCTCTTGTCGCCAATTGTAGCGTTGTCATTGGCTATAACGAGCAAGAGATGAACACAGGCGATTCGGATTGGATGAGTGACAATTCAATATTTGTTGTAAAAATAGTTTATATACATCTACTTTTTACGTTGGGCTGTCTGCATAATTCTTGTTGCTTTGGTGACACGGTTCCTCGTATGAGTAAGTGTTATTGATTTCGCGTCATACTGTTATATAAAGTAAAACGTACGGAATCAAAAGGATTAGGTCCTATTCGTGATTGAAAGTACTGTTCTGCCCCCTAGCTCATTTTATTATGTTGGTTATTGCAAAAAGGCTTGGATGCTTTTCTCAGCTGAATATTAGCTCGATTTAACCATTGTACCATCCTAATGACCTTATCAAATTCGTTACAAAGGCGTTGGAAAAGGCCCATGCCGAAGACCCCCACGAATTTCTGCGAGCTAGATATTGATAAAGCAAAAAGGTGAAGCTTATGTGTGTATAGAACCCGATTACTCCCAAATAAATTGCTTTCTAGACCTCACACATGCATATGGCTATGCATAACTTGTATACTATTAAGGTATCAAGGCTCGAAGGTTACACATCTCAGGTAAGTCCTATCGAGTTGGCGTTGATGTCATTTTATGCCGGAATTTGAAGATAGAGCGCCTTAAATTTAAGTGAAATTTATGCAGCAATTCATTTCACTTCACAACTGTATTATTATGCCCATAAAAACTCTCTTGTTTGTTCACAACTGGTTCGTTCTGGAAGTTTCGATATGAGAAACTTTCCAAGTTGATGAAGTTACTGCTAAATTAGGCAAGACTTATACGTGGGTAGCCATGATATATCTTACACAAGTAAACATCCACCACGGAACGGTTTGAAACCATTTGAAAAAGGCTGTATGCAAAAAGAAGCCCGGTCCAGTGCCATACGAATTGATGCAGATGAATTTATTCGACCCTATTTTTCCTCGAAAGCCCCGCAGAAACACAGCTATTTTTAACGCAGTTGATTATGGCTGATGAAAAATCAATCATGTGTAACAATTATGTGTACTCTGTTTTATGTACTCCACAATTTGCGGCGAAGCTCAGAAAGGCGCCAAAGTAGATGCGACTTCGGCTCTCAACAGCTAACAAAATAACAACAAACCATTGAGAGAAATCGGCCGAAACTATTGAGCAGAAAAGGCGCCATCTTCCACTGTGACAGTGTCAGACAACTTAGTTAGGAAATTTTAATGTATCCGCCGTATGGAACGGATCTTGCATTATCTAACTATGATCTGTTTCGGTCTCTGCAGAACGCCCTTTAGTGGTGTCTATTTCATTTGAATGGAGGAATCCGTTTTGACCACCAAAGCCCCAGAGGTTCTACAGTAATTAGATGACGATGTTACCACGGGAAATGGCAAACGGACGACGATTAAGCTAGTGCACACTTAGTTTTTTTAATACAAAAACTAAGTGTGTCAATTTCGGCTTAACAACGGTCAGTACCTTTTCGATAATTCTGTATGTTAATAACTGAAGTACATAGAGGAAGACTTTACAGGAGCAAGAAATAAACCGCGTAATACGTTTATTTCTAAGCTTCCCCTCAAGTGGGATCGGTGCAGGCGATGCTTGGTCCTTGCAGAGATAGCGACATGGTGTTTCCAGAGCTTCTCCGTTGATCAGATATATACACACACACGCACCGTATTGGATTTTCAAGTTACGCGGGCGAGGTGGTTAGCCGAGACTTTTGATCTCATCGCTAGCGCGCGTTGAAGAATAACTACATTTCAACTCGTATACCTTAACCTAGTTTTGTCATTCAGCTTGCACGTTTCGGTACGTTAGTGAAGCAGGTTATGTACGTGTCGTTCATATTTTCAGAAAAAGATTTATATTTTACTTAATTGGTGCATAACAGATGGTAAGGACCGTTATGCTAACACATGAACTATAAACAAAAAAATCCAGAAACTAGAGCCCAGCTTTAGAAACGAACATTCTCGTTCTTGAATGAATATCTTTACCGTCACCATTAAATATCTACTTTGACGAACGCGACTCGCACCTTATCCTTCGGATGTACAATTGCTTGCAACAGATTTCAATCATCAGATTAAATACCGAATGTATTGATTTTCCACTCTAGAGATAGGAAACCTACTCAGCTTCGGGAAGAATGGGGCAAATTATCGCAGAAATAATAGCACAGAGCAAGATTTCCAATCTGAAGAAAATGTTTTCGTTCTATCTCAGTTGGTGTCACTTATCACTAAGTGATGTAATACATGTGATATACTTTGACATTCTAAAGTGCCCCTAAAGACAATAGCATATTGTCATAGGATAAAACTAACTGTAAAAAATACTATAGTGAATAAAAAAAAAAAACGTTTGGTAGGGGCTATATCGGCTTATTTTCGTCTCAAGTGGAGAAGGTTAACGAAATTTGCGAACGCTGCTCAGGTACGTTTCGGCAAGACGGGCGAATACGGGGGCGCACTTTGAGGAAACAAACACACGTAAAAAGCAAGTTATAATAGAATGGTTTATTATAATCAAAATATTCCTCCGATTTAGCTTTTCTTAATTAAAATGACAACAGTGATAATGACGACTATTATTACATAACTGAACTATAATTGAATTACCAAAGATGCCTGCCTCCATACCGTCGATGTGTTTGTTCCATTATGTTACCTTCTATACATGATGCACATGTTGGTCGGATCGGCGGGTTGAGGCGTTCAATGTCGGCTTAGTTCATAATGTTTAGCCCTACGAGGCGATGACCATTCCCGTTGATCAGCAACTTCAGCAGCAGTGGCGTACATTTGTTTCGGAGATCTACCGGCAACACTCTTCGACGCGACTCCATTCAATCACTTCGCCGTTGCTCGTCGCTTCTGGACGACAACTTTCATTAATGTTACGATAACACGCACGGAATTCAAAATCACGCTCTAATGTTTGTACGCGAGCGTACGTAAGCTCCTTGGTCACTGTTATTGGAAAAATTTGTGATCAGTAGAAGATGAAAAGAAAGTAGTATAGACTATCAAATGGTAGTTCCCTAGTTGGAACGCCAGCCATCGGAGTATCTGTGTATTGTTTTCATCCAGTGGACTTTCATATTTTCAAGCTTCAATAGTAACAGAATGTTATAGGTTTTTCGTCCGCCGTTCTATATCTTCTCAGCAGCTGAACTTTTGTGGACGTATTTCAGTTACCCAATCTCTTGTTACCCTCGCATTTTAAACGTTTACTCCCCTGCTTGCCTGCCTGTCGGCCGGTCTGTTTGGATGGATGCATTTAACAAACCGTTCCCGGGGGATGAGCAAGCGGAGCCGAGGTTAGTGAATCGTTCGATTTACAGCAGTGGCGAAGAGTCGGTGATTAGAGTATACTAGTGATAGCAGACGCAAAGGTGTCGAACGAGACAAACAGAGATCCAATACGAGGAATACGACGAAATAGATAATGACTCAATGGATAGCTTTCTCGACAGACGTACGTGTGTGGATATTGTATATATACAAAGCGCCTCTACCTGAATCAATCAATTTGTGGCCTCGCCGTAGTCCGACTGTCGTAGGGAAACGCCGCAAATACCGATGGTTTCGTATTCTATAAGTGTATTCTATTAACAATTGCTTTTTCATCCGTCGAGGTGCACCATATCCGGTGGACGCGCTAGATGAACCACGAAATGTGGTTAATGAATGCCGCTCAGATAGCAAACTGGTACAATGGTAATAATTATCAATGTAACGTAGTTAGCAGTAGCTGAAGAACCTATCCCAGATCGGATTGTCGAAGAAACAAAAGCGAAAAGAAACAAAAAGTAGCGAAAATGAAGTCGAAAACGATGAGAGGAGGTGCGGGGAACGAGGGGGGGGGGGTCAGTGCGTGATCTATTGTCTCGGAAATGATGATGCGTGTGTTTTATTGTCGCAATCGCGTCGTGCTTAAGCGGCAGTTGCCTGTTATTCGTGCTAATACTGATTTCTCGTGTTTGCTATTGATTGAAGCTAAAAACGGACACATTTCTATTTTGATGTGGTCAGAGGTGGTAGAGTTTAAGTGTGGATCAGGCCTTGGAGGTAAGAGGGTAAAAAGCGAGTGCAAACCAGGTCACAGTTTGTTAGCGTGATCCCGATACTTGATAACGAAACCGGAGCAATGGAGGAGTACACGATTAGATAGCAAATAGTTTTCCAATGCGAGCTGACAAACGGATAATCCGTTACGGTTCAAACGTGGCAAGAGAAAAGTAGGTCTCCGAATGGCTCGTTCTCATTTGTAACGGAACGATGAAAACACTCGGAAAAGATTATCATAGTTCTAAGTCTATCAGTTAAACTGCTTTATCAAAATAGCATTTTGTTTCCAAGTGACTAGAACTGATCCGAATAATATCTCCATCGTATACTTACTGAAGAGTAAGCAATCTATTTGTACCGCACAGACTCCCCGCCATGTTTATCCGATTTCAGCTTCAATCTGATGAATGACACTTAATAACCAGAGCGCATTACTATCAGCTATGGAACTCTCATGAACACCAACCATTATCGATCTATATACCTATAGATTTGCGTATAGCATTCGCCACTAAGGACCCATGTTTAACTTTAATGTTGGGATAACTGTCATTTATAGTGAGTACGCGTAGCTTTGTAGCAAAAAAAAAATAGCTAACTTAGTAGTTAGTCGCTCAACGTACTACACTGGCTTTTTTTTCCCGCAACTATTTTCACAATTTATCTATTAACAACAGCACTTATTTCGCAGTCACCGTTAGTCGAGTTTTTATTCTAGCTAGAAACAGAGCTCGGAATAATGACGCGTCGGCCTAATGGCGGCTGAAGGAAGCCGTTGCTAGGTGCAGTTCTCAGGAAAGCGTTCTATCGTAATCGACACCTTTTCTGTTTAGTTCTAACGCTTCGTAGTTAGGTGTGAGCGCGCACTCGGTGCGCGGAAAAGGCCGATGACCGCACATGCAACGGCGGCCTTCAGCCACCGTAACTGCTGCTCTGCACCCGCTGGTACTAGCGCCGACGCCGTCGCAGTCGTCACAGAATCGACGCTTGCCATGTATATGACGCGACGGCCTCACTCGTCTACGGCCAGGTTAGCATCAGCAGGTCGTTCAACGACCTAGCAAGATCTAGGTAGACCAACGCACAAGCAGATGATCGGTTCGGGCAATGACTAGTTCAGTGGAATCGTTGCCGATTTGTAAACGTCGAAAGTTAACTTCGACGCGTCTTTCTACCGCTGCTAGATACACCCCCCGACGTTCACCTACTATTGCCATATATTACAATTACTGCACTTGCTAGTTCTCTTCTTTTCGCGATGACAGGTAGTAATATCGGCGGCACTCGTCGATTCTCGAGTTTCGATCGGTCGAGGATGACCGCATACTCCGAGCACCGGCTGCGTCGCATCAGCTGCTAGTTCATTCGTTTACCATTGCCGATCGCTGTAGGGTAGGGAAACGAGGGAACATACCAGGGTGGCTGGAGGCGATAGCAGCGGCAAGAAGATTCTTAGCTCTTACAACCTATAGTATCATTTCCCTCCGCCTTTGGGTTCACAGTTTAGCAAACAAATTCGGCCCGATCCAACGACTGAGAGGCTGTAACCGTCGCCGAGTGTTCGCCTGCGGCACGAGAATCGTTTGGGTCCTGGCGATTCTGCCGCTAGCGATCGCTAGAGGCAAAATCGTATCACCGTTAGGCCGAATAGACCTTCGGTATACGGCGCACGGGTCGGTACATTGGTTAGACAAGATCGGCGATCGCCACGTTCAGACCGAGACGGATCGAGGCGTGAATATGTTTGATGCCGCCATATACAGAGGAAACAAGTATTCAAAGGGAATGTTTAACACAGAAAGAAGGCAAATTGCTGGTCTGCAGACTTCTATTAGTCTTGTTAGCAGCGGCTTGTCATATACAAACACCGCGAACAACGCTTGCATTTGTATACGTATCAGTATCATTCGTATCTGTGACAGGGTAATATAGGGCTGGCACAATCTTAAGCACGAGCGAGTTTCGAAGATTAGCGTCCACCGTCGAACGTGCTTTCTGATAGTTAGTACGAACCCCGTTAGTTACGTCCGTTAGTTGCCGCTGGTCAAACGAGGTGCGTTTGAAGGTGCGTGTCTATGTGAGGGTTAGTGAGAGTGTGGGCGTGCGTGTGTTTGTGTGTGAGAGTGCAAGCGTGTATGTGTGTTGGTGACTGTATGTGAGTGTATGTATGCTTGTGCTTGTGCTTGTGCTTGTGCGAGTGCGTTTGCGTCTGACGTCCTGCGATTATGTGTACATGTGACAAAGGTTTCGAGAATCTGGACAAAAACAATAACAGAAAAAGGATAATGAAAAAAGGACGAGGTGAAGAGGAGAGATCAGTGTCGGTCCTGACTACAAGATCGTGCTGCTAAACGTTCGTGTTTATCGCGAGATAGACGAGATTGATTTGATGAAGGAACCATAATATTTAGTAATAATTAATTGTCTAATTATTGTGACAGTTCGCGCTGTGATAGCTATGGCATGAACCAATAGCTATGATTTTGCGCTTGGTGTGGGCGAAGCGTCCATTATCTGTTTTCGGCGAACTAACTAGAAGTTTTTCTCGTTAGTAATCAAAACGTTACGCTATTCATGCAGTTTATAATTATGCAGTAACGATACATATGGTATCTATATGCTGCGTGGGAAACTGTTCTTGAGAGCTGCTTACATTCCGTATGACATCGATACAAGCAGTACTTTACTAATGAAGTACTGCTATAGTATATATATATAATAGTAATAACAATAATGTCTGTATTGGCGTTAATTTGGAACACAAATACATAGAAAAAGCATGACACCTCGTCCCGACCAGCAAATAGAAACAAAACGCCGTATTTCCATGGTGGTCGCCAGGAAGACCTTCTCATGTAGATACACCTGTCGAAACGCGCTGGTCGTAAGCTGAAACTCCATCCTGATTCAGCACAATAATATGACGATGTTCTTTAGCCACGACCCCCTGCAAAGCAGTTTTTCTCAATCGATACTTTTCTGTATACATATCGTTTACCGTCTCCCACTTGCAAATTCATTCGGGCTGAATAGCTATCTAACGTTGGGTATTTTTTATATTCGTAGTCAGTTTACGGGGGGCAAAGGTAACACGAATAAATGATTTAAGGAAATTGCCACGAGTACTCTTAGCAGGCGATGTTTCTTATCATAACTGTATACATATAGACAGAGCGTATGTAGCATCAAATATACAGGAGAGTATGTTAAATTGAAGCAAACTATATTCGGGCAAACGTTAACGAGAACATCAGTCTGAGCGATGTTATTTCTATAGTTATTACATTTTACATTGTGCATACGAAAGCATCGCCTAAAAAGCCAGTGTTAAATACGAGCTGTTCTGACCGACTCAATTTTTGGCTAAGAAAAGCAACATCAACCAGTGTTGCCATTGTCCTTCAAATTCTACGTTCTAACGTACGTAGAATCTGAATTTACTATGGGCGAACGTATCAAACCCCACCTGATATAGGCGGGAGAAAACCTGACGCCACTGTTTTGGGAAAATTTTGTCAGCTTTTGCTGTCAATGTAAAGCGGGCCGTCGTTGTTTCGTTGTTGGCCACCCGCTTTTGACGCTGAGAGTTGATTTCTCCTCATGGCTCGTAATCGGGCAGACAGTTTCTAAATGTTGATTGTAAATGTCATTCACAGAGAACTTCGTTCGTATTCAATGATAGGCACGCTTTCGCTAACAGATGAATATCACAGAGTGGAAGTGATCTAAGCTCAGCGCTTTTTTCTATTCATCCGCGTTTGATGCGAAATGGTTCTGGCTAAAGGCAGAATTTCGTTCGAAACTGGCATTCGTTAAGCTTATGATGGCCTGAAATGCGCCCTGGTCAACGGAAGGACAAACAAAGTATTGGGTGAGAAAATCTTCGCACAAAATATGCCGATATCATACGGGTTCCACCATGCCACTTGCGAGGTGGCGTCGGCCGTTTGCGTGATTCGATGATGACGAGAACGGTCTAACCTTGTGGTCTTCATTACTATATTTATTGATGCACAATCAGATTTTAATGCTTTTTTCTTCGATCCAATATATTTAAGTGTCAGTGGAGTGAACGATAAAGTTAACGTGCCGATCGACTGAGACTTAGGTAAATGATTGGTTCTAGAACCAGTCGTGGTGTCGCCATTCGGTGAGAACTGCTTGGACAAAAGCTGTCACGTTCCTTTAACAGCATGACGACGCGCAAGCTCCGTATTTCGAGTAGCGTCACGCTAGCACGCCTGGTCACGAAGTCGCGGAAGGTCAGCTTCCCTGATATCTTGTGCAAATTGGCACTCGCATAACTTTTTACAAAACCGATGCAAATAGACTAACTGTTTTAAGTTCTACTGTCGACACCGCTTCACAACAGGACCGGTATTTTTATATTATTCATGCCTGGACAACCACGAGTGCGTAAATTTAGTAGGTAACTTATCCACGTCACGTAATAATTCGTTGTCATTTAAATTTTTACGTTGTCTCTCACGCAAAACAAAAACAATCTACACAGTCAAATATTTTTTATTGCTTCGTTACTTTTCAAAGAGAATCTTATTTTTCGGAAAAACGCTATCGCAACATGTTGACAGAATATATTAGTAGAATCAAGTTAGGCTTTTGCAATGGCGGATCATAGTGTCTGCACTTAGCTGCTACGTGATTTTACAAATGTCGGCGTCATCCTCATTTTTAGAATTATCAGCTCGTACAATTTTGAAAAGCAGTCGTGGTTTAGTGCATTATACTCGACAGCATCTCGAGTTCGGAAAGAGGTTCATGTAAGTGCCCCTTTTTGGTTTCCTTAACCAACCTACAGCTCTGACAGTGACTGAATTTAGCAAACTAGGTCAGGTGACTAGGGCTAACGGATCATCCAACGTCCAGTCATTAGTATACGGATAGGTAGATCACGGGTAATCGCTCCGACGGGACGGGAGTTTATTGATGAACCCGGTAATAATTCATGCAAAGATAGGCATCTTCACCCAATCTTCCTAATCCGTAGCGCGACTTCATTACCACTGAAATGATTCATGGAGTTTCTAACCCCCATCCATTCGTTCACTGAGTGAGAAAAGTGCAGCGATACATGTAGAGGTGGTGAAGTAGGCCTGGCGCTATAGGAGCCTGGTGAATTAGAGTAGCTAAGCCTTCTGGTAGATTCGGAAGGGTTCACTAACCCCAAATCCAACTCCCATCCCATAACCCCACTTTCTTCAGCCTGACCACCTCTGCAAGCGCTTCGATCGTCTAATATCCATTTGAGCAATCTTAGAAGCAGAGCGATCGCACTCATAAGCCAGCTTGCATGCTCAGCTATCTGGCCCTGTTCACGAAAAATTGAACCAGAGTCAAATTGAGTTCCCGACTTTGGGCTATTGTTATTGGTCACGGACGGGGTTTCGTTTTCTCCTGATAATCAGTTAGGTTCAGGTCCGCCGCTGGTTCTAGCTGCAAGCTACAGCTGCTGCTGCTGCTACCGAGCCGTATAATTGTCGACCAGCGCGCGAGTTTGCCAAAAAAGGGCAGATTTTTCACCGCCCACCTTGGTGACCACTGCTCAAATCCGAACGCGCTGGGCACCGTCGTCGTTTCGTTGTTCTGTCCCGTTTGTTACCGTTTGCCAATTATGGCCGTTATTGTGGGGGTAAAAGAAATTCTAAGTAAGTTCACCATGAAACGTTAAATGTTGATAATCAGCAGGCTAAGGGTGGCTAGATTGATGAACTGATAAGCTGATAATTTCATAATATATAGCCAGTGGAAACAAGTGAGAACAACCGAACTTACCAAGAGCTCTTCGTTTGTGAACTGAATATTGGAACAACGCAGGTTGCTGAAAATGTCTATTATTAATATTATTATGGGCTTATCATTAGCATATTTCTATTACCTGCTCGTTTTATCATATATTTATTTACAAGGAAATTGGTCTGGATTTCATAGGAGGGTAGTTGACTTATCCATTTATTTACTGTTGCAATGATCTCGATTTTAAGATCCCCACTAAATAATCTCTGCCCTGTAAATACAGCAAAATCAAGTAAAACAAACCAAAGTAGTAAGGTAAACACCAATCGATGTTAAAACGTTACCCCCGTTTCGCTTTTTCCGACCAATCGAAAAAAATCATCCACCCACTAAAAAAAAAACGCGCAGCCGTCATTATTAACGAATCAATGCGTCTGTTATACCGTTTAGTTGAACACAATCGTTACCACTAACGAAAAGCGTGCGGGCCACTGTCTAATTGGTTTTCGTGTATCCGTCTGTACGTCAGCCAATCTATTATATTATCAGGCTTTTATTTATTGCCGTTCTGGCGGCCGCTGATCCTGTTGCGGGCTACGTTAATGTGCTCAATTCGCAGCTCGTAATCGCGCTCGTTCTACTATCTACAACATTCTACCTTGTTGTATAAGGAAATGCGAAGTGTTGTACTATTGTGCGACCGTTATTTTCTGGTAGCTTTTTTTTGTCGACTGCTTCAACGTGCAACTAGCATGGCGGAATTTTATCCGCAGGATCATCAGCTATTACTACTAGACCTCCCTACACACTGATCACCATCTTATAATACGTAGGCAAACGAGCACAGATCTAGCTTCGATCCGACCAGCCGTCGCACCCTGTTCAATACGTTCTGTTCTTCTACCTCTATTTAGAATCAGCTCTGAACGCCCATTTTGTTCATCTAACGATCAGTGGTCGCGTATCTGCTGATCATGGCCCGGATCGGCCAGTCTTCACGGACCGACCAGGCTCGAATCGTGAGTTGAGCCCTTCTCGGCCGTTCCAAACCCATCTGATCAGCTGCTGTAGTGAACACTGGCAAACAGTTAAACGGCCAGCAACTCTCGAGCTTCACATACACACCCTGAAAACTCCCGTTGCGGCCTTATTGCAGGCTGGATGGCTGGCTGGCTCTGCTGGCTGACTAATTCATATCCATTGCCGTCGGACGCACAATCCGAGAACATAGCATGACCGAATACGGACGCCACAGTCCTACGATGGAGCCTATCGCAGAACCGCTGTTTGCCTGCTTTCATTGGTGCACTTCTCTGTTCGCTGTTTTTCTTACTATATACATGGCAGTAAATACAATATGTGCCAGTTAGCTAAGCGAGCTAGTACGAATCGAGCTATGCTTGTACCCCCACCAGGCCCACTATTGCTGCGCAACTGTTCTTCGGTGAGCCTGCAGAGTCTTCAATGCTGCTGTTACGATGATGACTGGTGAGTGCGCCACGATCGCCCACTAGCTGCTTTCTACCTCAATATCTAGCAACGATGACGAGCGTTGCTGTTGAGGCTGTTGATGCGGTGGCTAGATTTGCTTGGATCAGAGCTCAAAATAGACGGAGTTTGTAGAATTCCCGGATCAGTCGATGTAAACGGCCAGGGGGAGACCACAATAGAGGGTGTACACGGGTGAACCAGTCAGCTACGCCAACTGTGAGTGGGACGTTGTTCGAATAGAACTAGAGCAGGCCAAAGGAGAATTTCGCTATCGTAAAGGCAGCCTAAAGGATGATTGTACAAGACCTATTACTACCACTAAGGGCAGAACTGGACTGGAGTGACGGATGTGTTAGAAGTTCGGATTGCTGCTACTGCTAACCTGGCTCGTCGAACGAAGCGGGGTTGGATTCCCCTCTCGCTGATTCTTCATATACGAATGCGTCGCAGTGAATCAGGAGGTCGCGGACAAGCAGCTGGCGGAGCATACAGGCTCTTGGATGTTTTCGGGCGCTATGAGTGAAAGAATAGAGACAACAACGAGTGACCATGGCGGAGAAATCGAATTTATGTAACGAAACTTTTCCGAGCAAACGTGAGCTCCAGAATCGATAGGCGAGCAGCTCAGGGCACGGCAGAACTGTTATAATTTAAACCAAAGACAACCAGGCTGTGGCAATTTTGTGGTATACTGTCTCGCTAGTTTTTGTTAAACAACAATAGAAATATAACATCGAAAATCTTCGAGGAATCAGCTGAACACTCTATCATTCGACACCTGTGGGTCTCCACTTCAGATCTAACAGGATCCGATGTAATTATTAGTTACATACTATAGAAACACGATTGCTAGAGATATTAGTGAAGTAATCTCTTTTTACCAAACTCCAAGTTTTCAAATTTGACGTAATCATCGAAATTAGCTAGATTCATCTGAAAAATTTGTAGAAATCTAGCGGAAGACGAAAATTACCTTCGAAAAATCAAATGTAATAAACAAAAATGTACTTGCGGAATAACGTAAACAGACGTAACAAGATTCATTGTTGCATATAGTTTAAACACTGTATACAGAAAATCGAAGTGTTAGATCGATTTGGCTGGAAGCACACACGATACGGGTGCCCCAGGGGCAACTAACAGTCGCCAGTGTAGATACGACGAGATAAAGACGAGTTTTTGAATGTGATTAGATAAGAAGGACGTTCTAACCCTTCCTAATCACTGGGCAAAGCCGGAAAAAAATAAGATAACTTGAAAATGAAACAATTTCGTTGAAGAATAAATTAATCTTGAACAATTTGAGAAAATATTGTTTATAGCAAATAAACACAATAGTAATTATAGAAAGAAGTACTTTATTTCGTGATATGCTTTCATGGCGAATGGTTTACAGTGAAAAAGACGGTAGACGATCCCCAACTGAGCACAGATCTTAGATGGTCTCAGTCAAATGTAGATTTTATGCAGATGCGATTTCAATCGAGTTCCCGCGGTCAGATAGCGCCGGCCCCATCCTCTCTCACATGTCGTCTTTTTCGTCAATATACCCGTCATGTTTCTTTTGCCAATATAGGGGCGAGAGGAAAGGAAAAATAAAACAGGGCACGAGAAGAGCAAAAAAAATGGTCGTAAACGCGGTCTGTTTACAAAGACCTTATGCTAGTTGTCTCTAACGACGAAGTCAGTGTTTTGTTGGTAATAGTGAAGTTCATGGCAGCCCGCCATCTCCATCGCAGTGCAAGATGGAAGTAGACGACTCTGCGCGAGAGCTTCTGAATGAAAAAACTATCATTGGGAATAGGCTCCGTTGAATGGCGAAGACTGGTGGAAATCACTGTGATGATATAGATTCGGAGTCTACTCATCGGCTGGGTTTTGTAGCTTTAACCCCCTCCCTCTGTTAGCTTTAGCTAGCCCCTCGAATCCTGAACGCCATAAGCACCCCCTCAGTGTTGGGGCGCTTACAAACAATTCGCCAGCAGTAATCGTTTGCACAAGTCAATGCAGCGTAGAGACAATTGCTTGCCATTGATCCAAAACGCGAACGATGGTAACTTATTGGAAGTCACGCCACGTGGGGGCTGTTTCTTGTATAATGTAAAAACGTGCGCGTGTATACTAACTTTGCTCGTTCCAAGCTCTGCGAGCTCTGGCTACGCACTTTGGTGCTCTGGAGCGTAGAAAATATAGGTTTTTTTTTTTCGTGCAAAGAACGAAATATAAAGCAATTTACATTGGGCCGTTCAGGCTTCACAGATGAAGTGGACACGGTAGATGACAAACGGTTATTCTTCCATATAATATAATTCCATATAATTATAATCATAGAGGACGTTGTCAATCTAGCAAGCAAGATTACGCTTACCGAAGAAAAAAAATATATATACTGTATTGGAAAATTTGTGCACTCATAACCAACATAGAAAATCAACTGAGACACGTAAGTCTATCACATGACGATAGAGCCATTATCGAGATGGTAATCGTCACCGTCCATAGGAGCACAATCACGACAAACCCCTATGTTTTTTGGGACCCCTGAATTCGAGTAAAACATTCACTGACTCCGCATTGGTTGACACATAGTAATCGAGCGTCTTTTGCTTGTTTGATAGCAAACCCAAGCGTAAGTCTAACAACGTTAAACTCTGTTGACGTCAATTGAAAGTAACTTCGGTTGGACAACATGTCGATGAGAGTCGTTGTCTTGGATCTAATCCCTAAAGCAATGCTTCGTATCGTTTTTCTTGTCATACGTTGGAACTGTACATACACGTTTTCGCTATGGTTAATTAGTGCAATGGTCGTTTCCGTCTGCGTTATTGGCAATAATAGTACCGCCTGCTACGGTAATGGCCCAAATCGCTTGGCTGTCGTACTAAATAATCATATCATACACCCTATAGTTTTGAATAATAATCCGTAGCATCACTATTGGTTTGTTCTTAGCATTGCTATAACATGTTGAATCATTGAATTGAATCATACATAAATCCAACATGCCAAATCAAGTAACGATATTGCAAATGGTATTTTATCGTAAATATTAAGCCATTGACCAGTCCCAACGCCCTTTTCTTCTATGTCGTGATATATCATATCTAAATAATTAATATTGTTTTTTCTTCCGTTCCGCTGCCAGCATCTCGAT
Source organism: Varroa destructor (assembly GCF_002443255.2). NCBI lineage: Eukaryota > Metazoa > Arthropoda > Arachnida > Mesostigmata > Varroidae > Varroa > Varroa destructor. The sequence goes on along the minus strand of NW_019211457.1, from coordinate 14,108,679 downwards.
ACACCGATCACCATTTACAAAACGCATAGACACAAATCGCCTCCGTAGAGAGGCAAAAATATAATGTACAGTGACCGCACCGAACACTCATTCACATAACAGGGACTCAGCGTTGGTCTAACAGACCCATTGATGTGTGTATCTCTGCTGGGTAATATTGGGCCTTGCTAGCCGACTGCCTCGACCAGCCGTGATACCGCCGTTTTAGGTCGCGAGTGGCATTAGAGGGATTTATTGGATTAGTGTGCATTCATGTACTAAGCAATTCTAACAGCAGCAGCAGCAGTCGTAGCAATGATGCTAGGAGTTGAATTTTGCGTCAGTCTTCGAGCTTTGATTACTATCTCTACTGATTTCTGGGTTCCATGTTTCCATGGGTTCCAGGTTTCTACACGATGTTGGTTATCGCCACCTGCAATGAGTCCTACCATTGAATACCACGAATGGGCATCTTGGGTTGCTTGTCTAATTTGCGTGCCTCTCGGGCAGGATCGTTCCTGTCGATACGGTCAGGCAACAAGCAGTAGCACAGAGCTACTTGTGCCGTTATGATTGCCTTTTTCCCCCAATTTTAAAAATCCGTAATATTCCGTCCAAACTGATCAAAGAAATGAAACATTTTTGCCCCGCTGCAGAATATCATTTCGAACGAAAATCTAGCCATGAACACAACACAAGATTAGTATCATTGGCATTCTGGAATTATCACAGTCTCGCGGTATTGGGGAATAATGCTCATACATCATTTTGGGTCGTTTCCGGGCACTGGTCATTTGGGTGTTATTATTATGCAGACGATATTCCCGAGGTACTTGGTGTGCGTGCTGACCTGTTTCTAATTCCAGCTCCCCTAATACAATATAGCAGGAGCGATCACGCCTACAATTCTGGAGCGTCAACAGTTGGCTCAGCTACGATGTGTGCTATCACTACGACAACTTCTTGATGATAAAAAAAAAAAAACGAGCGCGCTTCTTGACCTCAGTCAAACAGTATACTTCGAATCGATAGCTGACCTGAAAAAGAAGTAATGAAACAATCGGTATCAATTTAAATATAGACTTATTTACTATTTGACTAGGTTGTACCAAGATGACGCTTCTGAGCTCCTGCATCGTACATTGTCTGAGCATGACAAACGATTACGTCACTCGATGGGTATATGTGGATGTCCATTTCGGCGGAGTGCCGTATTTCCTAAACCTGTTTCTGTTTCTGCTTTCTCCGGCTATATTAGTTTTCCTACTTTCTGCTAAGTTTTATACGTGTCCACCCAAACTTACCTCGTTTCCCATGATCGCCGTCTCTGTATATGAGAAAAACGTTGATTTACCATTACGGTCACTAAGTTACTGGCCACGGTTTGTGTGACGAGCTTTATAACAAACGGAAACTGCCCCTGGTTTTTAATTTGCTCCTTTTGGCCCCCCTTTCGTCTCGCGGTTCTTTCTCTGCCATCGAGTGATTTGACGGTGCTGCCGCGGCCACTACCATTGATCGTGTCTTCAAAGAGCTAATGAAAAGAAGTATCAAGAAGAGACATTGACTGTTCTTGACAATGTCTACGGTTGACGATGACAGCGCGATCGAGTACGAGGAGGTCAGCGCAACATCGCTCGCTAACATCTCTACATAACCAAAAGATATTATCTACGAGGCCGTCAATCGTTCATAACGACTCAAGCAGCCAGGAGAACATACAGAGAAGCGACTATATGTATGATCATGAGACTACAGGATCAACCAGCAAAAACCGCGTTGGCCCGCCAGGTTCATTGTTGGCTGGTTCTTTCGGATGGTGGGGTAGTTTGTGCGGGGTGAGTCCGCTGCGGCTGCTACCCTACAACGAAAAGGAGTGCCGGGTCTGGAGAGGGGGGACGAGTTATTGGGAGAGAAACGGGCAGATTCAGAGGGGAGGAGCTGGTCGGCCAATACGACTCCTAGTAGTAGTAACACTAAGGGAGTAGGTTGTGACAGGGGTTGATTCGGCGGGGTTTTAGTTGGGGCTGAGCCCTAGGGGGTAAGGGCAGGGTCGGTTGAGGCCTCTTTGACGATAGGTTACTGCTGCTGCTGCTGCTGCTGCTGCTGTTTCTACCATGGATGTTCACTGTTAGCTAAGGCGATTCTGCCGATAGTGACGGCTATGATCTGAACTCCGTTTTCAAGTGTAGCGACGTTCGCTCGTTTCAGTCGGAATTGAATCGACGAACGGACAATGAGCGCTTACCGGCTAGGTCGTCAGGTTAGATTCTGGCTGAGGGTACGCAGCTAGCATCGTCAGTCAGACATGGAGCAGTAGTTTCGCTGCGATTTCGCTATGAGCGCCACAGACCGAACAGAACGCTGAAGAACGAAGATGAGGATGAGAACAACAGCAAGCAGAGGCTGCAAAGGCTGACCGTCCGGCTTACGGGCGCCTGTGGAGAGGGGATGGAGCCCTACTACGAAGGAATTGGAGTTCGTTGGATCTAGTAGCAATGAAGAGCGAAGGCTGGGGATGAGGAAAGACCCCGAGGTTTACTCGAAGCGCAAGGGGGGGGGGGGGAGCCGGTCGTAGTAGGTTACGCACCGCTTTTTTTCCTCTCTGCTCACAGGGCGACTTCCAACTCTACAGGACTAAGAGGTTCTGCCTATATGTTTCTGCGATGAGTCTTACAACGATAATTGTCCTCCTTCATGTGCGTGTGGGAATAGCAGTGCGTACGCGAATTCGTACAGAAGTACGCGCGCGCATAAGGGCTCCACTGCAATAGATCAATAGGCCGCGAGAAGATAACTATGAAAAAAAGAGCCTGAGCTCAGGAAGGAGCAGACTTTGTCTTCTATCTGCGCTTCGTACTATAGTTGGGGCACAGCGTCGGTCTATGGTCGTCTGTCGCCTTCATCCACCGTTACCACCATAGCTGTCGTCATCTTCTTTACTTTGCAGCACTGCCTTCTGCATCGTTGTTGTAGGTACAGGTTATGGACTTTTATGAATCGTCGTTTGTCACTAGGCCACAAATCGCCTAAGTCAAACGAGTTGTTTGCTGGGTGTTGGCCTGTGTGTATTTGTTGGCAGGAGGATGTTGGATTTGTATGAAGTTCTGTGCCTGTACTGTTTTTATATAACCGCTACAGAATCAGCGATGAGGGAGACTGGTAATAGTAAAATATATACGTGTCTAGAAGGGCAGATCTGAGCTGTGCACATTGCTCATAGAGCTCAATACTCAAATGTTCCACTTCAAATAAATAATGGGGAAACCTTGATCAAACGCGAAAGGCTTGTTAGAAAAGGTCGCAGGATTGTGAAACAAAAGCAATCCTGTCGAGACAAAGCAGGTTTGATCTTTTCTGAACTTTTACATATCTGCACCAAATCAATTTATATATGGGTATGGGTACTTCTGCGTTGCTCTAGGTTAGCTTTAACCTAGTTGATATTGAAACTTGTTGCTTATCTTTTTTTCTGTTTATATTGTTTGATAAGATTGATGATGTCAGATACGTTTGTCAGATGGCACCGTTGCGTTAGTGAGTTGAAGATGTTGGTAAGTATCTTCTGCAGAATTTTCACGAAGCTTCGATGCTCGTCGCAGGAGCAAGGCTTGACATCATACAAACTTTGAGCCTCGACCAGGCCATTGTCTGTTTGCAGCAGTCCTATGGTCTATCAGATGAACCAACCACTATCATCAGAGATAGAGCCGCCAACCCTGTCAACGAACCAGCGTCCTTGCCAGCCCACTCTGCCGGTAGAAGTAAGCTGGGAAAGGACTAGCCTGTTAGATGGGAGAGGGCAAGACTACGATAGAAGAGTCTACCCCTTCGTGAGCGAGCCTCATGTCTGCCATCGCACTCTCATATAAACAGACTTATAGATGAGTGGACACTCTAACCCCTTGTGGGGTGCTAAAGCAAGCAAAGGAGTAAGCACCAACCTTCCACCTTGGATACACATGTGTACGGGATGGAGGTTGGTCGATAGCTACGGGCCAAATAAGCGGCGGACATCTTTGTACTGACGAAACCTCCATATTGAATGAGCGAAAACCAGTCAGCGAGATCTTGGTCGTGAGTAGAGCCAGATTCAGTTAGGCTGGCAGTTCCTCGGCCTGTTGGTATTACGTTGCCTTTTCTCTTCGTTTGATGGCGCTGCCTGTACCACTGGCACGTTTATGCTGCTTGGATAGTTTCTCACCCACATCTGTCTGTCTGTCTGTCGAATTTTCTCTTTCTCTCGATCCATTTACTCTATTTCTCCTGCCGGCTGGTCCGCGGCCTGCGAAGGCTCATCGCCCCTCTTGGGACCGTTCATCCTTTTTGGACGCGGCTAAGAACAGGCTGCACCACAATTCGGCATCCTGAACTACCAGCCAACCTTAGGCAGCACTAGTCATAGTGGTGGTAGTACTTTGAGTCGCTGTTGAATCTGCTAGCTGTAGCTAGCTCCAGCAGCGTGAGCTTCAGGCCCCAGAGCGACGAAGTAGCCATGAACAAGGGCTGAAGAGAGGGTGAGAAACGAGGAGCGAGAGAGCTCTTTCTTGTTCATCGTCGTCGTCGTGGTTCGTGGATGAACATACACACACACGCGAACACACACGAAGCACACGACACACAGATTCACACACTCGGCATCCAAGATGGCCGATGCGTAGTTTGCTGCGGCTGTAACCGCTGCGGAAGCCAGCGCCGCTCCTGGGCCTGCTTTTGGCCCAGCAGGGGGAAGGAGGGACGGGGTGGGGTGGGGGACGCGAACTGAACGCGAAGAGCGGGCGGGAAGCCGACCCAGCCGGTAGCGACCAGCGAAACACCGGGTGGTGATGGTAGAAACTGCTGCATCAGGCGGCTAGACAAGCAAGCAGGCAGGCAGGCAGCGAACAGGAGCTGTGTTTGGGCTAAGCCAACAGCAGCGACGAGAACAGTGGCGGCGGCTACAGTGGAGGTGAGGTTTTCAACCAAACCCAGTGCTACGGCGGGTAGCTGACTGGCCGTCTATCAGAGGCGCTCGTTAGGAATACATATGCAGAAGGAATACTTTGTGCTATAGAATTTGTAGTTTTTCATCGATTTCCGCCGGTGACAGGCGCGACCGTTGCCGTGGAAACGTGTGTTGAGTAAGTGTGCAGTGTTGTCACGGATGGGAGAAGAAAAAATTCGATGAAAAAGAATTGAAAATAGGAGAGAAGGGAGAAAAACGGATACCCACTGTAACCAATCGACCTGTCCCCAATTTAATGTTAGGTTTAATGTTGTTATGTAAGTTTTCGTGCGGTGTCATTGTGTCAAAGTGAAGGTTGTCATTTACGCGGATGACATGGTGAGACTAAATAGAAAAAGTGTTACAGAATAGGACGGATACCTCAGAATTGGATAATATCACTGTGTACTTGGGATACCAGGTGGCGCGACATTGTTACAATAGTAGAATGCGTTCCGTAACTATAACCACTATATGATGTTAAAGTTTCTCAGTGAACTTGATTAGCGCATAGAGGAGATATCGTGCGGTCGTTGCGAAGGCTCTTCAGACTAGCAGGCTATTCGGGTGATGATTCTGTGTCTAAATTCAAGTGTGAAACCGAGGAAAACCCTAACGCGCGAAACTCATCGAATGTCATCGTTGTCATTGGCGATTTTTACAGGCTGCTGGTACCTAGTCGTGGTTGTATGAAGACGCAATCGGCCATTGCTCCGATTCGGTGTTTTCCCCATATCTGACCCGACATCACAATGAATAAGAAAACGATTGTTGACAACTATTACTACGGTGTTAGCGGTCTCAGTAAGCATACATGAAACTCATCGCAGCTCAAACTGTAAGTACTTGATATTTCGTTTTTGTTAATAATGATTGTGTCATATCATTTTTAGAAACTCTATTAGAGCTTCAATGTTAATGTCAGCGTTATTTTGTCATATAATCGAGAGATGCAGAAGGTGTGTATAAATAGTTGCTCGAGGTGCCTGTTTATCTACAAACAATAGATTCGATTGAATTCTGCTCCTAACCTATGGGCTATTACTTCTATCGCTATCACTGCATATTAGTGGTAATTTTCTATCAGGTACCGTGCAACAGAGGAGCAATATGCCTAAATGGCTTATTTTAGGTCACCTCCATCAAAATAAAGTTCAATGTTAAGGGAAGAGTCTGACTTGAGGACAGCGTGTGGCTTACCTGCGCTTGTTTGTGTATTGAAACTAATAATAAAACATAAAATAATGATGGTCGCATAGCGGCGCTAGTATCTGTTTCACGATGGTATGGTATATTGATCTTCTACGTGGGCGTAACAGGAAGCCGTTTGTGGCCAGCAATGAAAACAACAATCTGCTCCGAGAAAAACCGCTACTTCTCAGATTAAGATGAACTTGCGTTAATTGCGCAGCTGTCAAGAGAGTTGATGTCACACCCCTGTCTCTCTCTCTCTCTCTCTCTCTCTCTCTCTCTCTCTCTCTATATATATATATATATATATATATATATATATATATATATGTCACACCCCTGTCTCTCTCTCTCTCTCTCTCTCTATATATATATATATATACACATGAGATGTTTCGTAATCTTTGCTGAACTAAATAGATTGAAGAGTACAAACTTCGTCGGTGTCGTGGTCAGCAAATAGATGTCAAATTTGTCAAAATAGTCGAATCGGTCTCCTCTTGGACGAAGGCGCAGATTCAGGTGGAGTAAAACAATGATGTTTATCATTTAGTGAACATTTCGAATGGAACTGGGCTATAATAGCTTAATTTTTTACTACAGTTGCAGCTCCTTTTTTTATTACATCAATCATGGCAATGGCACACTAAGTTCTCGTTCTATCGTATCTCAAATATACTTGGTCAGCATTTTTCCCGGTGCCACTTGCGACTGTCAAGGGTTTCTTCTCTTTGGACTCCCCATGTCTCGGAAAAATTTGAGGGACTCCAATGTTACTGCTATTACGCCTACCGCTGGGTCATTGGCGCCAACCCCGCTGCCCACAAACAATGCGTCTTCGTTTGCTCCATTAGATGCTGCTGAGGCGAAGGAAAGTGTCTAAGAAGTCGCTCGGCGCGATATTCCGTACAAGCTGTGTAACGAAACTTTCAATCTATGCGCACCTAGTTCACATCCATTTCTATAAGAAGCTTGAATAAAATTCGGCTAAAAAAAAAGACAGATCACAGAGCTTGCAACTCTTCCCAAGTTTATGTTAAGTTATTACGTTAAAAGCAATACGATGTTTCTCATCGTATTACTTTTAGCACAACAAGCCAGCTAAGCGATGGATGACCCTACGTGAGCCGAAGCTGAAGCGTTCAATATATTATCTGTTTTGTCATTGTACAAATAATGTGCACATAAGAGTAGACACGACGGCATAGCACAGGCAGGCAGGCCTGCTGCCGGTTTTCCAATACGTATATGATCAGAAAAAGGATTGAAGGCGTTTCGTGAGAATCTCCCGCCAGCTGCAACTACCGTATACAGAAAAGTGCGTCTAGCATGTACTGACCTTAGACGTAGAGTATTTCGGATTGGACGTTTTCGATACATCTTTTAAGTGAGAGATCCTTCGTTTAAGGAAAAGCAAAAGCGAAGCATAAGAAACTGCTCTCAACGAAAAAACTTCTGTCACGATTGCTTTAACTTTAATAAAACCATATAACGAAATAACTGTTAGTGTATATGTCGTTGGTATGATCCGGTGTATATGCGAAGAGATTTATCTGCTCTAGTTAGGCGTTTGCGATCAGCAGTCATCTCAACATCTGATTCAGCTTCATGCGGCAGAAGGAATGGTAGTTGATGGGAAAGGAAGCTAACTAGATGTTCGTTTATTTGTTGCCATAATAACCGGTGTACGTCTGGTAATTCATCATTAGACATGGTCCTATGAAAGGCATCAGTAACATCTAGTATTGTACTTCTCGCCAAGGCTAGACTTCGTGGATATCGTCCGGCAACACGCCTGTCTTGCAAAAACACAGAGGCTCGCATGTTATCAAAGTCCCTGCGCGTCGAGTCCGACCGCGTCGTCCACACGTTGCCTCGCTATTTTTTTTTGACATATGCAGCTGGTATATTTTCGTAGATTCGTACAGCTGGCTACAGTGAAGGCAATCACATTAAGTTTGATGTGTGAAACACATTGTGACGAAAGTCGCGCGGCTGCGGCCGCTGGCATTGGTGCCATTGCAGTGTCCTGTCGCGACTACCCTCCACTGGTCATCTATGTTAATATCAAGCTGTGCGCTAGTGGACCTGGCAGTTACCGCTGACGTCGATGACGCTGGAGTAGGACAAGCGTATCCACAACAAGACAGAACACATTGCGGGCAGTTAGTCCATGTTCTATTCAAGTGGTGACTATGACAATGATGAAAAGCAAAGGAAAATCCTTACTGACTAGTACAGTAAGATGTGTGTCCGCCGAGTAAATACGCCGCTTTTTTTTTAATGTAGGAACAGGCTTTTTTTGACGGACTGGAGACGGTTGAAGCTGGCCTTGCTTACGACCCATAACGTGTACTGCATGTCAGTTAGTATAGAGCCAACTATAACTCTTTGTCCCATGGATTTCATTCGGTCATTGCTGCTGAGGAGAAATAACGTATTTAAGGCAGACAGTGTGGGCGGTGATGCAACACTACACCACATAGGTACATTTGTCGTTCTTCAAAAACATCTATCATATAATAACAACGATAAAGATACTAGCTCGACATCAGAATATATTCTTCCTTGATCTCTGCATTAATTACAACAGTCATAACCTAATGCGTGTATTAGCAGAATCCGTCTTCAATTCGGACACGGCTCATGAGAAGACCGACCCTGTCTACGTACGCCTCTACCCCAATCTACCCCAATAACCAAATAGTTGTAAAGGGATTGCCAGTTCGAACATACATTTACGAATATCAATGAGACCATTGTATACACCACTAATTACTAATTATCACCGAAAAGCTATAAATTTCGCGCCGTTCGTCTGTAGAGACGGTCTAATGTTGTTAATACGCTTAGCATTTTTTTTTTTTTTTATATATTTTAGTCATTAAGCTTATTTTCACATCAGACCTATTGGCGCCGCAACGGCCCTCTCAAGTCGAGAAAACCGAGACCATATCATGAATAGATACTAGAGTTATAATTAGCGTTTGTTGTGGCAGCGCGATGCTCACTAAGAGATCGAGACCTACCGATAAGCCGTCCGGCCTCGTATCGCCCGAATCTGCCGGCTTCAACGAGCGCCACTATGGACGTTGCTGCCGTTGCTATTTGAAGTGAAAGTGATTCTGTGCCAACCAGACGCGTCGCGGGGAAATCTCACTTTTTCCTGGACTTGTCTTTGCTCTCTGTCTGTTCTAACTAACACGTCCGATACTGCGGCTGGCTCTCGTTTGTGCTGCCGTCAGGGCGTCTTGATAAATGAAAACGTATTTTTAAGATTACTGGACTATATTTCGACGTAAGTTAGTTGCCGCTGGCTGACGACGCGGCAATATACGCTGTCGTGACGTTAAGGACGGCGGGCTTTACCGATCCATTCATGTGTTCAGTGAAGAACGCATCGAGTAGCGATCGCTAAAAGCCATAACGAGAAATCAGCCATTATGACAAAAAATTCATGCAAAGACTGAGTGAGTCAACGATATAGGGACGATTGATTCCAATCAAATATGGGGAGATATTTGCCTGCGTTTTGTTTTCTACACTTGCTAATCACTGTTCACGTCCTTGTATTTGGGCTAAGAAAGAAGTGATCGTGACACTTCTACTTTTCTACGATGATGACCCACGGTGCACGCTAGCGACGCAAGCCAACAGCAGCGGATCGAGCCCGATATTTATTTATCGAGAGAAGTGTTCGTCATTTAACCAATTTTCGTTTCGTTTTCGTGCATCAGTCGTCTACGAGTTGTTCCTCGCAGCTCCTATTTATACTCATAGTGAAAACGCATTCCTGTCCAGTAGACGGCGGCTCGCAGCAAAATGTGTATATATATATATATCAGTGCATTACGGTCTAACCAACTTGACTACTTGTAAGCGTTGCCAAAATTGACCATTTTGGGTTTTTAGTTAATACAAGTAATCAGGAGTTAACCACGTTAACATCGTTCGTGCGGATGGGACTGTTATATTTAATTTTGTGACAGCTGGGCTTAGCAAGAAGTAAATGAAGTTCGTGCATGAAATTCACTTTATACAGCTAGCTTGTTTGGCTAGAGGATGTAATAAGGAGCTTTCAATTTGCCTCACAGTTGCCTGTCTGCAAATTCAGCGGATCTTCCCACATCGTGCCTCTACCCTAACATGATCATCTACCAATATTTCCAGAACTTAACTGTCCCATCGGTTGCAAGAGGTCTTCAACCTGCTAACGTTTTTCGCCTAAAATAATAGCTGAAATACATTAATCCTATTTCGTGCTACGCTCACATGGCATGCAACGAAACACTAATAGATTTTTAATGCATTTATAGCTGCTGATTACAGGTGATAGTTTTCCTATAACAAGCAACAAAAGATATTTACCAGCAAAATTTGTTTGATGTGGGTGCGCCATATTGGATGAAAACGTCGAAACTAGCATCGGAAGTGTATTTGCTTGAAAAAAAACTTAACTGTAAGCCTCCTGCTTTTGTACTCTCTTTCCGTCCATCATCGTCAGTATCAGTTGTTATCATTCTTTATCGTAGGTGATTAAGGTGATGATTTGGCTGAACATCCCAAGCGCTAAACCTTACTACAAACCATTTCTTTAGCCATTTCTAACCTGACTTGGTAAGCAGCCACCAGGAATTTATATCCCGCAGCAGATTACCAGAAACAAGTCCTACCCCTCGGTACTCGCTACCTCGTTTTCCCACTCTTGTCTCTCATGCATGTCGTCTAGCCTACTCGATTCGAGCAACTTAGCTTAGAGGCTGTCTGTTTCGAAGAATATTTCTGCCAAGTTCGCAACTTTTTTTACGTTCGTGTGCTGTTTTTCTACTTCCTCTAACATCATTATGGTTATCAGCCTGATGATACACACGAGTTCCATCGAGATATTCAACCCTGGACTAATTCAGCATTCGACACTGCAAACGCAAACGCTAGGCCGCTGATGACAGATCATCACCCAAAGCACCGAACAGCAGCGCGAAACGTGGAAAGTTTCGGGTAGCTGGGTCTGAAATTGTAAGTCTTTTCCAGTTCGTCAGAACGCTTTATGCCAGGATCATCAGCAGTAAGTTGGCGCTGTCCCCATTGTTGCCCTTGTCAGCCTCAAACTATTCGTATCGTAGTTCGTAGGCTGCCGTTAGCATCAATTTTTACGTGCCTTTGGCGCTGACGGAGCCATACCGCAGAAGTAGCTGAGGTGGGCAGCATGTCTCTCGGTGTCTGCTTTGTTTTCGTTGTTAGTCGACTGAAGTCTCGGCGGTGAGACGGCCATCCTTGTGTGACTCTCTGTTGGCTATTACGGTGGTACAGCGACACCAAAGGCGAATGCACTTTTCAAGGACACAACTCAGCTGCTGCCGCTGCCCCTGCTTACAATATAGAGGGGGCAGAGCAGCGTTCGGGCACTTCAGTATTGACGGGTTCGCTGGCTTCATTAGACGGCTGGGTGGCTGTCTGCTATGGCCCGTGGTAGAACGTCATACAAGACAGCTTGGTAGCCGGAGGAAGGGGAACTGTAGTAATAGCAGAGGGAAAGCACGGACGGACGGACAGACACAGGGCTAGAGAAAGAGAAGGCAGCGAGTAAGACTAGTGAATACAGACAATGCATAATGTTAACGTTGCTGGCTGAAGCTAGTGGAACGGTACCGCCGTAGTCGGATCTCCCGGGAACAAGTTAATTGTGGCAAGATTCAATCGCGCTACACCTATTCCGCTTACCTTCTTGGCCCTTGTCCTCTCTTCCAAAGCCTGTCTATAGTTGGTATTAGGTCTTGAAAAACGGGTGGACATACAGATAGAAAGATATCTGTGGGCGTTCTGAGATGCCAGAAGTAACAACGAACACAGTAAAAAATTCAAGTTGAGTTAATAGTCTATGGTAAATGGCTGTTGTAACAATAACGAGAGAGGGCTTGTATTATTGGGGATTTATTATACTGGGTTTTTCCGAAGTGATCTTGATCTCAAAAATCGCAAAAACAAGAATAAGCACCTAGATACGAACACCTTTCCGGCGCGATCCGTCATTTACGATAAACAAGGTAACACAGCCGATAAAAAATAACAGTATTCCCATAGTGATTCATGACTGATTCTGATTCAATGTACTTCTTGTCGAGTTCGAGACTATTTCGCATCGACGTGCCTGGCATCTTCGCTGTTACAATAACGATGAGCTTATGATAAAATCGCTTATTAAATAGGTGAGATAATTCATTTTATAATTTTCGCCGAAATAAACATGGACACATTCAAATCGCATTAATCATATGTTTATCATCAGCTTGTCGTGTTTGCGCAAATACGGACTATGTAACAGTTCGAGATCCTCTTCTCGTACACGTCTACAATACAGTACGACATCTTAACTTATTCCGAGGTGTTCTGCACTGTAAGACACGCACGCCCGCTTCAACCTGTTTTAGTTAATACTTCGCGGAGATGTCTTTTTAGTGGTAGGACATACAGGCAGACTGATCGAACAGTCGATCGAGGCCTCGCTTAGTTCAGCTGCTCAGCACATTGTTCCCCGGCTTAAACGGACAGATGAATTCGACGCTGAATTGGCCGGGGTTGTTGGCTGACAAGGATCAAGTCCACGGGCGCCACCGTCGCCGCTGAAGATTCGTTGACAATAGATGCGCAAAACAAAATATAATCGAAAATGGGCGGGCTAGAGGGGGAGCAGAGAATCCAAAAAGAAAAAATCTGCCACGCTTTAACTATGTCTGCAGCTCCTCTGCTGCTGATGGAAGTGGTGAACGCCGATGAAGTGCGCTATCGCATTACGGTGATCCTCCGATTGTTCCTAGGGCTCTATGCATCGCTCCCGTCGGTACTACTAGCGTCGCAGTTAAAAAGAGGCAGGCTGATGTCAGTTGATGGTATTTAACAGGAAACCCGAGCAAGGACCAGTAACGGCGAATGCGACAGCAGGAAACTTTCATATCGGCTGATGGCCATCGGAAGCGATTGGATACCGCGGCACGAATATGCCAAAAACATAACGAAGACAACTGCGACTCGCGGAAAAGTGCGTATGTTCAATATTAGAGACGGGAAACGGGCAGAAGGGCACTTGCAAGGAGAGACCCGAATGGTCTGTATTATTTATTGAGCGAAACAGAGGCAGGCAGGCGAGCAGGGGATGAACGTATCGAATAAATTCTATCCATCTAGCTAGATAATAATAAAAAGGCAACAGCAACAAGAGAAAAACAGTCACTATTCTTGGCGATTATATTGCCTGCAGCCTTCTGTCACCTACGCGTCCTACCTAGCAGCGTATGGGTCGGAAGGTTTTTCAACGTGTGCGAAATCAGTTGTTGCAAAGGTGGAAAGGAGATCAACTTTGGCTTGTGTATGGCTGCAAGTCTAAACCGCTTACAGCAGTAACAGCAAAATAGTAGGCAGGCTGGCTGACTAGACTCGTCGGTGTCTCCACCTCTGTTGTGAGAGGGGATGGCGACGACCGACCTCGTTCGTGCTTCATGCTTTCGCAAACGCGGGGTTGACTTAGGAAAAGCGTTTAATCGATAGAAGTGGCCGTTATACGAAGCGAAGCAACCCCCTGAAGGACTGCTTAGCACAAAAAAAGAGCCGTTAGAGTGAGTCTGCTGCTGCAGAAAAGCGTTCGTTGGCTGTTGAAAAATTCATTTTGATTGATAGATTCATACATATATGTACTTCACAGTTGGTTAACGGGCTGGTCTAGCTCTAGCTGCCATCGGAAGCTTAGCAGAAAAATAACAGGGGAATACAAAAAACAAATGGGGGAAATATACAAGAGAGCAGAGCTATATAGAGATTTACTGTGGAGCATTCGTATTGATCATAGTCGATAATGTGAACTTGTTTCAGAGTTAGAAACTCAATAGTCGATTAGCAACGGCTAGATTCAATTTTCTTTTGTTTATTATTTAATTTGTAGACATAGTAAACATTTAATCGCTATTCTATGCACGCTTTACCAACGAATTTCAACAAGGTAAGGTACGGTTCACTTAACTGGATTTAGAAAGATAAACGACACTAAGATTTGATTAGGTAGATCAATAAGCATGCAAAAAAAAGATATTCTTTGTATTATAATATATTCAAATGATTATTATTTTAGGCTCACATGTAGATATGCACAGGTATAGAAGTTCCGTGATCAATTCGTACATTGCTCTGATCTACGGAGCAATACTGATGCAGTATAAGATGGTTGCATGGGGGTGCTAACTTTCGTGACTCTGAAAGATAGGAGTCAGACAAATCCAACGATGCATAAGCTGGCGACAGAGCGCTGAGTTCGCCCTTGGCTCTCGGCCGGGTCGGGAGGCCTATAGTCGAAGCCATGAGGGTTATTGTAAGGTGATCTTTCGGTAGAAGACGATGTTTGCTAACGACTAGTGACTTTCGCCAACGCTAGTTTTCAAAAAATATGGCATCTTGAGCCATAACGTACCGTAACGACTTCTTTTAGTAACTCGGCAGCTCTGTCATATAACTGCGACTTCTTTAGCCGTCTACGTGATTTTTCATGCCCGCGAAACATCTGTAGAAGTGAGATCGAAAAGTTGTAATAGTCGCGCCACATAGGAAGGTCACCGCTGGCGGATTTACTAAAGGTAACTTTGGTTCTTAACTCGAGCTTTACGGTTACAGCTGTTATTATTATTATTTAGTTCTATGCTGGCAAAAAACGTTGGTCAATACGCATGAAGGTTGGTTGAATGTGTGTAAAGTTCATTCTGATAAACAGCTGGTTCAAGTTAAAGCTTCGTCTACTGCACTCAGAAGAACTTCGAAGGGTGACGTTTTTGTCATGTGTAGGGTGTGCATATGTAAAGTGTGGTTTTGGAAATCGATCGCTTTTATGATGAAAATTAAAATTACACGTTATTGATTAAAGCATGACGCTTAATATTGAAGTAAGGACACACTCCAATTGAATTTGGCGCAACTAGAACATAACTACTTCGTAAACGCATAAATCTTTCGCAGAATTTTCATTAGTATTTGAGCGTGCTATGAAGCTAGTAAACGATATTCGCTGTTTTACTGTGCAATGTATAGATAAATGTAACACTTGGGCTGCTGACGGACAGGAGTAGTATAAACAATTGTCCTCATAAAGAAGCAACATCAAGAAACAACATATTGTTAGATAATTAATTTGTTCTATGTTTTTTTTTTACATTCAGAGTTGGCTTTTCAAAACTAAAGTTTTTTGTACATTCTCGAACGTTATTATTATTGTATATCTACGAGTAATATAGCCACTGACCTGTGGTAGTGGTAATAGTGCTGGCAATAACAACAACTGTTAATTACGAGCATTTTTCTATACTCATAAAACAAGTTCTTGAAATCACCAGTCTTTAGGTACAGCAAAAGGGATTTGCCCCTTTAAAACTCTAATGGGAGTGGCTCTTTGTGGTCTTATTTGGCGTTTCTCCAACGAATCTATGAAGTAGTAAAAACCTTGCCTTCTTTGAGCTCTGATTTTTCCTTTATTTCGAATTTTTTCTTATTGTTTATATTCAGTAGCTATTTTTGTCAACGCTGAGGTTTGAACCAACGTAGTAACGTACTTGTTAATGATCGTTTCTATGACAACGCACTCAAAGAGACGCGTCTTAGCCACGCAGACCATATGTATCTGCATGTGCATTATTGCCGGTCTTTCCCTCTCTCTTTACCTTTTTCGTCTGCTTATAAGTCCTTCTTCTGGCGGGTCTATTTCTGTCGGTGCCAATCCATAGGTCAATGGCCTCACAGCCACAGTGACCGGGAGCCTGTCAACACCGCTATTGCGGAAGCGTTCGGCGCTCAAAAGGGTTGTCGCTATTTGTTGCAACGACTCTTCGTTGTTCATCTAGACACACGCACGTTCACGTTGACAACAGAGGCGATCAACTAACAAACAACTCTTTTCTGTCAACAACAATCAATAGCACGAGGGAATCCGTCGGCCTCACGGGCGGTCTTGGCTGCTGCTGCGGCGGCGGCGCTAAAAGCGGCGCCCTTAGGTAAAACCCGCCAGAATTTACGGTTCCAAAACGTTTAACCACTAACAATAGCTCGTGTGGTGGTCCCGTGGGTTTGCCAGCAGTTATAGCGCAAGACTGCTAACTCCGGTCGCTTTGTTTCTATTGATGAAATCGTCCTGCGAGTTCCGGGGATTGATCGGAAAAACAAGTGGGTTTTCAGACTCCCCTCCACCGCGCATAGTAACGGATTGCGTTATGTTGTTTCTGTAGTGTAACCGAGGCAGTCGCAAAGCTGGACATTACGATGACCAGCTTCGTTGTGGGGGGTGTTCTTCGAGAAAGGGGAGAGTTGTTCGACCATTATGTAACAATAACGACAGCAGCAGCAGTAGCGGTATCAGCGACTGCTGTGGGTCTAAAATGTGCAACAGAAATGGTAGTAGCATCTGCCAAAAATGCTTGAAACGCCATATTTGTTAGTAGTTGCGTCCGATATGCCAAAATATACGCCTATGGCGACAAAGCAGTGACCGACTGACACGTCCTCATGCAACACTAAGTTATATTGTTTGTTAAGATTAACAACAATGGTGTACAAAGATGCGGACACAGTTATTTGACAGACACCGTTATTCTGCTACGTAGTTTCTAGTCGCAAAATTCTATCAATCTTGGTACACGCGCACCGTACAGACATTTTCGTTCGTTCATTCGTTACTTCGTTCTTTCGTTTACAGCGGTTGTAACAACAGCCACAATGGAAACAACAAAAAAGTTGCAATGAAGCAAATGTAGGGGTGATTTTATCTGCAGTGTACTACGAGCCTGTAGCCATCTTTGCGTTGTCGATTGGTCGATATGTCATTGGACTAATTTTAATGTAAATACGTGCTGCTCATTTCTCTGTCTACAGCATAATAGTACGATAAGTAATGGCAATAATGATACACGTTAGAAGACTAACCTAGATTAACTACTGGGTACGTTTGAATGCTGTCATACGTTCTTGCAACGATCGTACATCAAACGTCTGATGATAGAGAAAGGATTTTTTTTTTTTGTTACTAGACCGCGTTTGACAACCATGACCACTTTATGTCCTCAATATCTCATTGTTTATCATACTTTGTATAAAAGTTTACGTGCACATACTTTGTAGAAGCAGCGTTGTATTATATTGTGTACAAGGACGCACGTGCCAATCAAAGATATCGATGGGAATCGATGAACACAGTGGACCTTGAAAAAACTAAGCTGGCACATATGATCACTCAACTATCGCCATTTACGATGACTCACACACGCCGAGTAATACGCCTAAGGTAAACGGTACCGATCTATGATCGCCGCTGGTCGTGCGGTGGACTCGACTGATACGTGTGGGAAAAGTCAACGCAGTGAGTGCGGTGCGTCGACTGATGCGGAGCACCATCGGTTCCGTCCTTTTTGACCGTCGGTTCCTCCAGCAAGTGCTCCATAAGTTCTCAGTACAGGGCTGTCAGAGAGCTTACCTTCCATCTTTATTAGAGCCGCAGCTGAAGAAGAAAGGAACTTCTTAGTCGTCGCTATCGTCTATAATAGTATATTAGTCATTGGAAAGATAGTACTAATGACGAGTATGCTAAAGCTGAGTGCCTCTGTGAGCGCGTTCATACTTAAAAGCTCACCAAAGCAGTCTACACTGTCAGATCACCATTGATTGCTTGGTTTTGATTATTTGCTGACTAGGTCAGTTACTATTCTACACTATTTTATTCTATATACTAGTGTTTATTATTACGCATTGGTTCTATGAGTACTATCGGCTCAGACTAAACAACCGCCAGTCATACGGCTGATCATAGATAGAGACGAAAAGCCCTTATGGAAATGCAATATTAACGTATTTGCTTGGTAGAATTCGCGACGGATGAGGTGGCCTAGGTTTGCAATAGGCCATAGACGTATTTCGGTTCGTATTATATATCGCCTGAACTAGTAATGTTCAACCTTTAAGATAGCATCGCCAGAAGTAAAAGTCAAAACAGATTAAAAAGAAAAGAGATTTGGAAAACAATAGCTTAAGTCGTGTGATCCTACAATAGGGTCTACGAGGCGCGTACGTCAGCCCAACATGTGGGGAAATCCAGCACCGTCTAGCTAGTTCATACTGTGACCTTTTTCCCCTGAATAGGCTTGCTGCAACAGAGATAATCATAAGGGCAGTATGGTAGCGAATCATGAAAATGCATTTGGGTGGTTGGTACGGGTGCTTAGTCGGTAAAGATGTTGTGGTGTCATTTTGAATGCGAAAATATGATATTTCTAGTGACTATGATAGTATATATGTTTATCTGTTAAGTTGTATGAGAGCGTCTGACAATATGGCTAGTTGTTAGAGTTCGTCGTATGTAGTACTCACTTCATATACTGAACTGCTGCTCTGCGTATTCTATGCAGTTAACGATCTGATCACAACATGAATATATCTACTTTGGGAGAACGGTTTATTTTACCTCCCTCTCTCTTCCCAGGCGGTCTCCATCTAACCCCTCGAAAAACCAACCACCGTATGGCCTTGCGTAAGCCAGTTGCACGTCCTGCCTTTCCGTCCTTTACTAACATAGCTGCCGCCATCGAAATTTCTGGTATTCGTCCGCTCCCGTCTACCCATTCTACCGTGCACTGTTCTTTTGTTGCCATCACATGGCGCTCATGTGCATTCTCATCATGATAACACTGTAACAGTCCACAGAAATTGTCTTTTGTTACTGCCGTCGCTGTTTATAGCGCCATCAGTGCCATCAACGCCAGTGACCAGAACCAGCAGCAGCGAGTCGCCTGCGAGCTTTCGTTCATTCGTTTTGTCGGTCGGTCTGCAGACATCGTTTCTGTTGGCGCTTGCCGCCGCTCTGCTGCCGCCGCCACTGTAGCGGCGGCGGTGCCTCCAGCTGCCGGTCGCGCGGTCTCTAGTTGACTGTGGTAATGGGAGAGAACTCCACTAAAGCCGATGCCGACACAGCCACCGGCGGGTTGACCTCGGCTTCCATGGCCAGGAGTCATCGACCTCACCGTCCGAAGCCACCGACGAGGGAAGAGCGTGGCTGAACTATCGATGGCGCCTCGATGGGGGGACAGCCAGGGAAACAGGCAGCCGATTGACCAGACTAGAACATGAGAAGAACGTGGACGGACGGTGGCGCCACCGACCACAGGGACGCGGTATCTGTGCGGAATAAATAAATCGTGGGGGGCGTAGGAGACTGACGGAGGAAAGGGAAGAAGAGGGCCAGCATGGGTACCTATCAGGCTCACCGTATATACCGCACAGGGCAGAATAGAGTAGAACTACCGTTTCCCTTCGGGTTACAAGAGATTGCCCCCACACTCCAGCCCCGTAACAGAACCTCAAACCCGGCTTCAGCCCAGTTGCTCATGTGTCGGACTTAACAGGACCCGATTAACGTGGACGTGAATTTCTTTGAATTGATGTTTGGATCACGATCAAAGAAATAGTAGTGGTGGTGACGGTGCTGCTGCTGCCTTTGGAAGGGAGAATAAGCTCGGAGACAATTTTACGTGAAACGACGTACGTAATCAGGATTGCGATTTGGCGGAACGTGTGCGGTTGTATTGTGGCATGAGAAAAAGGCCGAAAGGCGTAAGGGTTATTCGATTATTTGAGTGTCCTTTGGATTCGATCGGTTAGTTCCAGGCTGTATATGGTGTATTCGGTATTTGATAAGCGCATTCACAGATTAAATTAGGCAGCGTCTATTTCTCGAACAAGCCGCTAATGAAAGTACTGGTTCGTAATCCTCGATGGCGATGTCTATGCCAGCTGCTAACGCCCTAAGAACGTCTAGGCAGTCGAATGTTTCTGGAGAAATAACTGCCACTATTAGATCGACAGCCATACCATATACAGGCAATCACGAAGTCAGTACCACACCGACTAGTAAGACCAGAACCGGTCTATGGATCAAGACGTAGAGAGCTTAGGAAAAGGGGCGAGGAAAAGTCAGGGTAGGGCCAGTACTGGCCCATTGACCAGAACATAATAGGGAGCGCAATTCGTTTCTTTTACTAAGTGCTGTCGCGTGGTTGCGTGCATGCGAGGCCATCTATTTGCGCGGCTGCCGCGTCCGCCGTCTTCTAGGGGCAGAAGCCAAAACACATTACGAAAAGTGGAAAGGGAACAAGGCAAAGCTGACTCATCTAAACACAGGGCCACTAGAGGAAATGGAAGCTGGGAGACGGTTGCAGTATTATTGTAGCGCTAATACAAAGGCCTACGGGGGCGGACGGGCTACGGTGGGATTAGGCTGCCGATAGGACTCGGGCTAGTGAACTATCGTTTGAGTCCCACATGACTCCTGAAGGCATGCGCGAATTCCCTGGCGGTGGCCGGCGCCCCGCTTCAGTTATTATCGGTTCCTTATTTCAGAGCATGCACGTATTTAGAGCGTTCATTTTGTGAAACGACCGAAATCGCCGTGAGTGTTGAAAATGATCTCTCTGTGTAAACATCAGAAAAAAAAACTGGAGGAGTATGAGATAAAAAAGGTTCGCTCCATTCATTCGCGCGGACTAATTTTTCGGACTCTAAACTATATATATATACATATATATATATATACAAAATTATTCCGGATATGTAATTACACCGACACGAAGCCTCTGCCAACAAGTAGAAAGGAATCCTCACAGCTGATGATCCACCAACTTCGACAAGAGCGCAGAAAAGGCCTTAGCAGTAAAAACAGAACAGATGTCCTTGTGACGTCTAAGGTATGTCGTTAACGTATGTACAGATTTATTATGTGAGAGTGGGTGAGTCAGACAGGGACGAACGGCAAGGCAGCAAGTGCAAACAATTTAAATATGGACGAACAGAAGCGAAATTTCTCTCCCGCAGACTGCATGGCCTGTTGCTGCAGCTCTAGCCAGTGGCTGCAACGGCGGCACAAAACGGAAGGATAATTTTTCAATAAACTGTCTTTTTGAGAGAGAGGCTGGGGTATATGAGGAAAAGTAGTGAGGAAAAAGACGGCGCTCAGCGAAATCATCCGAACAGTTGCTAATGACAACCAGAACTTTTTGTATTTATACATTCTGGTATCTGGAGTTCTTCCAGCCGTCGTTCCTGGTGCTCACACACGCACGACACCAAGGGCATTTAAGGGATAAGCTGTCCTTTCTGGCCCGTCGCCCGGCAAGCAGCAAAGAAACACTACTTCAGTGCCGTGGTCGCTGATACTGCTTATGCAACTGCCGTTTCAAAGAGATGAGGAGAACTGGCGGAGATCCAAACAAAATCAGAATCGAGGGGGAAACACAGAATATATATGGATATTTTTCCATTAGGGAAAAGGCTGAAAAGGACAATGCTCCCTTTGATAAGCTTCCCCATGGATCTGCTAGTTTTTCCCATCTGTGTTAGACTGTGCCTAAGATTATACTTGGGTTGCTGGTGGTAACACATTGTAATAGTGTATTGACATCGCCGGCAATGCTGCTGCTGATTCTCATGGTAGTGATTCGAGGTAGTGAGGTTACTGCTGCTGGTGCTGCCGCTGAAAGTGTTATTGATATTGAGGAAGCCGGCCGAAGGAAACGCCACTGGATGTTTGGAAGCACTGCGACACTAACTGAGCCCGGTGCAAAGAACCTTGCGATTCGACTTCTGGATTGAAACTATAAAATAAAAGAATATGAAATAAAACATTGAAATACATGAAAACGTCATAAACAATACATCAAATACATAAAAACGTAGAAAAAGACATTGTCTGCATATTGGAACGATTTATTTGCATAAACGTATCTGGTCCATGTGTGTATTGTTTTGTCATCTTGGCTAAAGGGTCATACGAGTTCCACTAGCTAGAACTAAGGATTTCCTCTAGTATAGGGGTTTTTATATTTTATAGCATTGTTAGAAAGAGACAATACCATATAAATCATCGGGTGGTTAGTTCCAGATAAACTTCATCTTTTTGTTGACTATCAATGTTCTTTTCTTTCGCTTTATTAAATTTGGAAGGGGATGTTTCGTATAAAAAAAAGCGGCCTTACGGCTACGAGCACATTGCCTCAGGCTATGTAGGCAACGATCGTTGTTTATTTTTCTAATTAACGTTAACATCTGATCAACGACAGACACACATACAATAGGTATAGTTAGATACAAAGTACAGTCGATGCGTACAGCTTAAACGCAAAGCTCTTGAAATAACACGCATACATCACATGAACCTCAATTTTTTCCATAAAAACGATCCAATTTCCGAATACCTTTCTAATGAGGCCAACCCACCCCAATCCAAGCCTATGCGCTAATCGTGCGGGTATGACAGGTCCTATTTTTTTTCTGCCATCCAGAACCCTTTCCAAGTTCTACTACGGCTGAGTGCTACTGAACTTCGATGTGTTACCATCAGAACCATCATTATGACCACAGACTGGTTGCATCCTCTGCTGTCATTGCAGGACCACGAGCGGTTTCGGGAGAACACTTTGTAGATGAGCAACGTTTTGTTTGACTTCCTTGCTATATATATATATATATATATATATATATATATATATATATATATATATACATGAGTATAATTCTGTGTCATTTTCACACACTCTCCCACTTTTGTTTTTGCCTCCTTTCCTGTATTGTGTTCTCTTCCCCATTTGGCGGCGCTGACTTCTCGTGACTCGATCGGACGGGGGCCGCGCTCTTGTCGTGCCGCATTAACGTTGCGGCAGAACCGTGCTCAATAGACCAGAAACCCGCCATCGCTTCGCGGCTGTTTCAGCAGCGGCTACTTGAAGGAAAGAGGAACGGAACGTTGGATGGCCATGGCCCCGACTGCGGTCATCTCCGGCGTGCCGCAACTACAAGGCATTATTTCTACCGCTTTTGGTGGTGCTAGTGCGGAGGCTGTAGTCGGAGACTGACTTTCGTCGTTGACTGGCCATGAACCCGGGACGAGCGACCGCGTCGTCCGCTGTCGCTGTCAGCCTCAGCCTAGTCGCTTGTGATGCTCAACGCAAAACATTAAGCAATCGCTCGTCGAGCAGTGGGAGACTGTGGAGCGGGTCGTTCTAATAGCGACTATTGGCCTCGCGGTAACGGCAGCGACTGCGTGACAACAACACCGTTTTATTCTCCCATTTGGCTTCTACTTGAGCTTAAACAGAGAGCAGACGAAGGGAATCAGCGCGGCATAAGTGGACGGATAGGACAACATAACGATACAGTCGATAGAGACCCGGCAATAAGACACTGAATAGTTAGGAGAAAGGCTGGAGGAGAGGACAGACAGATTTTAAATAAAAGCTCTGTTGTCCACGCTCGTTCTCTTGCACCGGTTTTATTTCGTTGTCTGCTACTTCCTTTCCTTCGACATCATATTCGTTGCTTTGCAACTGAATTTAGCTGAATAACAACAATGTTGACAACAACGATAGCAGTGACCACGATAACAGTAGTAGCCATGGCCGCGAAAGTCACTCGTCGTCTTCGCCAATAAAAGAAAAAAGCCGATGATATAGAGCGACTTCTCCCGTGGGAGGGGTTCACTTGCTTGGTAGTCCAGTATCTAGTGCATGCAAGTATAATGCAGGGGTCATGTACCGTCTTCACCTTCGAATTCGCGGAAATCGGATTCGCGAGTCACCGGCGTTAGTCAGGCGGTCACAAAAGTCAGGAAGGTTGGGTATGCCAGGCCTCACAGACTAAGAGCAGAGCAAGGAATTAGCACTTAAGTTATAACTGCTAAAAGAATGTCATGGTGACAGCGTAGCGGCGATTAAGCGATCCTAAAGAGACCTTTGCACAGGCTACCGAAAAGCCCTTACATCAAATTTGAGGATGGTCAAAAGACATAACGCTATTATCCTAGGCCGGAGGAGCGTGTTATTTCGCCTATGAATTCACGTTTATATCAAATATGGCTTCAAGTACTATTCGTCTTGCCGGTACAATGAACCCATGCGTCTGTCTGTATATCTACCTATATTTTAATGTTGTTGTGTACATTTAAATTATCCCTATGTGTATGCAAAATTATGCTGATTTACGCACGTGCTTCTCACAGTTTCATTTGGTCTATACGCGTGCGTGTTTATCTGCGCGGCTGTGTGTGTGTTTGCGCGCGCTAGTATAAATAGCCAGAGACAGTTCATCGTCTGACTATGCGCGACAAGTTTGCGCTGCGGTCAGTAGCACGTAATATTTATACATTTATTCATTTATCCGACCACGAGCAGACGAACAGCATCATCTATCTGGTGTATTGCAACCCTTCCTGACGGCAACAAATATATACATATACAGATAGTTGCGGTAAAGGTCGCTAGGGGGCTCGACATACTATACGAAAGCAGTGTCATAGGCCGAAATTCGCTAGAGATCGGCATCAGTAAAGAAATAAACAACATTGTAAAGCACTCGCGGCCGTTAGGACCGCTGCTGCAGCTTACAAAGATGCAAGGCCCGATTCGTGCATCGTGTTCGCATACGTTCCGCATCACCTCTGATACGAGCGACTAAGTTGAGGAACAAAATATGGCGCTTATTTTCAAATGTCCCTAGTCGCCGGTCTGTCACAGTAACATGTCAATTCCGCCGGAATTACAGCCGCGGTCCAAGATGGGTTCGTTGACACCTTCCGCGGACGGACGGGCGACAGATATTGAGAGAGAAAAAAAAAACTGAGAGAGTGGAAGAGCTCGGCAACGAGAACAATGGCGTGGCCATATAACACAAACGCATACGTAAGAACAATCAACAGACCTGCCGGTGTTTGTCTGTCCGTCCTTTTTTAGCGTTTACAATGGCCAGAAACGCCAGTCGTTCTTCATGTTGATACTGAAAGAGTGCTGCTATCGATGCTGCCGGACAACGCGTTGTGGACTGACTATAAGTTGTCACCGCGACGACCGCTCGCGTTGCACACGCGATGTCGTTCATTGCAGAGACAAAAGCATCAACATGAGCAGCCTGAGCGTCCGCAGCGACCCCCGACTCGGCTCGGATCGGCTGCGCTAGAAACAAGGGTCCGTCAAAGTCGGACTGCGTCGCGCCACAGCGCGCAATACAATAGACGCAGCCGCTTTGGGCTCACCTGCAGTTGCCAGCGTCGAGCGGCTAAAGCACACTGATCATTTGCTTGTTATTGTTGATGGTGATGCAGTTTCTGCTATTGCAGTCATTACCGTCCCTCAAAGCGACCAGTCAACCCTATTGTTTCCGTCTATTGATAAAAGAGGCTCGAGTCGCTGTAGATGCACGTCAGTGTCGAGCGAGGCGGGAGACAATGATGCTACGGACATGCTAAAGGCATGGAGACGATGTAACAACTTTTGTAGAGCGTTAAGCTAGCGTCTAGGAAACAGTAACGACAATCGTTGGTCGCTGCAATCGACGCGAACCACTTTTCGGAAGACTCTGTCCCCTGGTTGCGATGCCGCTGGAGGCTGGCGACTGGTTGCACTCATGCAGAGGGCATCTCGCGATACTCCGAGCTCTCCCTGAGAACCAGAAACCCATGAACCCTGTAGACTAAAGATTAACAAAAACGAACAACGCTCATTTGCAGTGCTAGAGATGGCCGGTTCGTATAGAAAGAATATACAGTCTTATTAGGTAGACTGGTTAGACGCACCAAAGGCGTGAACAAAGTCGGTGATGCAACGAGAAATGGACGAAAAAGCTTATCGACGGCTTATTATAGACTTCGTAATAATATATGTAATTGCCTAACAAATATATCGAAGTGGAGCTATTATTGTTATTATAAGTGGGCAAGGTCTTGTTTTTCGCTGGACGAGAAGGTTTGACGCCAGAAGGGGTAAAATGCATTGAATTATAATGCCAAATCCATGCTCCATTCATAACAACGCCAGCCTATCAGCAGCGTCGAAAAACATCCGTACAATTAATTGTTGCGCAATCTTTTACTCTGCACAAAGTGTTCCCTCTGACGTTATTGTTGCTATTGATGACTAGTGCAAATAGAATGATCTGATGAGTAATTTTGCAGCTGAGGAGGGCAAAGGGAACAAAGCTACAGAAAATGTGCTATACAGTGGTACTGTGGAATGTCAAAGACGGCCGAGGTAAGGTTCGACTTACTGATTGCTAAACTATTTGATACAATTTACAAACAACGAAGTCACATTGTTTATAGAATGTACTGCACTGGTGCAGGATTGACGTTTCGTGATGTTATTCAGGGGGGCGGGGGTACCCGTAAGATGATCCAG
Source organism: Varroa destructor (assembly GCF_002443255.2). Taxonomy (NCBI): domain Eukaryota; kingdom Metazoa; phylum Arthropoda; class Arachnida; order Mesostigmata; family Varroidae; genus Varroa; species Varroa destructor. The sequence goes on along the minus strand of NW_019211457.1, from coordinate 14,082,297 downwards.
TCGTTCCGTTTCAAATGCTCTCTCCATAAACTGGCCTACCAATCGATATTTAGAAAGGATTGCAGATGTCGTTGGTCGATAGCATTGTATGTATAGCTGGGTGACTCTGTCACATTCGAAATCCAGATGTTGGTACACTAAAATAGATCAGATTAAGTTAGAAGTCTGGTAGGTTCAGTTTGTTTCTCGTGGCGGCTGATTGATGACACTTCTTTTCACACTTGAAAACGATGCGTTTTGTCACTGTTCGAAGCTACGCGTAGACCCTGGGAGAACGGAGGAGGGACCGATAGTTTATTCTCTATGCCGGGACATTCGATGAATTTTGTATGGCCTGAAGAAACCAATGTCCTTGGAAATTTATCGGCTCTGGTTTATAATCAGCTGATCATGTCCATTACGCCCCTTACTATGTAGTAATATACGCTGTGTGCATATACGAAAAAGAAAAACGAGCTATTTCATTGTGATAGCTTTTGGCGGCTAGGCGGAGAACGGCCATGGAGTTTAGTAGGCTGTTTATTATCTAACTAGAATATTCAAAGAAGAAAAAACTATCGAACGGTCTAATCTAGATTGTGTCTGCTTGAATGTTTCCATCGACGAGATGTCGAGTAAAACTATGAGTTTGCGAGCTGGCAAAGTGGGTGACTAAGCGGGAACGAAGCGAGTTATATAGATCTGGCGACAACGGAACATTGCTCCATTTGCCGACCGTCCTTGTAGTACGTTAGCAGCCGGCAGGCACCCTATCACCAAACGGCTAAGTTTTTATTAAACTTTTGATAATATTGGAAGGTTTCTTCGAATCAACCCTTCTGTGGAAGAAACATAAACACGGTACTTCCATGCAGATTTTCACTTAACCGTTATTGTGATTCCAGGCGTCGATATCTACAGTCATATTTTACGAGAGCTCAATTCCTTTTCTATGAGCTGTACCGTTCCCTGCGATAGTGGGGAAAATAACATGGCTATTGTAGCCAGATAAGCCGGCGTGGGTCGAGATGGCTATCATCAAAATAGGTTCTGTATAATACTCTATTATCCGCCGATCTATATTTTATATATGGGTAGAGTCCCATATATAATATACGGATACATCGCTGTAGGACTGCGGTCCGGAATAAAGCATTAGGAATCCAAGCAGGCCCGCAGTCCAAACCACTACATAGGCTGGGGCGTGCCTATATAAAGTAAGGTTGTAAAGTAGGATCTAGGCTCACGCAAAGCTGGCAACTGTCCTTCGCTATACGAATTACACTTCACTATACCACGAACACATTTGTTGTTGAAATCGCACAATTATTCAGACGGGCGATCTATTGGTTTGAAGCAGCCGTAGTGGCTGTGTCAGTTGGTGCTTATTCTCATGGGGAAATATGGTCTAATGTTGCGGCCTACTCCTCAAGGCGTTCACAGGTCCCTTTACGAGGCCGAGCGAAACCTTGTCACTGGCCGGTGTTTACACGCCATTTTTTCCTTTCTTTCTCTGTGTATCTTGTTATAGGATGTCTAATGTTGGATAAATGACACTAGTGCGACAGTACGACTACCCGTACTTGGTTCCCGTTTATCCCTTGAAGATGATGATACACATTCGAGAACTGAACTTCTGAAGTGGTTAACGCAATACTAGTGGTAGTGGTTTCTACTAAATAGGACAAACAAAGAGGGTTCGCATGATGCAGGTTGAAAGCGCTGGAGAAAAGGCATCCAGATATATCCAAGCTCCATTAGCTCGACATTAGGATTGTCGCCTTCTACCTACCATCTAGCCTGACCGCTTATAGTTCGTCATATCTGCGCCGTGATTGGTAAAGTTTCGAGTGCTGTAGGTATTACATTGGAGAGCCAGGATTTTGTTTGGGGTTAGTTAGCTTACTAGAACTTTCTCATTATTCTGTGCGATTGAACAAAATTTGAACAACGTAATCCTTACTGAATATAAGTAATAACCTCGCATTATAGGTTACGATATGGGTTAGGATAACCCCAGGGATCTTTTGGATCCGTACCGACATACACATCAATTTTACTATAGAAGATACCCATCGCAGTCAGAGCTGAGTAAGTACTAATAGTATGTCTCGTTATTGGCAGATGTGTTTTTGGTGACTCTTTGACTCACGTTATTAGGACTACTTTACATCAAGTGTTAGATAAATGATATATTATTTTAAACACAACTTTGTCAAATCATTTCTTAGCTGGTTGACCAGCTAAACGGGACGCATTTGAGTCAGAGCTGATTAAATCTAAATGACTGTTATCCGTCGTGTTTGTATAAACGTAGCATTTTATACGCCTACATTATAGATTAAGATACAGCTTATAGAGCCGCCGATATTTTTCTAATTTTTAATCTAAATTTTCTTTAAAAATATATTCGTCCGATATCGTTTCGACAGTCAAATTAGTTATATAAATAATTAGTAATATAAATTACGCCTCAATGAACTTAACGGCCAAGCGGTACAATAACGGATCCGAGGCCTGAAAGAATAAAGGAGATCACACTTAAATTGTATAGGCTAATCATATGGTTCAGCTTGTCGCATCGACTGTACAACATGCCGTCCGAAGGGAGTGCTATCGGATTAAGCAGGACATACATAACATGTTACAGAAGCTGTAAATGATGTGGGTCAGTTGGGGAGCGAGCGGGTCTGCTGTTACGCAGTACGTCCAAATGTAATTAGTAATCGATAGAAATAAAGCCGCGTTAGGCATCCATGCAGCTCCATAGCTTTTGTATAGTAAAACATAGTAGTGTTATCTGTACCCATACTATTGAGGTTCAGTTGAACGGCGCACTTAGAAACAATAAGCTAAAATTCAATATCTGGAAAAGCCATTTACGCCAATAAACTATTATGAAACACCTATTTCGTACTGTACCAAGGGTATGGCTGTCCCAACCTCATTGTATGATTGATGAGTTTTTTGTTTTTTTTTCCCGATAACGATTTTTTGTGCCTCCCTCATTATAATATCACATCTTCATTGGATCTGCCGCATAAAAAAAGGCATTTCTCACAAATCGATGTTGACAGCAAGGTGGAACTTGTCGAAGCCCGATCTGGCTATCGAGTCCGAGGATCTCACAAGGGTCAAATCAGATGGCGGATTTCTGAGCTCAGGGTTTGGCAAGTCTGGTTTGGCTCTGAATACCGGATTGCCATGGCGAGATAACAGATCAGGGGGTGCCGAGAACAAGATCACTGTTACGTCACTATTTAAAAGCTCTTGCATTCAATGTACTAGGTTTGAGTCATTTCTGGCCCCATTTAACCAGAATTCATTATCATCACACTCGACGAAAATGGCTGATGCATATGGCTTGCTCTGTGTGAATGTGTGTTTCAGTGTGTGTGTGTGTGTGTGGTGTTTGTATGTGTGTGTATAGTGTGTGTGTGTTTTTATATGTGCTTGTAGAAGTAGGAACGATGAGATATGAGAAACGGAATTGCTTTCTCGAACCACGTGACCAAATGCATACCTACCGAATTTAACTCGATATATATATATATATATATATATTATATATATATATATATTTTTTTTTTTTTACATTTCTACAATTTTAATCAAATATTATCTTCAATACACGTGAGAATCAACTCCTATGGTTACATGATAAATACTGTGTTGTTCCTCTAAGTACAACATTTGTCCCCAGTTGAATATGCGATGTATATAAATCACAGTTAGGGTAAGCCCGCTGTTATTTGTTTAAAAAGTGCCGCATTTATTCGTGGCGGAACCGCTTGCGAAATGAATACGACACACAACGCAGTTGACGTACGTTTCTATAAACGCTAGTCTGTATATCTATTCGATTGTTTTGTGTATATATCGTACAGGTATAGACTTCTGTCAGGATCACTCTACGTACAAAACAGATCAGAAGGACGACATCAACTACAAGAAAAATATCATCCGAAGAATAATATGTTTCGTTCAAACAAATCAGCATCTCGGAAATGCCACCAAGCTGTCGATTCGGACGATTTTTCGATGCTGCGCTATATCCTACCATATATATATGGTAGTTATTTCTTCGCTCGACTACACTATGCGCCCCTGATGAGCCCTCGTGGATTTCTCCCCTCAGCCTCTTCTACTTCTTTACTCCTCATCGCATTTCTGTATTTCTTACCTAGCAGCTCAAATGCTGGCTGTTGACGTTTGTAATCAGTGCATGAGTCGGTCGGTTACCTGTTGAAACTGCCTGACTCCCGTAGATGTCTCGTTGATCGTTTAGATCTCGTTGCCATCCGTCGATACTTCCCAAGATATGCGGAGCTGTATATTTGTGCGTATGTTCGTGTGTGTAAGCAGCAGTGGCAACTTGAAACATGCCATCTACCGGCGTCCATTCCCTCGGGGGTCAACCTAAGGATAATGGCGCTACCAGGATATAGAGCTAGCTTTGGGATCGGCTGATGGACGATGGTAACGGCTGGCATCTTGCGCCGCTGTCGTATCCTTCCAAACCTCCCCAGTTCTATTATATTCTACCCTATTTCCCTACAGCCTGCAATGTCCATAGTTTCTCATCCCGCGCTGTGCTCGAATCTACCCCATCCCCCTCCCCTTCCAGTCTACTATTCCGTTTTCGATACAGGCGAGACTTAGGGAGGGGTGCTGGTCCGCTTTTCTAAAGCCTCTTTTAGGTGAGACGTTTGAGTAGCCATTGGTATGCGTCTCCCATAGCACCTTTTAGCAGCAAAAATCTAACGCGGGCGTGCAAGCAGAATGTGTGCTTGGTTAACGGTAGTAGCGGCCGCAAGCGCCCGTCCCACTTGAATCCGTTCCAGCATTCCCCTTGATCGTACACTGCTAGCGGCCAAGTCTGACAGCCTTCGTGTAGTTTAGTCTGAATCCCCTGTTTATTGCTTCTCTAGCCAATCAAGCTTCTATCCCTCTTTATGTGCACAGCAAAGCAAGATGGTAGGTTTAACAGCTTCGTATGAAAGAAGGGAAATGAGCGGTGTGGGGGAGACTTCTTGGCAACATTAGGGCAACCAGGAACTCGAAAGTTGCGGCGGGTCGGGAGCTTGTGCCGGATAGTGTCGAAACTCAACAAATACGCGCGGCCTCGGTGAAAATAGGGAGACCTTTTCGGCGGGCTGCTATCGTTCCGTTGCTCATCTAAGCCGATGAATCACTTTCTCCCCCCCTCTCTCTCTCTCTCTCTCTCTCTGTTACCGACGATGGCGGATATGAAGTCGATTCGTATTTGAAGGACAACCTAACTTAGGTATAGCATGACTTACTGGAGAACGAATGGCAGAGCCTCCGCTTGTTTCTCTCGATAGAGAAGAGAATTCCGTTGTTCCCAATCTGACGACACATATTGGCATTCGTTCTATTCATTTTTCTACGTGGGGACAATCGTTGCCAAGGAACGCTGTTGTAGTCTACAAGCGAAACTAACTATGGAGCTACATCGATGTAGTGAGCAGTTTTCTCATAGAGAAAAGAGGCGACAACGATGGGGAGCGGCGGACATTAGGAAAGAGAACGATTTGTAGTAATGTTGACGAATGCTGGATATGTATCAGGTCGGTTTGACATTGACAGTTGGACAATGGAATATTAAACGAGGTGACAAGATTGCAAGATGGTACCGGTCGAGACGGCAATGGTTTGACACGATGATAAGGTTATACATACTAAATAGGACAACTAACACACACATATATATATATATATGTACGTTTTTTTCTCAAGAAATAACCGAATAAATAAAATGCAGCGTGCTTTTTGACATTATTATTTGCGGCCTAGCATATATGGTAGTAGGTTCAGTTTCCCTTCAACAAAAAAATCTGAGTGGATTACCCTAGTAGTTCTTATAAGACAACGTTTCACTTAACTAAACGAAATCTATCTATTATATTATATATTATGATGATTGCGCAAGGGCTCTGAAACCTGTGTACCACCATGTCGGTCTGGAGGGTCGTGCCTGATACAGGAATCCTTCTCAATGGGAAGAGGCCACGTCGAAGGAGACCTTTGATATCATGCAAGATTCTGATCGTAGCTCTTCTTACATGTATGTTCCATACGTTTATGATCTTTTAGGATCTGCTGTAGCACAATTTATAACTCACAACCGACTGACACCAATCTGTATGCATCATCTGTTGTTTTTCTCGACCCTTTTCAGGATACGCGCACCTTAGATCCGGAAGGGAACACACCCTTCGGGTTACGTCCGGCTGCTTACAACAGTGTTCAAGCCAACAGCAGAGAGAAGGCTGTCTATTCGGCATTAAAGTGACCCTTGCTACAGACCCAATCAGCGTAAGCGCCGAGTCGAAGTTGTCAACACAATCCCAGTCTCAATCTAATCGCCAAAAATACAACTACAGCAAAATCTGACCCACCCAGGTAATCTACAAATTATTGCTTTACTTGTGTGTTCCTGAAACAGTCTTCTTCAAAGAACATCCAAGAATTAACCGCCTCATCCGCCGTTTGTCTGGTGAAGATTTCGTCAAGGTTACCTTTCTTTTCGTCGGCCTACAGCTTGATTTGTCCTTCTCTTTGCGACGAGGTGACCTTCAATCCGTCATCCTGCCCCCCGCGGCCCACGAAGCGGCTGCCAAAGCCGGTAGCGGGGCCGAAGGTGAAGCCGCAGAGGCCGCAAGTGCTATCATCGGCATAGCCAGCAGCGCTAGTTCTTGCAGTGTCAGGCGAAAAGCGTTTAGTAGTTGCGTCGCCAACATTAACGGAATTGGCCAAGATCTTGGCCTGGGTGCGGGGTTGGGGCTGACAGATTTCACTGGAAGTTGCGCGGCTCTGAACGATCCGCCCTCACCACGCTGCTCTATGATGCTTATGATGGACCTCTACGAGGAGTCGTGCCTCCAACTGCACGAAATGATTGAAAGCGACATAATGGCTTCGTCCGAGCTAGACTGTGGCGGAAACGCTGAGCTCGGCTCGCCACATCTTCCGCCCCTCGAAGGCATGGGAGCACTGGACAGTCTGGACCCATCATGGCTGAGCGACTCACAGGGTCCCCTCAACAGCAACGACCTCGACAGTCTCGACGTGGGGCTCATGGTCAACCCACAGACGGGTCTACCATCACTATGTAAGTCTACATTAGAATATTACATCTTCCTAAATACTGCTAGATGCCCACGCGACAAGCAATGCTCACGATCAGTAGCTGACGCAACACCCGAAATATATCTCTTGATTTGCAGACGAAACTGAGTACAATTCAACCGGGACATCATATGTATGTATATGCACACGGTCCAGTCGAAATTAATCTGAAAGGTGCTACCTTCCGTTACCCCATAGACATTACACCCAACATACTTATTTCCATTAGTGTATATTATACGTCTATAGTGTTTTATATCCGCAGTGACCTCGTGCCAGGCGAACCAGTTAACTGCTTGTTTGCAGAAATTGCCTCTTTTAGAAGTACCAGCATTTGGGAATAGATTTAAAATTACACATCTTAAAACTATGGGAACGGCTACCTTCAGTGCACGGCTTACGTTTGCTCATATATATATATATATATATGTAATGCATATGTGTATAAATCGCCAGTGATTCGCGTGACCTCTTTTGTATCGCGCTCAGTAATCGTACATGACGAGGAACGGATGTTATGTTAAGCAATTGGCTGTTGGAAAGCTCCGTCGTTGTTGAGACGCCGCGGCCGCAGCCTGCGCTGGTCCAATTACAAGTTTCGATCATTTCGAGCAGACGCTTTTTGTCGCATTGTTCGTCAAATAAACAAAATAATAATGTTGAATTTTACCCGGTCCTTTGCCGGGCAACGCCTGCAGCCGTAACATATAACGAACGTCTCCTTGTATTGCAATGCATAGCCTAATGATGTTTATAGAATTTAACTGATCTTGCTAGCAACTTGTTGTTTACTAAAATTGTTTTTTTGTTGCTTCTGCACTTTTTTCGCTTTTTTTAAAGCCATGTCTATGGTACGAATTTCATACTATGGATTGCTGACCCAAATAGGATACATATTGCTGCTCATAAAGGATCGTTCTCACAATCTTAGCTCTCACAATATACGTCGCAAGAGGCAACTTTCTGTATTCTGGAAATTATAAGTAATAGATAATGAATGTTCGTAGACATTTTTTTTTCCAGAATTACTCGCTTTGTGTGGTCCATGTACGAATGTATGTTGTGGGCAATACTTTGTAAATCACAATAAAAACCCACCAACTCTGCCATTGGTCAGACCCTACTTTCTCTATTCGATTACTTTCAGTGAACGTGTCGTTGCACCATCGAAAATTAGTTGATGAACGACTATAGAATCGCTATCCTATGTAACCGCTGTCTTACGTATTTGAACAGTACGCATTTAACGGTAGCTAATATGATTTGGCCATATCCTGCACGCAAAGCTTTTGTCAACCCAACTACGCTATCTATCTTCTAGGAATCCTAAGTCGCTACCAAGTAACTTAGATCGTCCTAGCAGATACAGAACGCTAGGCAAAGCATGTTATCTGAGAATTTGGCGTTTCATTGTGTTCCATTTAGTGTGCTTGAAGTCACCGTTGCTTTCTACTTGTTATCGAGTATAGATAAAATATCCATGTCTATCTACTTGCTACTATGGCAGGATGTTCGATCTTCCGTGTGCATTGTCTGTTGGGTGGTCTTTTCCATTTGTCACCGAATTCAGATACTAATCTATAGTATAGTACAGTTGAAACAACCATGCGTCGCGGCCTATACATCTCTACGTCTCAGCGTCTACATTTCGAAAGGAAACACTTCAAGTTCAATTCTGTTCGCTTGCATCCATTCAATCATTAGTTTTGTTTGCCCCCTTCGTACGAAAAGTTAATGGGCATAAGTTTTCAGCAATGAGCGTTCAATATCGCGAGCGTATCTGAGCACTTCTGATGCCTCCTCTGTTTGACACTTGCCACTACTTTCTCGACAACAATTTACCAATCGCCTTACCACATGTGAGTACGTGCTCGTCGATCTGTCCACAAAGTGCTTACATGGGGTAACGCGACTGGCAAACCATTAACGGGAAAGGCCAAACCGAAATCACTGTGTCAGTGTCTTCTTCCTTACACATATATATGTGTAAGGATATATCCCAGGAGACGTACAGACGACTACAAGAAAGGAGTATTACAAAGCACTCTGTTTGTTTCCCAGACCTGACATTAATGCACTTTTTTGTGGGAACACCTTAAGGATAACGTTTATGTCGGAAAATTGACAAAACAAGGTGAATCAAATGCTACAGCTCACTTTGTGGTTTACTAGCCTTCCGTTATCAGCAGCCTAAGGTCTGCGGTCGAAGGAAACGTTATAACCATTTAAACTGAGTACAAATCTATTAGAATATATATATATATAGGAGGTTTGATTCTATATTTGCACGCACTGGTGTAAACCGTTCACGCGAAAAAAACTCAAGATGAAATCGTTATGTACTGGGGTTGCCTGCAGCCCAACTTGTTGCAAATTGCAAAAAAAACTTATCACTAGTTACGGAATTGAGAAAAAAAACAAAAAAAAGGAGCGTTATTGACGCATTTGCTATTGCGTTTGTACATACCGTTGAACTTACATCTACTTGTCAGACTCTGCGGAACACTGACCCTATCACATAAAGCCATATATCGCACACGTGCATAGTACCAATCACTGAGTTAGAACTAACAGCGGCCCGACGTTGGAATCGTAGTTATGCCGATTTCGGTGGAAAAAAGGACGATTCACTCCGGTTTCAATACATAGGCCAGACAGTCTACGGACGATGATATACGATCATTGGTAGCTGATTGGCCTGTTTGATTGTGTAGGGTGGCATTTATTTGGCATGTAGGCGCGGCTAGAGGCTATTTGCCTTGTGCTTTGTCCTTGATCTGACAATAACAAGAACAACGGCGGCGGCGGCGGCGGCAGCAGCAGCAGCAGCAACAATAATAAAGGATCAATCTCTACGTAAAAATTAAACTTTCGATCGACGCCTGCTAGCAGACGAATCACAGCCGTACTATTCAGTAACAGCCTTATAATCAATCCATCATCATCGACGAAAACAGCGCCGCTTCGTGCGTCTACGAGTGGGGTCGTCACCGTGGCTTGCGGGACGATCCGCGCGTCGGGCACCTAATCACTGTGTCAGCGAAGTCGCACAGTCGACCACAAATGAACCGCCGGATCTATTCGTCCACGTCAAATCAGCTTGAGGATCATTGCCGGTAGTGCAAACATCTATCGGGAGGCACGCGAGCGTATTTTTGCCAAAGAGGACTGTAGATAGGCCGGCGGACACTCAGGCAACAATAGGACCGGTGTGTCTACTGTTGACGAAGGACTCGAATTACTTCTCATCGTAGATCCACAGGGGATCGTTTTATGTGCGGAGGTGCGTTTGTATTCGTAATTTAACGGCACACATTTGCTGCTGCTGTTCCTGGTTCTGGATTGATAACGTAAAGAAAGTCTCTCCCCATCCCCCTGTCCACTTAGCCACCAGCAAGAGAAATACGTTCGCACTGAGCGCAGGCCCGGTAGATGGACAGGCAAAGACCGTTGGAGAAAGATACAGTACGAAACATAAAAAAACGGGCGGCGAAGGAGGGGCGGAGAAAGGGGTTTCGAGTGGACAATTGCTCTTAGTCTTGCTGGAGCTGCTGTGTATCCATCTATTTTATCTATGACATTCTTGTCACTAGGGGCGTTGTTTGACCGCCTTCGCCATCCGTTGGCAGTGGTCCTTTGCTTGGTTAACACTGAACGATGCTCAGCAGCGATTCTGGTCGCAGTTATCTTCGCAGCAGCGTACAGAATGTTTAATATTATTGTATTTGTTCTCTACGATATATAGACGTAAAAAATACTGAGCAAAAAGCGGTAACTAAAAATAGACTGATACTTAGTTTACAGTTTTTAACCATTTCAAGGCCAGTCAGATGGAAGCAAATAGTACCAATATATTTTTTTTTTCCATTGGCAATTTTGCACCATTGGACTACACGATCTGCTGCCTTCTACGGAATAGCAGCCATTCAAATTTGGTAGCTAGGACACAATGGCGGTTTTTTTGTCCTAATTTCGTGACAGTATCGGCAATATGTGTCTCGGTAAGATTTCCAGCGACCATTAGAGTAGACTATCGCGATGATGATGACGCATTGATATTCCTATTGTTGTAGAGTAACGCGTCGCATAAATACGCACATGTGCCCACGGCGTTAATTTTCACATGAAACCCATGTTTCTCTATGGAGTCTGTTTAAAGGCCGAAATTCATCATCAGCCACGGGATACACCTGTGCTTTGCATGTGGTAGTTTTTGCGTGCTGTTCCCCTACCATGTATACTGAAGCGTAGCTAACGACGCCTATATTTACTTCGTATTTTTCTAACTTAAATTGACGATGAAACGGACCATGGCTACTCTTTAGTTAGCTGCTTCGTGAACTCATGTAGTCACGCCTAAGCCGCCATTGCTGCCTACTACTAACTCAGTTTTTTCTGTTCATGCTGGGCACATACTGCCCCGCCCTTTCCTATGTAGGATCATTGCTATTAGTTGTACAAGTGGTATTTATTAGCATGGCCAAAGCGTCGTTTCGTATTTTCTCTACGACGAGATCATCTTTCAAGTAGAACTGCCCCTGTGTGTTTTCCCGTTCCAGCCTGTGGGGTGGTGAATCCTCTGCTGTTAGTACAGCCGCTACACAAATAACTAGCGTGTCGTTCTTCCTCGAGTCTCTTACCTTTCTGTGTGATTCATTCGGCTGGTCGGTCGGTCGCAGATTGAGAATAAGCCGTTCTTTTTTCTCCTAGACTTTGCTATTGCTCCCTGCATTTCCCTGTATTGGTTTCCCATATTGCGTCTGCCCATAACGAATAGGTTAGGGTTGGTCCGTTCCTAGTGTATACACGAATCTAAACGAATGGTTTTGGTTGGTTCGTTCGTTTTTTTTGGCGAAAAAACACGGATCGAGAAAGGCAAAAAAGAGAAATATACTGGCAGGTAGGCACAGAATTGAACCAACTACAAAGACGCAGGTAGCATAGAGACACCAACGACGATAGACGTAAAATAACCGAAAGTATAGTTCCGCAAGACACACGAACGTGCTTGAGGTCGTCTCTAGTGTAACAGTTAAGTAAAACACTATGTAAGCTGTAGTGCTATTGCAAGTGGCGTTTCTGCCGTGTACCCCTAGCGGACTGCTACTTCGAATTCGTTGTGTCTCCCCACCTGATATCATTCTGCAGTACTCTCATGCATTTGTGCTCTTAAGATGGCTTCCTTGATACCCCTGCTGCACATTACCTGCAGAGCCGTTTGTCTAATTTGTCATGATCCTTTCACTTAATCTTACACGTGCATCTATATAAACAGTGCATCTGCTACGGTGTTTGTACAGGTTAACGATCGTCGACCTTGCACTTCTCGCTAAGATAGCACGAAAGGGTTGCGTTGTTACCCATACATGCGTACTCACTTGTGCTAACATAACCGGATTGTAGTCTAACATGTAGAAGCAGGAACCGTGTAGCGAATTCAACTCGAGGCACGGCCGATTTTTTGCAGAAGTTAGCCCGATCTCGGCTACTATGTCAGCATAGCAATTTTGCTAAGAATATCCCTAAAGGAATATGCTTTTATAATGAAAATGAATTAGAAAAAATGAAAAAAAAAAAGAAACAGCTACCAGACTACGTCATTTCGTGTTCACATTGCGCGCAACCCTATCCTGTTGCCCTATTTTCTTCTGTTTGGCCTAAACGTTGGGCATACGCTTGTTGTCTGAACCGACGACGACAAAGAAGTCCCGATCTAAACAATGACGGCTATAAAAAATAGCAAACGAACACTCCCACAAACCAATGGAAGTCAATGTAACTAAATGTTGCGTTACAGCCGTTCTTCTAGTGTTGGTCGCTACGATTGCTACCTGCATCTCACTGATGTTTACTATTTGTCTATTAGTTCTGCTAGATTCAGCTCAGCTTCAAGTTCATGCTGGTGCTTTGAAAGCGTATTGGGATCGGACGGTTCGTCGTGCGCTCGCTGCGTTTGGCCCTTACGTACATGACTAGCTAACACAGATCAACGAGAACCTTACAAGGAACAATATATTTATGAATACCAGCCGGCTCCTGCTAGTGCTTACCGGCGATCCGGTCGTGTGTTCGCTGAGTTCAGTAGATATCATCAAAAAAAAAAAACGATGGACGGACGATCTAAGATAGTTTGGTTGCGATGAACAAAGATAGGGCCCCATATTCCAGCAAACGTCAGGCAGACGAAGAAGAAGTAGTATTACGATGGTGGAGCGCACTGTTTGTCTGTATCCGTAGGTCGATCCATTGGCCTACGAGGATCAATGCTGCTACTTTAGCAACAGACCGGGTTAGTAATGATTCAGGATTCAGGGTGACAAAGAGCATCACGTAAACAGGTATAACTACGTAGCCACACGAGCGCATGCACGTACAGTTAAGGTTTGCCGCGATTGATCTTCGCCTCGAGGATAGGAAAGATTATCCCATAATAATAGCAGCAATGACTACAGAGTCTCGGGGGTGGATAGATCTGGCCGGACTAAATCGTACGTTAAGCTGTAGGTGGTTCAGCAAGGCTCCGTGTGCACTTTGCTCTAGGCTCCCGCACTGTCGTCGTCTTAGGCGGCACCATATGTCGCTTCGAAGATTTTCGATTCGTATAAATAAGTCTTATGTAACCTTATGAACGTGAGCTAAGGTCGAGAAGCACAGGAGACGGAAACATGAAAAGATGAATACATCGTACGGTCGTCCACTGACGCTGTTACTGCAGCTGCTGCTTTAACGTTCTACGCCGCTGTTCTTCAATGGGCCGGCGTTGCTTCATGTGTTTTTACCCACTTGAGTGAGTTTTTTTGTAGGCCTTTCATCTTGGCCTCTCTGTTCTCCCCTCTCCGTCTATTGCTTCTATTGCCGTTGCTGTTTGTCGCTTATGCAGCTTTGTAATGAATGCAACGTTTGTAACCGAAAGCTAGGAAAATTGGCCACGAACCCTGAATCCAGCATGCTTTTGTGGGATAACAGGCCAACCGCTGATGAGGATTAGTTATCCGTTATATACTGGCCGATGCTAAAGTTGTCGAAGAAAACGGAGATCTAAATAGGGACCAAGACATAACATAGAATAAAAATATGACGAATGACAGATAACGATGCGACTGAAGCTATTGTAGCCTAGAAACATCCATGTAGCATCCATGTAACGTAACGAACTCGCTCGTATACACAGTACGAAAGTACGAAAATACGAACGTGGATAGGAAAATCTCTAAAAAAAAATGGCGAAGAACGAAAAATAAAGTGTGAGGAAGACAGAGGCAATCAAAATGGTGATAAAGTCTAATTCCACCTACATGTGTCGGTAGGTAATGGAGCAGCGAATCGAAAAAAAAAAGAAGTCTTCATTCGTGTGGCTTCAGCCACCTCATCGTCGATGTCGATTTCCTTTTAGTGTACCTCTAGAAGCTACTCACCACTATATACAGACGCTGAAATTTCAATTATGTTGTTGACTACCGCTATCGGTCGGAGAAGTAAACTTACTTGGTATGTCGAAATGGCTTGACTAATGCCATTTGGCAGAACACGTTCGAGTATCGCTTCGTATCAGCAGGGCCTAGCAATGAAACGGCTCCTTTTCTGTCATGATGCTTCTGTAGCGCCCATAAGTTTGCCTTTGCATATATAAGCGCGTGCTTTTAGTGAACTGATGTCTTGTACGACCTTATGTCAAGCAAACCCCTAGGACTCCTGCAGTTCAGCAGACGTAAATAACTCACTAAAGGGTATATACATAATCTTATAACCTCGTAATCGTATCGTTAAATCTATGATAATATATCGACCTCAGCCGGCATGTAAAAACACTAACGATGCTTCTGTGTTAACAACAACCGCAGCAAGGGATGGTGGAAAAAGAATCGAAATAATAACACTAGGAGGTAGTCGGTAGAAAACATTAAAAAAATGCCGTCATGGTTAAATGCACGATGTGTAATTTTTCTTTAGGACACGCCGGATCTATAGCAGTGTCATCAGGCACTTGAGGTAAAGCTAACGTCATTTATTGCCTATTGGACTTTATGTGCGCTTCACGTCATAAGGATATGCCCGATGCATATAGGTGAAAATCGAGTGTACATGAGATTTCTTTTTATATTTTCCAATCACAACAGTTCCTTCTTGTGGTAGCATGCACGGTTCCCGCGCTGACGCTGTTCCGTACTAACTAGAATTTGCTAGGCGCGCACGGCAGTTGTCGAAAGGCATTAAGGCCATAAAAACCATCTCTTGTTTGACTGGTGAGCTGGTGGATCAGAAAGACAGTCGAAAAAGCAGTGAGCTATAATTAATTTGCCCTTGTTGAAACCAAACTAAATAAAGGCCGAACAGGACAACTATTACATTTTCGTAAGAAATTGCTGGTCGTAAGTGCGTGTTTGTTCAGCTTGTGTAACAATTGATTTTGCTTCATTTCAACACAGTACCTACATTCGATCCTGCGTCGTCGTATATGACTTTCGGTGGAGCTCAGTGTGGATTTAGCGCTCATGTGCTAATGTCTGTTTAATGTTTTTGTTGTTTTCGACTCCTTCGTCCTTTTATTGGACAGCGAAGGAAAACGTTGTCGCCAAATCCTTCAGATAACTGATGTTAATGATCACCGATGATTTGTCGCGCTATGACCATGTTTTCCACCAGAGCGTCCACTCGTTCAGCAAGCTGGCTCAAGCGATGCCTCTATGCGCGCATCGTTCCTTTAGGTCATCTTTTGTTTCAGCTCAACCTATCTCTCTCTCTCTCTCTCTCTCTCTCTCTCTCTGTTTTCAATGCCTCGGTGACGGCGTTTGCCGGATCATTTGCTATCATCTAGGTTACCCACCGTCGTAATGTTAAGCGGTTTCGTATAACAACTAAATATGTGTATCCTCATCTGTATCCATTGGCTACGAGAAGCGGTACACCGAAACTGAATAAGCCATACATAAACACACACAAACACACAGAGAATAACAGAATGATGATGGTTCAACATGCCTATATATCATTATGGCAGAATGTGTGCCATACCTCGAACAGTTCATGTTTTCGTTTAGAGAACAAAAACAGCTACATCGATCAGCTATCTATGTTTAGCTGAGTTCAAGTTGGCCGATAGGTGCACACGTCGATTGCGACACATGTTATGCAGCATTCTATTGTATACCAACTTTTTGTAAGAGTACAAAGGGTTGTTTGAAAGCTTCATATACGCTTTTTAGCCGAATGCTTAGCTTAATCTAAACACTTAGGATCGAGGGTTGATGCTGTCTGCTACTGGGTCTCTCGTTCGATTGATCTTGCGGCCCCAGCCAGCTCAGCTAAATACATTTCGATTGTTCAAAGGTTCGCTACTTTGCCAATATCTGTAGTATGATAGATTTTAGGCATTTTCGATAAGTCGACCGTTAACGAATGGCAAGGAATAATAATGATCGATGCCCTTTTTAGTTAACAACCCATATACGTATGAGAAATAATCTACAGTATATACGGTTGTTTAATGAGCATTGACTACGTTTTGAATTTAAAAATTAGTATAAAATAGAACTTTGCGCCATTTTTGTTGATGGCCTCGCGCCATTTTTCTAGTAAGACCACACTCCTAAAGCTACTGCAGTTCCTGGCCGAAAAATTTAGACAGGTGACTTTTGCCTCTCTTCATTGAAGCTAAATACATATCATCGGCTTAGTTCTGCCGAGACCAAAACAGATGATCAGTTTTGACCTAACAGCTATGTGGCCTCTCATATTGTCCTGCTCGAAGGCGACGTTCGTTCAGTTTGCTAGCTCCCGTCGTCCTTTTCAATGGCTAGTTATAGTATTAGTTATTAACGGTAGAAATTCGAATCAATCGTTTCTCCCAGACGGTCCCAGAAGACTCGTAAGGTAGGATTCTTTTTTAATCTCATTAAACGGCCGAGGCTGACCCTAGAGAAGGTGATCTTTAGAGAAGAGTCAGCCTGGGCTCTGCCACAGAGTGTGGCAGGTTGACTTGATTTATCTGCGTATTATTATCGTATGTGACTCAATTTTTATTTTCTGAGACATACCGAAAAATCAATCCACCTGTCTCTGCTTTTGCGGCAATTTATTTCCTTCAAATGGTTTAAAATTATGATGATCGTGGTGGGTCATTAGCTTCTTGGCGATATCGTAGTTGTCCAGCTTAACTTTGGCAACAATCTCGTCAGCTTTTTCGTAATTGATTGACAATTACGCGGCGCATCTTTTACACCGAAATCTCAGAGCCAGCTTTGAGCCGTGCTTTCCCTTTGGCCATAAACGGGACGAATGGCAGCATCCATTGCGCTTTCATTGTAATAAAATTATAAAATGAATTTTTGCAAAAAAAATACCCATATTCACGGCGTTCTATCTGAAGCTCGAATAAAAGCATTCCAACAATTTTAGCATATCTACTACTGTCAAAGATCAGCTTTCAGATGACACTAAACCCGATCCGACGCGACTCGTATTACCTGATACATGATATATTTAAAGCCATCTACCAGGAAAAAAAAACCGGCCGGTATATTTTTGACGACCCAGTACATTACAAAGAAAGCAAAACATAGCAATTTTTTTTTAATTATTATTTTTGTGGATGTGAACTAAACGATGGGTGAGTAATATAATATCGTGATGGAAATTATATAGGCAACCGTCCAAAGATAGTAAAAATAGTGACTAAGATGGGCCTGAGCGGCAAGAGATCCTACAAGAACCTACATACCTTGTATGACATACTACCCTGCTAATATTTAGATGTTTGGCTGCAGAGTTTTCATCTGTATTTTGTTTAGTTGTTAATTAATCAGTAATTTTTACTTTCGTAAAAATTAATCTCAAGTCACCATTGCATACTAACGCTTAATGGATACATATCGTCAGCTGTGTATAGGGCACACACTTACGTAATACAAAGCAAATAAAAATACCTTTACATACACGTAAGTGGTAGCTGATAAACGGAACGACTGCCCTCTTATAGCTAGCAATATACCACACCGAAACACAATGAAAAACAACCTAGCCCACATTGGTGGCAGCGTCGGTCTGAGGAATAGTCCCGCTCGTAGTATCCATCCAAAGTACGTAGTCCCCACGCCTGCTAGCTTCGCCATTATCCTCTAGAGTTCTGCTGCCAGCATCCTAATTCGGTGATAAGGCGTTGAATACAGACTGCAAACTCGTTCTGTGCCCTTCTAACGCCGACACTTAGCTCATAACATGTCTCTCGCTGCATCTCTTACTATATCACAACACTGTCTTTCAGCTGACACAAGCAATGTAGCTCAACAAATCCCTTGGTACCTTCGTTCTGCGCATCATCGTTGTGTTTTTTTTCGTTAGCTATTCCTTCTTCTTTCTGTGTAAACAAAGCTCGAAAAAAACGACCTCATGCGATTTTTTGAATTGTCGCACCCTGAAAGTGGATGTTGGCTGACCGTCAGCTAAGATATCCAGTTGACGTAAACACGTCGCGATATGAGAACGTTTAAGGTGCTACTTCTGCTAGCACTGGCTTTCACAGATTGGTTGAACGTGAACATGAAGTTTATATAATGTGTTTACATATATGTGTGTGTGTGTGTGTGTTTGTAAGGGTGTAAAGTCACACGATTTCACATCCTTCTTTTTAGTGCTATACTGTATAATAGAATCACTAACCCAAACGTTTGCTTGTGCTACTGTTGTTGTTGTTAAGATGTTATTGTTGTTAGCAATGTTATACATGGCAAGTTATTAAGCAATTAGTATACTATTGTATTTTTGTTATTGCTATCTTTTCCATCTCATCACGTTACCACAGTCGTCATACGTTAACGCTGGTTTACGGTCGACGTGTTTTTTCTTTCTTTTACATCATCTTACCACTTATTGCGGTAATTTTGCTATGACAGGTTCCGGAGGCACGTCCTCCATAAACTTGAGCTCAAGCGGAGTCTCTTCCAGTGGGGCGACCGCGTCGCCCTTAACGACGAGCACCACCACCACAGCGTCGGCGGCCACAACTAAGAAAAATGGCGGGGCATTCACGCTACTTGGATCTGGCGGTACTAGCAGCAGTGGCACAAGTTCCAATGTAACAAATTCTACCTCGGCAGGTTCTACAACTGGGTCTGCGACGGTAACCAACGGAATTCTAAATCATTCGACAGGAACGGCCACAAGTAAAGGCTTGACAACGACTGTCGCTAGCAGCGGCGGGATGCAACATCAGTCTGCGCAAAATCACCACAACAACTCACACCCGCATCATCACCATCAACAGCCAACGACGCCAATTGGAGTCGGTGAGTAATATCAATAATCATATTAGTATAAAATTATAATAGTCATTTTGCTTTGCTGACCACGTACTCTTCGCACGTACACGCCGTTCTACGAGGCTCGAACCAATGGCAACTCCTTATATTTATTATTGTGTTCAGGTGCTGTCTCTTAACTAGCTGAGCTAGTGCCAGATTGTGTGGACCATTCGATAAAACGAAAGAGATAGAAAATTGCTGAATCACTGAGTAATTTTTGGCACCGGAGAGGCGCTATTACTTCTGGAGTCTGGCAGGGTTCTGTGAAAATGAGTGAGATTTGGCCGTTTATTCAACTAGAAACAGCCTATGATCAAGTCTGCCTGCGAGTGGCGGGGTACGTTAATTAGCAAGTCGAACCGTCGCCACCTTTGAAGGCAGTTAGTGATAAACTTACATCACTTCCGAGACACTGCTTTCGGACGTCGTTTTTGTGGATTCTTTTGTTTACTTCTGTGATCCGGATGTGCTTCTGTACGATGCGTTCGACAAGTGAAAATCGGATCTGGGCTCGGATAGTTCGAATTCGTTTGAATAATCTTTCTTTCTTGAGTGTAAATACGGGGTTCGATTTCCTCTCACCGTTTAAACGGATCTATTTTCGTCAAGACACAGCAAAAATGTGATTTATTCTTCATCTGAACAGGTCTAGTGCATAATACCTTACATTGCCCGCCCGACTTTAGCCCAAAGAGTCCAAATTCTAGTTTATCAGCTCTGCTGTGGCAGTTGTTACAGACAACAGTTGGCTGTCTGTTCCTACTGACGCGCCGGGTCGAGCTGTCCTGGGTCGGGTCGAAACGTGCTGAAAATAACCGTACGCAGCAACAGACAGGATCTGCGAAGCCGTTGGTTTTCCTGTCGCCTGGACGAAAAAGCCGCATTCAGCCTATCAGGTCTAATGCTTGGCTTCGGTAGACGTCAGGCAATGTCCTACCTGAAGAGTTTGCTTGAGTCGACATGCCTGAACTTCAAACCACGGACTAAGGAGACTTCAGCGTCATTCGCGCTCTAGCCTATAGTAGATTATAAAGTATTGCAATCGGTAGTACATTAAAAACTGCAGGATGTGAGTATGTTTCTGGAATGTAGGAAAATCGTACACGTGACGACTCAAGGAAAAGTAGGGCAAATTAGAATTATTTACTAGCACCAAATACCCTATGTGAGAAGACGTTTGCATGTTCCTTATAGTAACAACGCACACCTCAAAAACGGTTCGGTTATGTTCTAATTTGCGATATGATTTGCCAGCAGCTTGGATCATGCGTTTGTGTTTGCTCATTAGATCTCTGGCTATATATTATATATATGGCTCTGATTATATATATATATATATATTATATATATATATATATACATCACACAAGGATGTGCCCACACATGGCACGTTTTTGCCTCTTCGCAAAGAATCCCCTTTCCGGGTCAGAATATCGACTGATCAATCTATGGGAGCAGCGAAGATATCTACTGGTTTTATGAGGCCGGACCGGAACGAAGGTCACAGATCTTAGTGCTTTTTTGCATTATGATTAGTGCTAATCAATCTGACTATATAACATAGCAAATCAACTAATTTTCAAATCTGTCTTACACGTGAACAACATTAGCACCTGCACCCTCTGTTCAGTTACCGAAACACATGGAAGTATCAAACGTTTGCCCTAACCATAAGGAGAGTGCTTTCACGTGCTTACAACCATACGTGTTGTCTGACAAAACCGTCATTACGTGTTACGTGTATATTATTATGCTGGAGACATTAACGAATGCGTTCTTGCGTAGCATTTTTTCTTACTTCATACCAGAAAAGTAATCGATATGCATAGACGTATACAATCTACGTTCCGTTTACTCATTGATGCTCACGGTATCAGCGAAGGCAAACTGTACCTTTTCCTCAATGAACGGCTTGTACGACCAATGTTATTACAGCTATTGTCATTACTCGGGTCATTGAATTTGTCCTGACGCTGGTGCGGTGGCCCTGCTTTGAATGTGACCAATGCGTCACCGCTAAAGCTAAATCTGGGGTCCCGGCGAGCAGAACTTAGGCAGGACGCCACTCTGCCATTGCATTTTTATTCAGTTATAATATATAACGCTACAATCAATAGTCGATCGAATCGAAGGCTCACATGACCCAGAGGGCTGTCTCGTTACCTCGGCTGTCTCGACGGCCGAGAGCTATCAATTTTGAATGGAGATTAATTTTGCTATCTGGTTATGATGTATCACTGTATTGAAATTGAATTATACGAAACGGCACCGTATTCCTGCGAGTGTTGTCTCTGTATAGCATTAAAGCTTGATGCGACGTTTCGCAAAAAGCGTCCATTGAGATTAAGCACATTATTTGTACAAACACATTTCGATACGTTATACGATATAACGTAATGGCAGTTACTGCATCCGCGGCTGCACTAATTCACATATGAGCAAAGCTAGAACGTATAGAATATTTCTGCGTTGTACATCGATGTACATCTTTCATCTATTCATGTTTTTCTGCGTCACTTGTGTCGTCTGACGTTCGGTGAATGACGCTCAATGGAAGCACACATTTTCGTGTGAGAAGAAGACCTTTTCGTTGTTATCGGCCCGGTGTGTCGAGCTTCATTGAGCACTGAATATAACGGCGGCACTTCGTTTCAACCTATCCCCGAATGGATTCGTTCGTGGTAGAACGAGTATGTCTGTGATTTATAGGCTGGTCCGTTGGTGAACTTCGCTATTCGTACGGACCGACGAAGAGTTCCGAAGTAACAGATGGTTGGAAACTTCGTCGTCCGCTCGACTGACCGGCTAGCAGAGAGTCGACAGAAACGCGTTGTAGCCGCAGACGAAAAGCGTGTGCGCTGTTCATCTTAAATGTGGAGGGCGCAATCCGTTGAGCACTGAGAACCGTTTAGGACTAATGTAAATCTGTATAGACTTAAAATAATAGGTTTTCGTAGTAGTGCCTTTACTTTTTCCTTACCTGGTTATTTTGCCGTCAATTCGTGTGCTGACGTTTCGTTGTTGCCCATAGTGTCATACGCGTTTTTAAATACCTGGTTTGGAGACAGTGAGAAATTGCATCGAACTGGCGGAACAGGTATTAGAGAATCTTATTCGTAACGTGGAATATTTAATTAGATTTCTGAGCCTCCCGTTCGTTCGAATCGAATCGATGAGCTTGATCCGGACGGCCCGCTTCAGCGCTTTTATGTTCAGGTGGACTGAGCTCACTCTGAGCTACGCGATGTTCCCATGTAAGCCATGTCTCGAATCGCTCGAGAAACAATTGTATCACGTTGATTTCTTCGGATCAAAAGCTAGCCTTTCTGTCGAACCTAGAACCCAGTTTAATCGCATCTGGAAATCACCATAATGGGAAATACAGTTTCATATTCGATAAAATTGTGAATCAATACCCAGTAGAAGGATGGATCTGCGGAGATTTCCAAACGAAGCCAGTTGATCGATCGACCAATCGATTGGTTGGTAATTGTTGGTCTTATGCTGGAGAGGTAATGCATAGTGATGCCTTAGAAGCTGGAGTTAGCAGTGATGACTCATGATTGAGATCTCGTGGGGAGGTTGCGTCCCGGGGTTGGCTTCGGATGAGCTTCGTTCTGGAGCCCTTTAAGCCTTATCATGTAGCGCTAAAAACAAAGAGGGAGATTCGCGTGAAGCCGATTGGATAAAGGTGCTGCCCTTAAAAAGGAGAAATACTAATAGGCATAAGACCTATTTTGGACCAAACAAAAAGCAACTGTATGTAAACTGTTTTGCAACGATAAACACCGTACAACTCTAATTCTAGTCGAATGATTTTGTCTGCCGTGAATGTGAGGTGTCGCGCAGCAGCAGTGAGTCGTAGCAAACCACATTGACTATGATTAGAGACAGAATTGTACAAGAGTATAATGCTTCACTCACACTTATTTCTATAGCACTTCATAGCCGTTTGACGACTGACTAACGTCGTTCATGATATCCAGTCTAAATGTGCCGCTCCTGTTTCTTCAAGCGCCTGTCACGCAGCCGTCAATGGAGCGGTCGTAACAGATTGAGGCATCCAAAGTCTATACCGCTGTAGTCGGACGAAGGCTTACCGATGACAGGAAGTGCGCATCACTAAGATACTTCTTGACATTGGCGACCAGATACAATGTCAGGCTATTAAACATTAATGCTGCCCACCGGCATCAAGTACGAGACGTTATACGTGCTTATGTGCATCTGATCGACGGCTAAGACTGAGCTTTAACGATGGGGCGAACCCAGTTTCCTTCAAAGACACAGAAATAGCGAGTCTGTTGCTAACTTGACAGGGTTGGCTTTGCGATATAATCATTTCAATTCACGCAGTCCTGAGAAGAGACTAAATTATAGCGAAGTTTGAGCAGTTACTACTTGAAAAGAGCGATCTGGTTCAGTTGAACTTGAACGCCGCGCTGTATAAGAGTTGTGATTGAGAAACAGGACAACAAAGGTAATCAGGACGAGATGTGAATGCAATCGTCACGAATAAAAAAAACACGTTTCTCAAGAAGTCATTTTCGAAGCCGTTCGAGGTGAAATGAAAACTACACACGATAATTGGAACCGATCGTATGCGACTGTTTCACACACAGCGAATTGGGACGCTAAAAGATATTGGGCCTAAAATATTTCATTCAACGCCTTGAATGCTCCATGAAATAGCCTACACTGCGGGCAGATTTGTTGGTGTAAATGGAACCCAACGGAGTACTAGCCAAACTGAACTATGACTAGCTAGTGATTCTGGCATGGGGGCAACATCTATACGTCAATTACTGCTTGCCAGTAATTGGATAGATAAAGCTGTTGCATTGATATGAAAAAATTGGCGGAAAACAAACATTACGCCTTGTTGGCAGTATCCACCGCGCTGGCGTAGAGGGAATCTATGCTGAACTAAGGAATCTTAAAATTGTCAAAGAAATAGAACAACATGATGTTTGTAGTTCGACCGTGAGGTCACTAACTTCTAATGAAGCAAGACGTAAGAAAAGAAACCTTTGTTTTATTAGTACCTAGTTAGTACCTAAGGACCGTCACTATTATCGGTAGCGGCAGCATCGGATAGCGGGCACGGGGAGGTGCATAATCGTGTGCAGGGTATTGAACTGTACGGTCAGTGGTATAGCGTTTCTTCTTTTACAATCCGTTTGTGGCAGCTGGCGCGGGTTTTGTCATGACGCTTTGACGTGCGTCACGTAACTGTTCCTTGGGTCTGTCCCAAAAAAAATGGTGAAGTG
Organism: Varroa destructor; assembly: GCF_002443255.2. NCBI lineage: Eukaryota > Metazoa > Arthropoda > Arachnida > Mesostigmata > Varroidae > Varroa > Varroa destructor. The sequence goes on along the minus strand of NW_019211457.1, from coordinate 14,057,600 downwards.
TTTGTTGCTGCACGCAGATCTAGCCTTTGTATTAGACAAGCTTTCACTTTATTCTGCGATAATCGTATAAGTAAATGCTCTCGATAATTAGCTACAGTAATTAAGAATTAAAGAAGCATAGGATTATAGCTAAGGGCCAATCTGTAGGTGCGCAATCGATTACCACGAAAAGCCAATTTATCTGTTACCAGGGAAGTAGAAGCCAAACGAGTTCTTCAATAGTGGTTGCACGCGAAGAGAGAATACATAGTTTGTCCCTCATATACCAAAGAAACATAACTTAATTTCATGCATAAAAATGAAAATCTATCCAAAGTTCTATCGATTAATCATGATCAGCTCTTTTGAGCTAAATTTATAGGAACAGGATTAACTAGGAAAGATATGAGGCCAAGCTGACCACTCATACGGCCTTACTACAGAACTGTTTAGTACACTGAAATGTATAACGAACCTGGACGCTACATCAGCTGCTACGTGTTAGTACAGATGCGCCAACTACGGAAGAAGTTAGTTATCATAAGACGTTGTACAGCGACGTTGTGGACCTGTTGAACGCGAGGGGAAAAGTCAAATACGCTTTTGACAAAGGAAGACAGGAAGCGTTTCGTAAAGTATCGAAAAACGCGGCTAGCAGCAAAGGGACACCATCAGATTGAAGAACAATGAATACACATAATATTACTGAACAATAAAAATTAATACATTTGTTACCTAAACAATATCCGCCCTGTTTCAGCGTCCAAATGATAACGGCCAGAATAATGAATACCGTCAGGCCTTGCTATGGTTGTATGCTTTATCAAGGACGTAGATATTCGATGAACAGCAAGTATCCGCTCAGTGTATGTGTGCTTGCACGTGCTCGTCCTTGTCAGTGCCTCCCTGACCGTCAAAACCGCAGCGGACTGGCAGCTGGTCTGCCTGCGGTATCGGCTGCTGCTGCTACCACGATTCTTCTATGGATTTAGTGCCTGGACATTCGTCCCTGTCACAGCAGATGATACCCAACGGCCCGCCACTAAAGGTCGCCAGGCAAACGGCCAACAAGGCCGAGCGAAAAAAATACTGCACAGCTTGCTTCTGTTATTTTTTTTTTCGATAGAAGTCTATCGTTTGTTGTCTTCAGCTGTTCCGTCGTTGTACCCTTGCGGGGTCGGTCTTGATCGGCCGGTTTTACTGATTACGCCATAGCGTCTATGACGACTGGGCGCGACAGTCCAATGGTAAACGACTTTTCGCCGCGATCCCTGTTGAAGTCTTCCTGGTCGACGTTTGCTTCGGCCTCTGCTAGGTTCGCTGACTTTCTTCGCTGGGCTTTATCACGAAAGAGCGGCGTCGCTTAGATTGATGACACTGTGTTCTTCGGCTAAGTGCTTAATGTTCTTTAGGCGACGTCTTTCCTTCAACTTCTCTTTCCAATAGAAAAAATCTACACATGTCCTGTCTTGCCATGCTATAGACGGGCTGCCGTAAGCTTTCTTTTTTCAACAGCAGCGAGAAGGGCAGGTACAATGACAATAACGACGGCGAGGACGATTTATGCGATATGCCTTCATGCTCCGTTGTCGTTGTTATCGCCGCCAGTATTTCTTGTGCCGTTCTGATGGTTGCCACTTCTCTAAAGGAATTCATTGTCGCGATCGAGCGTTTTACGCGCACCCGTGCCATCATCCAACGGTAATTGAACTGCAGAAACTGAATGGGAAATAATGGGTGAAGGCGCTTGGCGCTAGACGCTGAGGTCGGCGAGGAGAAACTACTCCCAACACGTTCATTCTTCAGTGACATGTACAATCATATAACAACACGTAGACACCTTGTACGATTGTTGTCAGGTTCGACACTTTGATTAATTATGAAAAGAGCTACCATTAAAAATAATTTATAGAATTCTAATCGAATGCGAGGTTGCCTGAAGGTTTGGCACTCGTGGAAGGATATGATGATATTTCAGGTACGACCGGCTGGATACATACTGTTAGGTTAGACACATATACAGCTTCTTGAGGTGAAGTCGCCGCGGAACTGAACGAGCCGTTGAGGGTCCCTCTTAGCGATATCTAACAAAGCGTTTAAGGCGTCATCGTTGCTACAATCAAATTCGTATTTTAGATATTGTCACCCTCCTATAACGAGCAGCTCCTCCAATGGTCGCCTTATTGCCAAAATAGAAATTAATAGCTGAATAGTTAATATTACTGATCGTTTTAGTTACGGTGTCGTCCATCCAGCTTTGAGTGCCTCAATTACTACGAGAACGTATGAGTACCTACCATTGAATAGAACCTATTCCTTTTCCTAAACAACAGTTTTCTCTCTGAAAGTTCTCTGAAAAGACGACGTTACCATCGCAGAATTTCCACTGAAGAACAGTGGTCATCATTTGAGAAACCGAATCGATTTGGGTCTCATCTGGTCGTTTCGATATCACCAAATACTGAACAATTGTATATAGAGGTAATTTCCAAGGTCATTCGTAATGAAGTTACGCCTTACTGGACTGTCGTCGTGGAAATCCGCCCCGGCGACTGTAGTAGTTTCCTGTCAAAAACGTTTTGCCTCACCAACGTTACCACACACATATGTTTGTTTTATTCTATAAACCTGTTCTATTTAGACAGATACAGGGATTTACATATTTGTCAAACTTAAATGGCAGGTACATTAAATATTTTCAATATATATATATGTTGTCTTAAAATGGGAATATGTCGTTCATTTGATACAGATTGGACTATGTGAATGATATAAGCAGATGTGTGAAAATAGGTGATTCTTGGGTTCGGAAAGAGTTTACATACTGTAAAGTAAGCTGCCAACGAACATCCAAAAAGTGCGCACATTTTCACGGTTATTTCCGCGAAATTATAGCGGTGTTATATCTTCAAATCCATTTACCATAAAGCATGTATGCAATCTGTACCGGATTTATAAGAAACACATTTAACTAATTTGTCACGCTATTGCAGGTAACTCAACGTCAGCTGCCACTCCAGTTGGAGCGGTCGTCGCCGGCGGGGTTGGGGGTTCGGGGGGTGTCGTGGTTAGTTCGACACCACAGCCCCTCACTGCATCCAATGTCCAGGCGCTGTTAGGACAGCAACAACAGGCCAATAATGTACACACCGCTTAAACGTTCCTCAACCCTTGCGTGATTTGATTTCCTTCATAGCTTCTTTAAACTATTACAGTTTATACAATGGTGCCCTCGTCTATCTTGAAGTTGATTTAATGACATATTCGTTTGAAGCCAAACACGTTAGTGAGGACTTAGCTGAATCTATGCAAACATTTCTATGTATCACTGTGATGCCCCTCTGAAAATGTACAGAAGCTTTCAAAAAGGGGTCAAGCAGGTTCAAAAAATATTAACTTTTCTTTTCATTTTTCGAATCATTTTGATTTGAATCACAGGTAAGCCAGATCTCACTATCACAGCCAGCGGCGAAGAAGGGTCGGCTGACGGTCACTGCCGATGAGGCCGCCGGTTTGATAAACGGAACTACTGCCAATGGAGGCTTGGGAAGTGTCGTCCTAACAGCGAATGTGCTCGGGGGCACAACGGCGCTGGGCGCCGGGGCAGGTGGTGGTCCAGGCGCCCCAGGCGCGGGTTCGCACAAAGTCTTTCCCAAACCAGCCTACTCATATTCATGCTTGATTGCTATGGCGCTCAAAAACTCGAAGACGGGCTCGCTCCCGGTAAACGAAATATACAACTTTATGATGTAAGTACAACGATGCAACAGCAAAAAACAGACCACGACAACGCTGTGATTGTATAGAACACTTGCGCACGTATAAAAGGAGTTATACCACAAAAGAATGGCTAAAACTGAAAACAATGGCAGAGTCAGAAACTCGTGTGTCCTGTAGTAAAGTCTAAAGTAAAATGAACTTTGAAGGAATTTGTAGTTAGATGCAACAATCGTTACTCCCTAACGTGATTCAGATATCCTTAACTTACCAGTGATTGACGTAGTAGTAAAAATACTAGTCGATTTTCGTGGCTGTTTACTAACTTTTTTCAAGTTATAATTGCGTGTTGCGTGGCATGGACAACTTGATTCTACGGGAATTTACGGGGTTAAATAGGCATACGCATATTTGCTTAATCACTTTAAGTGAAAGAACTTTTGAAGAAGCTTTGTTTAGAACACGTTTGTTGATCTGCTGCACACACATATATAATATATATATATAAACCATGGCTCACCTGTTTTGCTATTCTCTTATAACGATATGCTTTGATTATTAGCCACGCAAGCTCACGCCCTGTGCGTCTCAGAGCGGCTGACCGTCAAATTACTCAAAAACTGACTACAAGGCAAACTCCTACATTCCTTTTTTTCAAGTTTTTTTTTGAACAGACCTTCAAAGGCCGCTAATCAAGAACTAAGGGTTTATTCCTACTTAACTTATTCTAGTCTAGTTCAACTAGGCTACGCGTATGTTCTTCGCGAGGCGAATTTCTGTCCATTGCCACCGCTTCTTCTCTGACGACGACGACGACGACGACGCCGCCGATAATAACAACAACAACAAAACACGAACTCTGGTTTTTTAAGGCATAATAACAAGTTGAGAAATGCTACGCAAAAGGCAATTTGCATTTTGCTGTTTAACTTTTGACTCTTAAAATCGAAATGGTCACTTGGGCTTTTCCGAGCCAGCGACCCTTTCGTATGTTTCAGCCAGTTGCGGAGTTCCGCGAGATCCGGGTACAGTCCGAAACACTTCGGTAGTCCTTCGGTCCGGTCGGTATCCATGTAAAGCGGGTCTCTGCGTTTGCCCGCTGCCACCGCCGCAGTCGTTAACGTCTCCTACCTTGTTTCTGTTTCACATAATCATCGCGGCGTTGTTTTTTCGTTATCCTCTTTTCTCATTTTGCGTTGTGGTGTCTGTTAGATATGTCCATGCTGCTCGCCACGCTGTTTGGTTGCGGTGTGTGGTAAAAACTGGTAAAATATGTGTAATCTGCTGTTGCTGCTTTGATCCATTTTGATAGTTGTCAACTTTTTCGGATCGGCTGAAGCCCGTTGGCAATCCAGTTAATTGCCCTCGGCAACAAACATCATCATCGCCATGTCAACAACGAACGCCGTTCTACTATTATATCTCGTCATCATGGCTATTAGCATTACTATTGTTGTATTACAGCCTTCAATTGCTACTTCAACTGCGACCCCTCGCTCTCGGACAATCGTTGTCGATTTTTAGGCGCTAGCCTTTCCGCCGTAATGAAGAAAAACAGGAATCAAGTCATCATGATCATCGCCAGCAGCAACAGTAACAACAATAGCAGCAGCAGCAGCAGTAGCAGAAGCAGCAGTAATAGTAGTAGTGGTAGTGGTAGTGGTAGTGGTAGTGGTAGTGGTAGTGGTAGTGGTAGTGTGTAGTGGTAGTAGTGGTAGTGGTAGTGGTAGTAGTGGTAGTGGTAGTAGTGGTAGTGGTAGTGGTAGTAGTAGTAGTAGTAGTAATAGTAGTAGTAGTAATAGTAGTACTAGTAGTAAAAGTAGTACTAGTAGTAATAGTAGTACTAGTAGTAATAGTAGTACTAGTAGTAATAGTAGTACTAGTAGTAATAGTAGTAGTAATAGTAGTAGTAGCAGCAGCAGCAGCAGCAGCGGCAGCAGCAGCAGGGAGCATAAGAAGGTATAGTGATAAAGCGGACCCGCTGGATAGGTAGTTGCAGCTATTTTCAAGAATATTTAGTCAGAGAGAGAAAATGATCAGAGAGAGGTATAGAGCTGATGGTAACGATCGTCGCTTGTGGATGTATAGCGTTTCGGCGGCGCTGGTCAACGGCCACGTGGTCGTGCGCACTGCTGAACTGCCAACAGTTCCAGACTCTATTCAACGAACGCTTGTCGCTCCTTGGCTGTAGCGTTCGCTGCTATCGCCGCCGCCTGTTGAAGCCCGGTCGGACCCAGAAACGGTTTTAACTTCTGGTGAGTGCCGCTGCCACTGCGCCCCCTGCTGGCTAGTGACATGTTGACTTAGCTTGGCTGTGCTCAACTCTTGTCCAAAACGATTTCAATAAGCCAACTAACGCAAATAGCTGAGGTTACTGATGGCCGCAACTAAAGTCGGAGCGTCAATTTATCGCCCAGAGGCAACGAGTCGTCGAGTTTGCCTATGTTGCCACTCACTCACTCAGCTAAAAGAATTGCGACGGGCAAGGGACTCTCCCGTCGCCCGTCTCGCAGTGCCTCCATCGTCGCTGGTGGCGATGTTGGCGAGTCTTCCGCTGTCGACCCGCAACGGGTTCACGCCATCGCGTCAAGTTCATGGCCAACAGCAGCGGCTGCTGTTCTGATAATGTTTGCTCTCACTCCGCTCCGAGACGAAAAATGCCAGCGCCCCGGTGAGCAGTGAGTGGCAGGCAGTGCAATGCGCGATAGGCAGCAATGCACGTTAGAGCCGTGAATCCGTGGTGGCTCCGTAGCATTGTGAGATACGTCGGATTTATTGGCGGTACCAACGGTATTGTTATTGTCGTTATCGAGAAACGAAGGGGACTTTGAAATCATACGAAAATTTGACGCACACCTTCCAGTGGAGTAGCCCCGCGAAAGTCGCTGTTCCGCGACATAACAGAATGCCTCGTAGACAGAGCTGAATCTCGACGCGTGACACGATTTCTATTCGCGTGTGTGTGGGGGGTTATTTGAAGAGTGGCAGACAGAGCAACCGCGAATGAAAACTTTAGGCAACAAATTCTTAGATGGGACGAATTTCAGCAATACTGGTTGAAAGGGTTTTGGGCCATCGAGGTACGAAGAGACCATACAGGAAAGACTCTATTGAAATATTCGCTGAATCTTGTTCCGAGGGTGAACTCGGAGCCACATTACAAGTCGACTACTACTTCGACACTACTTCCGTTAAATGCCAGTCCTTAGAGTCCTAAGAGATATATAAATGAATATCACCGTTGTGATATCGTAATGAACTTAGCTAAACAAGCAGACACAGTCATCGTCATGTATTACCGTTATGCCCTATGCCGAACTACCATTCAAAATGGAATTGAGGTAACTCGCCTCTTCCCACGGGATGCTGTTACCAGGTGCGTTGTATACAGAGTAAAAGAATAACAAACTTTATGTTGACAAGGGACCAGCACTACAAGCTCACAAAAGCTTCACTCTCTCATTTACTCTTACAGATGATCTTAGTAGGACGTAAGGGCTGGATGAAGTATCCGCTTACAGAGAAACTTAACCAAATCTTCTATTTCCGTGTGTTAATTTAGCATGAAGATAATTTGAAACCTGGGGTGTTCGATAACCATGTGGGTCGCTCTAAGTAAACTAGCTGCGAGAACAGACCCATTGTAATAATGTTATTTCGTCAAGAACAACAACCCCCCATTTATGATAAGCATGTTCATTCATAGACTCAGCGCTGTAAGACTGTAGACGCAACTCACCATGTGCTCTAATGGATTTTCGTCGGGGCTCTACGCACATAAAGGAATTAATGTTAGGTTGTGTTATTACTATTATTATTATATTATTATTATGTATTTTGATTTCGTATAGAGCTGCTTTCAACGATGAAGATCATAACATAAAATCAAGCTTTCTTCCAAGACTCAATGACAGTGTGGAAGAGCAACTAATAAAAACAATAGAACTGCAGGACAGCTGCTAGTGGACCTAAGCTCGACCCGAAGGTCTATGAACCGTATGATTCACTCAAGGAAAAATGGCTTTAGAAAAAGGACATGTTAGCGGAGTCGTCCTGCTACAATGCTGCGGTAGGCAGAAACCTGGCAAAGGTAAAGATTTTGTTTACCTTTCAATCCTACATGTCAACTGCATGACTTGTGGGCAAACACAAGTATAGTTGTAAGTCAGAGAATGCAGGGCCCAGCGGATTTTATAGGAAGTTAATCGACATCTGCCATTTGTAGGCCCCAAATGAAAACAACTTTATCTATATATACTCACGAACAAGCAAGCCTGAGCCTAGAAAAAGTCCAATAGTTTTAATTTACTAGTTATCGCACCGTTTACTATCATCTTCGTCAAATGTGTAACGCCTGCTTATTGTCTCAAAAACGCCTGCATGAATTACTCGTATGGTTAGCTTATACCTACCAAGAGTTTTCGATCATTCTTATAGCAAAAATAAGTAGCAGCTTTTGAACATCATAAGTGCGCCCTACTCGTTGCGCGCAACTTGCAAGAGTTACGATCGCTGGCCAACGATGCTCAAACGAAGCACATGGCCATATCGTGCAATTTATTAATAGAATTTTTGCTTCCGTTTCTATTTAATGACGGTTCTCGTCGTTACGCCCCCGGTCATTTTTCATTGCTTTACATCTCACGTATGCCCTTGCCCTGTTGTTTAACTCTTGTCGTCGTGTCCCCGCTGATTCTTCTGTTTTTCAAACTTCATCTTCTTAGAAGTAAACGAACACGTGCGGTGTTCGCATATCTCAAGCTATGTCTGGTATTGTTCAAATATGCAGAATAAAATGAAAAAAAAAAGCACCGCGACAATGAAAGCTAAAGAAAGTCGAAAATAAAAAACGAACTTTATTTGTCGTTGTCGCCGCCGCGACCACTGTGATTTACCGGCGTCAGCAGCATCGGCAAGGTGCCAAACCGTCGACGACGCTGATGGCTACGGATCGCGTCGGAAGAAGCTACAGAATAAGACGTGAGGAAAAGAACGAATATTGCCACATTTCTCTGAGTCGAAGAAAGGGGTAAGAGGCGGGGAAAAGCAAGCACTGACGATGGCTCTATGGTGGGCTACGAAGTGCTTGACTCTGTCTTTGTAAGTGGGGATTGCTGCTGCGGCTGCTGCACAAAAGGCCATGATACCTTAGCTAGCGTCGATTGATTGTCCGGCTTGTCCTTGACTGCGGCCGTTGGCACTACAGCCAGCCGGTGCTGATCGCCGCTGGTAAAGACGTGGGTTATTACTATTGTGGAGTGTTCTGGCACGCACCGAGCGCAGTCACTTTAATACCCTACGTCGACATACATACACACACACACACACATACACACACACACACACACACACACCAACACAGAAACAAACAGCCGCTATCACACTGGCAAAAGGGCAGACGAATGGGGCAGTGTTAGTGTAGTGGTGCCCACACGCATCCTTCTCCAAAAAAGAGACTGAAACGCCACAGGATTGAGCAGGGGCAACCGTGGCAGCCAGAAAAGTAAATGTAAGTGACCAAAAAGAAATGCGCATTTCTTCTAATCTAAAAGCGAGGCAAAAAAAGACGAGAAATCGGTGAGAGGCCAAACAACAGAAAACAAAAGCGGAAAGAAAGCCCGTCAGCTTCGGCTTTTTTCCTTAGCTTAGCCATCCGTCAGTTTTCGCCAATGGCACATAGTGTGCGGACGAATTGAGAGAGTTATACTCTATTTTAGCTAACAAGGACCTTTACGGTGGAGGTGCTCCTGGCCGTAATTAACCCCTAGAAGCGAATCGACGAGGGCAGAACACATGAGTGGGTAGATGGCGGCGGCGCAAGACAGGAAAGGAGAATACTACTGGCCGATGGTTGAATCTGAGTCAGCAACAATTGGTCTGTGATGGCTTCTGGAGTTAGACAATTCTTGTTGTTATGAGTATTGTAGTCGTTGTTGTTGCTCTTTCCACTTCTAAGAAATCAGCTAGCTACCCTTTTGAATGTAATCTTGGCGCGGTATTGTGGTCGTCGCCGTTGTTTTTTTTTCGCGGTGCTTCGTGTTTATCGTATTGATATTTAACAAAATCAAGTATTTGACCTCTATAAAGAAGCAACGAGCAATATAATTACGGTTATCGTACGAAGAGGCAGGGCAGAGGGCATTGTATGCCTCGGGCCATCTATGGACGGTGTGACCCATGAGGGCTCGAACATGCGCTGAATGAGCGATTTAAACTATACGCTTGGTATGTTAGGCGAGTATAGTATTGTAAACCTGTGATTTAATATTTCGCTTTATTTCGGCCTTTTTTCTCTCTCATTGTGTTGCTCGTGTGACAAAAGACTGGTAGATTTAAAGCGTTTGGTTGACGACACATCGATAGAAGCCAACGGCGAGACGAACCCTAGCCTGGGGAAATTCTACAACTGTAGTGGGTATAACAAAACGACTTTATTTGTACGTAACCTGTTTGAGGCGAAAGCATAACGAGCAGGATATTGCGGGCGATGAATCGTCGGCTTTTCTGTGTGGCTACCGCCAAGGAGAACTATTCACGCTTTTACCGCTACCGAACTTGAGCATTTTGTACGGTCACTGGGGCCGTTTTGACAACCTACAAAATTTACTCAGCCTATTGTAGGCCGTACACAACGTGAATTTAAATCTACAAATTTCCTAACTATTCGCGATTTTCTTTAAAGAAACCCAATCTTCAACGTTCAGTCATTATAGTAGCTTTACATTTATGCTTAAATCACAATCACAACGATGACATAATAGTGTGCAAAAATTTGATTTTTTCTTTATGTGACAATGGGAATATTAGACTTCTTCAGGTCAATATCTCTGCTAAAATCCTATCCCCGCTAATGATACGGTCAGATCTATTTCGGGATATAAAACCATTGCGATATTCAGCTTGGTTGAAACCAGTAGCTATATTGAGCTCGTGTTTTGGACAATTGACAACAATTAAAAATATTCTTACTACCTACTTGCTTCAAACCCAAAAATACACTGTGCCCATAATGACACCCATTATCGTATATAATGATAATTTTCAAGAAATTTATATTTTGAATTCGTACGCCACATTACACGGTAAAAGAACAAACATTACGTTAGAATTTTGCTTCAACGTTAATTTGCCCCGTGCCACCAATCAGATTCAGTTGAACATATTCCAGTAGTACTGTTCCACTTCTGCAATAACAATTGTCAATATTAACTCCGGCACCACAGTAAAGCAGACTCTTTCAGATCTCGCCTGTAATTGGCACCTCTCATAGCGGTGCCAGCGTTTCGGACAACCGTTTAACTGCTGAGGGGCAGCTCAAACGCTAGAAAATATCGGGTCTGTCTTTTTCATCATTTTCTCTCTATTACCTGTCTGTTTGTCTTGCTATACTAACAGAAATTACGGCAACCGGGAAGTGTGATCGATTGAGCGAGCCGACCATTGCTACAGAAGCAGGCAGCTCTTTGACTCATGAAACAATTCTCACTTTACGACATAGACAGTGGCATTCCATGATTAAGTATAAAAGTTGTCGTAGATATCTTGTCAAAAGGGAAATAAATACTGATATTTCGTAGTCGTCGCGTATGACGGTAGTGAATGATTATTATTAGTCTTTTCTCGCTTCCGCTTTCCCTTGTACTTTTTTCACCGACACACCGTGTCGTCTCTGTGATTGCTTTTCCTAAAGGAAAAAGAGGCGAGAATTTAGTTAACGCGAGAATGATACGTGTTACGTCTTTATAGCTGGATGGTACTTGACCAACGGTCGTAAAGACGTTTCCACCGAGACGCTGGACGACGTCGGAGCGGGGAACGACCTCAGACGCAGTCATTAGTGTCCCGCGCCCGTTTGCTCAATAGATTTAGTTCATCCCTTGATAGCGTAAAATAGCATTGTTCAATGGAAATATTCACGTGTTTGAGAACGTCTATGGTAAAGCTTAAGCTGAATTCATTCTGATAGTCATTTTTACAACTGGAAGATGATGCTTTCGAAACGTTCGAAGGCTCTTAGCATGACTAAAGCTCAGAGCTTCGTTCGACACTTTCGAAAAATGATGGAAAAATTATTTACTCTCTCTTTTGTTTTGGTTAACCTTTTTAATATCAGTAGAACGTGAAAGGCTTTAGCTAGTGTTAGAATCCCGATTTACTTTGCAGCGAATACGTTTACGACAAAAGTAGACGGTTTACTTAGAAATCCTTTCCGCGTTCCATGTTTTCTGTGTGATGTATGCCTTTCAGTGAGAACTTTCCTTATTTTAAGACGGCCCCTAATGGCTGGAAAAATAGCGTACGGCACAATCTATCGCTGAACAAATGCTTTGAGAAGATCGAGAAGCCCACTACAGGGCCAAATGGAACCCAACGAAAAGGCTGTCTTTGGGCCATGAATCCTTCAAAGGTGTGTATAAATCGACATAGATCGACAAAACGAACATCCAAACCAAAACGTGATAGGTTTATATAATGTCCCTAGTACTTCTCTAATTTTCGAAGCGTTTCCAGCGTCTAGCAGCTGTTGAAAAAATACTTTTAATAAAGCAGCGGTTCTGTCTCTCATGAATTCGTTCGCTATTCATTAATTGTTTGTAGGTGGGCAAGATGGACGAGGAAGTTCAAAAATGGAGTAAGAAGGACCCCGCCGCCATTCGACGGTCCATGGCAAAGCCTGAACGCCTCGAACTTCTTGAGAAGGGCTTCCTTAAGGAGCTATACGGATCAAGCGGTATGTCAATCGATTGGCCAATACCGATAGAAGCCTCTTATCTACGAGATGTATGTTTTATGGCACGCTAACATGTTTTATCAACAGAAAGCGTTAGGGGTGGCGTACGTTTTAGCCTCGCTTTCTCGTTGGCGTGCGGCAAAAAAGCCTTAGCTTGCTTTGGCCGTTTCGCCTGATTCCATGATGCCCGTGGGCAGTTTTGTACCACCGGTGAACACGTGCACTTTTCTCGGTGTGTCCATTACAATAAACAGTAGTTATCCTCAATATGTAGTATGTATGCACTTTTCTCTGATTATGCATATGGGAACATTGTAGGTGAAGCAGGCTGCACTGATAGCCTTGATGATCTCGAAGACTTAGAAGATGAAATGGAAGATGCTGGCGGACACTCATCTGCCGATGAAGACATTGACACGTTGTTACCCGATACACCGCCCACCTCTCAGGATGAAGAGGCAGGTTCCGTCAAGGTCAAACTTATCGACAGTTCCGCATTGGAAAAGGTAGGAGATGCTAGACCGGATCCGCTATACGATCTGGGCACAAAAACCACATGTACTAATAAAAAACATTTACACATTCATTTGTTCGACATGTATGTAAATATAAGAACTCGCCTTTACTCTCAGTAATGACATCGTCAACCTCCAGACTTCTATAACAGTTATACGTAATATCTTAGTCTTTGCTAATTAACAGCGCTTAGTGGCACTTGGCTATTGTTATCTCAAACCACACGAATCTCATACAAATAATTACCGCGGAATATATTCTTCGTATATCCAATTCCACCAGTTTGAGAGCAGTCCATGGGATACTTGGGAAACGCTGCAGCCCCAGGACGAAAACAAGCCGACACCAAACAAAATTCAGACGGTCCAAACGTCCACGCAACTGATTCAGGCTGCCGTCAGCAGCGGAGTCAGCGTAGCGACAAGTGGAAGCGGCCAAACGGTGACCCTTAGCACGTCCGGCAGTCCCATCGTGCACCCACAGCAGCAGCACTCAACTTCGATAGCGACAGGGGGTAGCAGTACCTCCACAACGACAACAACCCTAACTACTAAGAAGCTCGTACTAACCGCGGGCGGCGTCGCTCGCCGGGCGGTCGTCAATGCCGAAGGCGGCACTCTCTGTGCTACCGGGACTCCGAACACCTATATCTTCACGCCGTCATCACATTCAACCACTGCGACCACGTTGCACCATAGTACGAATGCGCACAAAAATACATCGCCTAGAGTGAGCCTTAAACGAAGCAACAACAAAATTATCGAAATTTGAATCTGATCGCAATAATGGATATTATTATTATTACCACAAGGTGAACATCAATTGAAGACGAGATGCAGAGCTGACGACAATGCTGGTGATAATAATGAAAATAATAAGGATAATGATGAAAAGAATGAAGATGCTATAAAACTTATATAATAGTATATCTCCTGTGGCGTAGAAAACAAAAAAAAGGACGTATCCGTTGATCATAGTAACAGATAACTAAAAAATTTACAGCTGTGTAGCAAGAGTATGTAGAATCTCAACATTGTGACCAACTGTGGCAACCTGGCGATAGATGCAGTTACAACGACCTCTTAATCTTGCTTACTATCGAGTGAAAGTCCGTATAGATAAAGTGATGCCGTATCGCGAGTGCTGTGTCGTAAATAGAAAAGCATCATGCGCGCTCGTTCCAATCGATTAGGACAGAACTAGGAAATTCACTACGTGAATGGAATGGACTGCATGTGTTTTTGGCCTATTGAAGGCAAAGTAAGACGAAACATGAACACAAAGCAAATCAACAGACAAACATGCATACGAGCACGTAAGCAGTGAAACACGGATACGTTAGCTAATCGTCAGGGCACGCATGACAAACGTCATATCTGCCTCAGGGTTGGACGTATTTTTTCGACGAGTAAATATTTCCTTCCAAGGATCTCCTGCTGCCGCATCGTGATCACTATTACTACGAATATGATGACAATGCAGCCTGTAGTGGTTGTCGATGAAGAATAATATGGAATGCGTGCGCAAGGTCCCTGGATGTATGATAACTAGTATATAGTATATACGGCCTGTGTAGAAAATACCGTGAACAATGTAGAATCAAATACGGGGGTGATGCAGGGGTATACATTTTGTAGAAGGACAGTTTGCAGAACCTTAAAGCATGTGATGCAGATGAACAAGGACAACATGAATGAGTTGAGAGACGAATGAGGTTTGCGTGTAATGGGCCCATAGAAATAGATCTGCATCAAAAACGGACGGAAGATCAACAAGGACCAAATAATTTAGCTGAGCTGACGCTTCCGCTATTCGCCTCTGTGGGATGATAATAATAATAATGGAAAGACTAAGAGGGGGTTGCGAGATAAGCAAGTTCTGTATAACGTTGCGGATCCCAAGAAAGAACTATGGCCTGAAGGAAATGGGCGGTCAAGTGAACATGATGCTGATGCTAGCATTGGCTGAGTTTGTCTTGTATCATTTGTGTATGCATGTACAAGCCTTGTAAATAAATCTTTATTATATTTCAATATTCTTACGTATGTTTTCCTCGACATGTCATGTGTATCTGAAGCCTGCTTTGAAGAAGATCTGTTTTGTCCCATTTGATTTGCCTTTTTCTTCTCAGTTGATTCGTTTCTTTCCCTTCTGCATAATCCTCTGCGTGGTGGCTATGAGTACATCATGATGCTATGCGTGCACTTCACTCTTCGTTTGGAACGATAGCGATTGCGTCCCCTGAACGACTCGAGCCTCACCGGTGACGGCAATTAGTGGCTGTATGCAAACGAAGTTTCACACATTCATGTGTGTTGTCTGTGTCTTTCTTCTGATCTCCTCGGTCGCGACATTGCGTCATACGCCATGTCCCCGTACATTCACAGGTACAATGAAAATCGAACCGAAAATCGAGATCAAGGCTGAGCCGGAGTTCGAGTTCATTCGGTGAACTTCGGCGCCGGTGGCGAGGGCGGCCGCCGAGAGTCACACTGTAACGTCCTGAATGTCCAGCAACAACAATAACAACAACGGTGGCAGCAGCAGCAGCAGACACGGAGCCGCGTCGTGCCGTTGCATGAAATTTTAACCACAAGGTGTGAAAAGTACGACGCAAGTTATCATCCATCGTCTCGTATCGTATTGACAAAAGTTGATCTTCAAAAGCGAAAATGGGTAACAGTTAAGTGTGAAGCCCAAAGCACAGAAAGCGTTGTCATGCAATGCCTATCTATTACCAAGGCTGAAATGGAAAACTCGGACGCTCGAAGAACACTTCACAGAGCGACTGTACCCCTACCAACGCGTACAGTGATATTTATGCATTGATTCGAGTGTAGAATGGTAATCGAGCGAGAGCTGCCATGGTCCGACTGTCGTCAATCATTGCTTCTTATCTGCGATCATACGTCTATCGAGACCGATTTATCCTTTCGTCAAACGTCGTTCAAGCGCCGATAACAAATACGACAACACGCAGTGACATGAGATGAACGCAAATCCACACACACACACACACACTCATATATGTGTATGTATGTATATATACATATATATACAAATTTTGTGAACTCGTTTTCACCAGTTTTGCCGGCCAGCAGCACCTGTGGCCTATGAGAGGCTTGATTACTGTTGAGCCTTTTGACCTCAATTAGCGATACAACGTAAGTTCTTGTACACTCAAATAGCAAGACGAACACAATCACACGTCCACCACTTTCGACGCGATCAGAATGGGTAACAATGGCTACCGCGCAGGGACCTAGTCTGGGTGCGACTATTATCAGTTAAGATAACGCGACATCAGCGTCAAAACGAGTGATGCGTGAATTGATTCGTTCCATGAATAGAAGACAGTGTCGAGGATAAAGTATATATATATGTATACTTAGTAACGATAACCTAGTGTCAGGTAGATAGGCACCTGCCTGCGCTGAAAATCGAGTAGGACTCGGTACGGCTGAGTTGGAGGTGTTCTGGAATTTCATTCGCTTCGTGCAGCGAAACAAGGGGCAAATAACAGAACCCAGTAAATTGGCATTCAAATCCCAGATCGATGTTGTCACCAGTTAAATATAGCAAATGAACTTCCATCTACTGATACAATAAGATCCCACTAGCCATCTCAACGACGCACACAAACAATAAGGATATATTTATATAATTTAATGCATTTTGATGCATAGCTCTATAAATATGATATATAAATATTAAACGAAATTGAATAAATGATCAATTTGGTGGTGTGGGAACGATGTGTTGGACAGGATTTGATGACAGTTGTTGCCGCGGCAGCATGCCGTGTCGGCACCTAAGAGGGTTCGTTTTCGTCAGTATAGATTCTATTTTTTGCGAGTTTAAAAGAGAACTCGATCTAATTTTTTGTTAATGGTGAATGTTGTCACAGATGGTTGAACCTGCAGAGAGAAAATCAAGTGACTTGGTATAACGCTGCTTTTCTCATTTGTTTTGCCTTTGTTAGGTGTCTGATATGGGCGAAGTTATATTGCTTGACCCTGAGCGTCTCAACACAGTAGGAAAAGCCACATTTGGCAAATAAGTGGTGCAAGCAAAAAAGCAGCAGGTCCCAAAATCGGGCAAGTCTGAAATTTAAATTGAACGCGTGAGTGATAAAGCATGGGCTGTTTGTGTGCGTGTGTGGTGGCAGTAACTGAATTGTAGGTACGAAAAATTATATACCCGATTACGCATATATAAGTTCTACAGCCAACGGCGATATTTCGGTCTAAACGGGGGTGCGAGTATAGTTTTGATACAATGAATATCTTGCTGATAGGCGAGGATGACACCTCAAAAGGTTTTACGATTTCTACCCCTCAGGATGAAACGTTTTGTATATGTGGGCAAATGAGGAATATCGTTAGTGTACATCTTTTTGCTAATGATTTGGATCAAACAGGGACATGTGGCTGGCTATATTTACCTGTCGCCTATATATATATATATATATATATATATATATATATATAATGATGCACAAACGTGAACAATTGTGACAAATTTTCTGTTTTTGTCAAGCGCGATTTAGCCAATCAAGTTAAATCCTAACCTGTAATAATGATCAACTACCATACCATAAATAAGGATTCATTAATTAGACCTGGCGAGCATTCGGTGTCGGAACGGCACGCTACTATGTGTTTATATGTGGATACAGGTTGAGTGTTGTCAGTCAGAAAGAGTATTATGGATTTCGTACAAAAGTCGACTGAACACGGCCCTATATATATATATATTTCTATTCCTTATCATTTATATATATATATATATATATATATATATATATATATAAATGATAAGGAATAGAAATACGTCGTGTATACAACAACGGTCCATTTTCAAGCAGACGAACCTTTTATAAAATAAACTTCAATCGACTATACAACAACTGATGGTAATGGCCATGGAAAATAATATGTACTTGATAATGTCCAGGAGAAACATCAGCAAGATTATCAGATACATTATACTGTTATAGTCTGAAATATCCGATGGTTTAAAATCGCGTGACTATAATACAGCTATGGAGTTAAAGATACATCGGTGCAGAAGCATAGCTACACAGCCATCATTCGTCGCTATAATAATCAATCGAGTGAGTTATCAGGAGTCGAAATCAGGGAAACGATATGGGGAGAACTCCGATGGGGAACGCGTTCATGAGATAGCGATTAAGATGATAGGGACGCCCACTGACCTAAAATATGTGAACATATACCTTGTGGTGATAATTTGCACTGTAATGATAAGGAGAGGCAAAAGGCTCATAGAGAGGTTCACAGCGAGCGGCGAGATGTTGCATTTTGCGCATCTAAGATATATAACATGGACATAATGATATCTTATATACTAAACGTATTGATCGGAACCCGTTCTATCGAGTTTGCGACGGTGAAGATACGTAGGTAGACTATCTACTAAGATTATATATATATAATATATATATATATATATATATATATATATATATAACTAAAACGAAAATGCCGATCGACAACTGCAGTAGGGTTGAGGGTACATTTCTTTGTTAAAAGTTCATTGTTTAGTTCATTTTTGGGTAAGTGGCACCTCGAGTGGCAGTGAGGATAAATGAACGATGTGTATAGATGATCGTGTAAATGTTGTGATTGATCAAGAGCAGCCGATAGATGATTTTGATCTCAGGAACGCTGATGGTAGTGGTAGATGCTCACCTGTTGGAGCTGTAATTACTGTTAGAGGTCGTCAAGAAGTGTAAGGTGGATTCACTATTTCGTCATCATAAATGAACATATATGATTATCTTGTATACATTTGTACATGTTCACGCTGCGCCAATCCTGACATCTATATGGAAGTCTAGTAACAGTCATAATACCATCAATGGATATTTAGAGATGCCTGTATCAAAAACAAAAAAAAAGACCAAACAAGAATAAGAATAGTTTTTCTGTTCGTCATGTTAGCGTGAATATATTAATTTGTTTATTTGGTTTTGAAATGTCTTCTTTTATTTCGTTACGAATCAATAATACGAACCCAGTGGCACTGCTCGTGTAGCTATAGGCAAAATTAGATGCGTGGGGGAACGTTTGATCGAAGCGGATGTCCTCATTAACGTTCGCAGCTGTAGATACCCATAGACAAAACGTGATTGGATACAACATCATATAAAATACGTTTTGATAAGGTCGGAAAAAGGCCGCCTTGTACATCATAGTTACGATGCGGAGTCCATCAAAATGTGGTCTGTAGCAATGAGTGATTGTTGGGTTATGTTATGATAATTTCAGTAATTTCGATTATTTGTTATTATGATTACGAGATAATAGTATATGAGTTTTATGTATAAATAATTGAATTTTATCATTGTCACTATGGTGATCGGCAGGCATTGTACGACTGCTTGCGGTATAAACGTCGGGACAGTGCCTTCTTTAGATAATTTCATTAACTTTTTTCCAGTCATTTATCTTGCTGATTTGTGTCTCTATTTGGCGCGATGCGTCATTATATAACGTATATATACACAAGATGTATTATTTCTTCATCTTGTTCAGTTTTCAGTGAATTCAACAATGTTTTCGCAATGCTGCATAAGCGTGATGCATCCGTGATTTTGAAGCTTCCTGCCAGTGATGAGTACCTTTTTGCCAGCGGTTCCGTTTGTGATTTGTTCAGTGGTAAAGGGACCTCATTATACGTCGTTGCAATATTAAGTTATGTTTTATCCCACTACACTGTGGTCCCCTTAAACAAACTAACTAACTATAACCGGCAAACACCGGCTTGACACACTGTGGAACTTAGCGACACATAATCCTACTTTTCATTATTACTTTGCCAATACATCATTTAGCTGTTTCCATTTTATTAAACAAATATGTGTGTGTGAATGCATCCTTCATCTACGCTTTCATTGTCACTCTTCATAAAGCGAATCATCAGTAGAACATGAAGTCAACTCCTGATACTGAAATAGTGATGCAACAAAGACGATACGATGTAGTTCGGCTAGCAAGACATAGGCGCTCATCGACAAAGTAGCCCACCGACACATGTGTGCATGAGATCCATGACATATATATATATATATATATATGAATAATGATCAGATAGTATCAGTAATCTTGAAGCTGACACGAAACACTCTCTTACGCATTTCCATCAATGGGAAGGAATAATTTTACATCGACGGTTCCTTTGTATCGCAACTAATCGTGACCCACGAGAATAGTTCGAGGTAAGGGTCTGGTCGATGATGCCGCGATTTTTGGAAGCTTCACAAGGAACTATGCTTGCGAGAACGGTACGCTGGAGATACACTGCGCGTACCTTATCAACATTATATACGAATGACGAACACATTATCTAACGGACAAGATGCCCACTGAAAGCACGTGAAACAAGTAACGCGAAATACTAGAAATACCTGAAGCTGTCAAAGTGTGACATGTGATCTGAACAGAAACAAAAAGTAATCTCGAGCAAGCCAAATCATAACCGCTAAAAGCAACTATCAGTTATCCAAATAACTGCGCGATTATTTGTCCTTATCACGTTCTCTGGGCGGAACGATACACGACGGACCTCTGTCACAGATCGAGGTCCTAATGATCTTCTACAATATTATACTTCACAATAGCAATACATTATTTGCCTGTTTGAACCGGACCAACTGTGTCCCAGCCTCAAACACAAAAAACAAGGGGCGAACAACGATCTACCTGGTTCCGTTCACGGGCTTCGTTGGCGTCTGTAAGTATGACTACGCTACTAGAGTAACAATAACCACCGCGAATCTAGTGATGATATCCATGAACCTCATAAGCCACTTGCTTATTTTCCGGCGAGTATGTGTTAATTTCAACTGAGCTAAATGTGGATGAAGTCATATTTTCTAGCTTGACCGTACGAAGGCGTTGATAATGTGCGGAACATGAGTGATATACATATCCAATACCCTACAAAAGGCGTTCGAATGAAGTCCGTGGTAACAATTCCGGTCCTTTCGATTTATAGTAATAGTTTCATAATCCGCTTTTCTTGCGTGGTCAGTGTTGAGTAGTTAGTTCGAAAGGTGTTCAGTGAAACAGAGTCAGCAAGGCAAATATATGTGATCACGATTACATTAGGAAAGGTGCGAATCTACAAAGGGAGCCATGGTGGTTTACAGTCTTGTGAACTTAGGCTATTTGATCACTGTCGACCTTCATTTAATAACGACACCTACACCCATACACGTATATGATAGACACATATTTTGTTTACTAGAGTATTACTCACGTTATGAAATCCGCTCCTGTCCCGATGATGATGGGTTACCACTTTGAATTAATGATTACTATTATTATTTAACAAGGACTTCATATAGTGACGAATTTCTCTGACACCGTCGAGCCGACCGGATACAGCTCTGTCAGATGGCAGACTCGAGACCAAATTTTTTGCAACAGGCGGACGCTGCTGGTTCAGTTGGGACAGAGTAATGGAAACCGGCAAAGATAACTAGGAGTGACCGATGCATTTTCTAGATAAATCTAGTTTGAACAGTTATATTGTACCTATTTCCTTATTGGCGGTTAGCTAGTGTGGCGTAATGCAGAGCGTCTGAGAAAAATAGCGGGAGCATTCAGCAATGCAGAAATTAGAAAATTATAACAATTATAGGCATTGATCTGCAAATCCACTTTGAAGATTGATTTGTGTACAAGTACATACCTAAATACCTAGATAATTTTAGCAAATAATATAGAAATAAGGGAAAAACAATTCGATTAAAGACCGAAATAACAAAAAGGGGCGTACCTTCATCTGCGCTAGGTGAAACAAAAAATAACGATTGCAGCGACTGAATGAATTGTAACGCGTCCAGTAGGCAAAGTTCTAGGCTATCGTTGACAACATACGGTGGAGAGAGTTAAGACGTGTAGTCTTCTTAAGCCACTAATTAATGTTCCAAGGGGGAACGACAGAGACGACAATTTCGATATGTAAGCCGTACACATATTTATAACACATTTATCTGAGATGAAAATAGTAGCAGAACAGGGGAAACAACGTTTGTGAGATACAAAGCATAAAAAACTGTTCTGTCAGGGAGAAAAGCACTTATGATATGATAGTGAATTAGTGGTGATGCAGCAGTGTTAATAGAATCAGAAACGACACATCGAGACTGAACAGAACGCACCGAGCGATCACTCAGCAACCTGGACGAAGTGATTCTTCGTCGATGTACGGAACATTTTTGGCGACAGATCGCTATGAAGGACTAACTCATCAATGAACGGGGAAAAAGCAACAGCGAGAGCGCGCGAGAGAGAGACAGAGAACGAGAGAGAGAGAGAGAAACCGAAGACCTTTGTTGTATATTTTTCTACTGTAAACAGTGAAGCGATATGAGAAGCTATCTAGTATATAGCAGCTAGCTGCGAAAAATTAGTATATAACTGCCTGATCTGTAAACCTGTAAAATGAACTCGATTTCGATTAGATACACACACACACATAGATACACATGCTGATAACAGACTTAAAGCATGCACAAACGAGTTAAACAGATACTTAAAGTAAACACAGAGAAATATGAACGAGTCTAAAGATATA